>NC_039358.1:100631139-100961602 GCF_003573695.1 Papaver somniferum
ATGACTTGATTGCGAATCAGGTTCCTGATCAGAAAAGAATGAATCTGAAACTCAAGAAACATGTTTTGGATCTGACTCCAATCTCTAATGAAAAATTGTCTCTTTTCAATTGTGAAAAGAGATTATATTCACTAGTCTGCCCAAGTTATGAATTTCGTAAAGTGTTGGAAATATTTTTCAAACATGTTGAAAACTTTCAGAAAAGGGAAAAACCATTGACAGTCTAGACGATGTCCTAGAACTTATTGTTCAAATGAATGTAAGAATTTGTGAAGGAAAGCGAGAAACACTCAGTCTTCAAAATAATCTGATAGATTATGAGGAACAAAAATTGTCTCTATGCAACGAAGTTCATCAACATAATACATAGTGTGAAATTCTCACACAATCGCTGGAGCATTCACAAATAAGGAATAAGATCCTTATTGAAGATTTTCTTATAGAGACATGTCGAAAGGTATATCTCGATAAGTGTTTAGAAAAACATTTCCAACAAGGAATGGATATCTTAAAAGGACATATAGAATGTCTTGAACTAAAGACATCAACAATTTTTCGGATGGCAGATCTAGACCACACGGGTTCAAGTTCAAGGAACATACCATCCTGGGCACAAGATATAATCAAGGATATAGCATCTCGCAATATTCCTAATGAAGAGGATGGATTTAAAACCCACTCAAGGGAATATGATAATGTCCCTAAAAGAATGAAGGAAGAAATTCTTCAAAAGGTGTTTGGTAAGGAAGATCCTCACCCCTACGCTTAATCGCGTTGGAATGTGCATCCTTACAATGACCAATCTACTGATGTAAGGAAACACACATATCTGGGCAATCTGTATCCTGTCAATAATCTCTTATTCAATATAGAGAGTTTACACAATCTAACTAAAGATGCATAATCTGTCTCCAGGTGTAGAAAAGTTATCTCGCAAACAACTTGTGTAAACATGATAAGTTTGCTATCTAAAAGTATCTCTTGATACTGATCTAGAAAATAATTTCTTTTCTAATAAAGTTATAAATCAGTGACACATAAGATGCGAAAATCTATTCAAATCTTGTCAGCATTATTTATTTAAGGATGACATCCATGTTTGGTGTGTGTTAAAGATATTTCAAGTATATGTACTCAACATGTCTGAGAACTTATGCTAAAGGATATATTCTCAAAGCAGATCTCAAGCAAAACTTCTGAAATCTTTGAGTGGACTGACTCTAAGGAAACTGTTCATCTTGATGATACCTTCAAGAAATCTGGTTGTGAAGATAAATAAAATGAAAAGGAAGATATGACTCATCTCCTTGTCCAAAACAGTTTGGATGCTAAAATTGATATTATCAATCTACGACAAGTCCTCCTCGGTACTATCGAACCTCATCATAGACATGCAACACTACTAAGAACTGTTATTTGTAACCAAAGAAAGCTGATTAAACTTGGAATCGGTAACTGGGAGTATGCTCGGAATATTAATCGAAAGGTTAATGCTTTAGCCTGTGAACATAATCAAGGTATTGTGTTCAGAATCCGAGATATCAGTCGAGATGCTGTTGATGAAGATCCTGAAAATTTTGAGGAAATTGAAGATGATCTTTGAAAAATTTGTTGAAAAATAGACAATTAGTTTTTGATTATTTCAATAAGGTCTATTTTGAATAAAACTATCTATTATTTATGAATAAATTTATTATTTTATAATTTTTCTTGTGATAGTTTTTCGTCTATATAGCATGTGCTTGAATGCTTTTTATTATTGCTATGTGTTTATGGGATGTTTGATTTCGGTTTTCATAACCTTAATATTCGATCTCATATTGTGTGAACCCTTATGGTTTGGGTGACTTTTTGATTTATCGAGATTGAATTCTAGCCCATGTTGGTAAATTTATCAAAGGATCATAAGGGGTTCCGATTGAAACTCATGTGTGAAAAATCACAATATGTTGAATCGTTTTGGTTTAGCATAAAAGCATATGTGTTTCGGGGTTTTTAACTTTTGCATCGCATTAGTTAAAACCGATTTTCAACCTTTGTCTGGTAAAGGTTGCCTTTTGTTGTTGTTCTTTTATCTTGCGAGAGGATAACAACACAACGGGGGAGAGTTCTATGTGAACTTACGCTTAATGATATATCTTTCTGGGGTGAAGAGGATGCGGAATTTGAGGTAACGAATTTGTTAGTTAATCGTTTTCCTGTTTAAGAAAAGCCTGATTTTATTGCATATATTTTTGTATGGGTATGTGTGTGATTCAATTGTTTCCAGTTGAGAAAAACTATTGTTATCTTGCTTTATTGTTTGGTATCAATTGTTTAGGTTTAACGAAATTTCGGTGCAATTGCGATGCTTTAATGTCTATGTTTGTTTCAATTGCTTCCGGTTGAGATAAAAAATTATGCAAGTTGATTTATTTGGTTTGTATGAATTGTTTATGGCTTAACAAAAAAGTTTTCAGGATCAATTGTTAGTCCAATGCGATTCCGGATAAGAGAAACTAAGTTAATTCTGATCTTAGTTAGACTTATCAAAGTAGAGGATTCGGTTATTCAAGTTGTAATCGAATGCCTTAACAAGAAATACTAGTTAACTAACCTAGTATTTATCTTGTTAAAAGTGAAAGGTCTAAGTTATTGTTCGAACAATTAGAACCTGGTGAGAAAAAATAAAGTTCATTCTGATCTTTATTTTGGTCTTATCAAACAAGCGATTGTATTTGTGCAATCGGTTTAGCAAAATAACTAAGGTGCTTAGTCAATTTTGTAGTTTCGCTTTTGATATTGGTTATCTAAAATGGTGTGTGGGACCCTCTGAAAAAGCGGGGGTCTAACAACACCACCCAATATTTCGCTTAACAATCTGTATGGACTAACTCCGAAACACTTTCTAGAGAATCAACTAGACAGTCAGACTCAATCTAGGTAAAAGTATCACAAGGAGTTAATATCTCTCTCTTGTTTTGATTCACTCAAGCTAATATAAATCAACGAGTCTATAATCAAACACAAGGAATAATTTGGACGGTACCAAATACCAATGTCCAAGGCTCAATCAATATCAATCAACAACCAAAGGTCGGATTTCCAATTGATTGATTCAAACGCACAACCTGTATTATTTCAATTATATAAACAAATATAATGCGGAAATAAAAATAACACAGACACCAGAATTTTGTTAACGAGGAAACCGCAAATGCAGAAAACCCCCGGGACCTAGTCCAGATTGAATACACACTGTATTAAGCCGCTACAGACACTAGCCTACTCCAATCTAACTTCGGACTGGACTATAGTTGAACCCCAATCATTCTCCCACTGATCCAAGGTACAGTTGTACTCCCTACGCCTATGATCCCAGCAGGATACTGCGCACTTGATTCCCTTAGCTGATCTCACCTACAACTAAGAGTTGCTACGACCCAAAATCGCAGGCTTTAACAATAAACAAATCTGTCTCACACAGACAAGTCTATCGAAGGATCAATCTGTCTCCCACAGAAAAACCCTAAAAGTTTTTGTTCCGGTCTTATATTCCCGAAGAACATCCTAGATTAATCAATCACCTCACAACAATCTTAATCGTATGGTAGCGAAACAAGATGTCGTGGAATCACAAACGATGAGACGAAGGTGTTTTTGATTACTTTTTATATCCTGCCTATCGGAGAACTCTCACGATATCAAGCCAATCAATATGATTGTACTGTTACGACAGAAGATGCAAGATCAGATCACACAACTACGATAAAAGTAGTATCGGTCCGGCTTCACAATCCCAATGAAGTCTTTAAGTCGTTAACATGGTTTTAGAGAATCGACTCTAGCACGCAAACTAGTATCACACGTAAGGTGTGGGGATTATTTTTGCACAATACTAGATGTCTCCTATATATAGCCTTCAAATCAGGGTTTTGCCTTAGTTACAAAGCAATCAATATTCACAGTTAGATGAAAACCTGATTTAGATTCAAGCTAATAATTCTCAACCGTTAGATCGAAAACTTAGCTTGTCATACACAAATGACTGTACGCTTCTAGGTTTGTTAACCGCATCCAAACGTGTACATTGTTGGTTCAACAATAGTCTACCCAAAGAGGTTAACCATATAGCGTTTCATACCAACCATATTCTTCTTCACCATAACTAGTTCAATTGACTCAAATGAACTAGTTAAGAGAGTTGTTCAATTGCAAGGAAATCTTATGTAACTACACAAGGCACAATTGAAGCAAAGATGATTTGATTCACTCGAATCGGTTCATGAACTTTAATAGCCACGGTTTGCAAATGCATTCATTAGTCTTTTAAGATTAAGTTCAGAAATCATCTTTAGATATATAACCTTCTCAAGTTCGTAGACTAGGTTCGTGGACTTAAGACACCAGATTGAGTTTACAAACTCCAGCAGAAATTCTCGGGTTCGAGAACTACGCCGGTTCGCGGCCTTGGCTCACGCAAGTAGTTTGTCAACTCCAGTAGAAATTCTCGGGTTTGAGAACTTCGGCAGTTCGCGGACTGAGTTCGCGGACTTGGCACTTGCCATACTTCCGGTTCTCTTGATCAACAAAGTTTGAAAACTTCGGTTCAAGGAATCCATTGGTTATGCAATCTAAATTCTCATTTCAATCATTGAAACATTCTTAGAGGACGTTATATAGTTGTTACACTATTTCTCGTCAAAGCAATTTTCAAAGTGATTGAAACATTCATGACTTTCGTCACTAGGTAAAGATAAACTTGGTCGAAGCGAAAAGCTTACCAACACATATTTCGAGATATAGATAGGCGAGGTATACTCGGCTCGAAATACCAAATGTGTATGATCTAGTCTATATGTATAGCATACGACTTTTGTCTCAAACAGTAGGAGATAGAATAGATATACTTTTGAGTGACAGATAAGTTCAAGTCTCCACATACCTTTTTGTCGAGAAGTTCCACCGGTTCCTTGTGTAGATCTTATTCTTGTATGATGAATCGCCATGAAGTCCTTGAGCTCAACTAAACTTACTATCCGAGTCCGAGACTTAGCTATAAGAGACTAGAAATCAAGACTTATAGTTTTGATCACTAACTAGAAATCAATACATATGGAATACAAAAAAGATAATGAAACTTTATTATCTCTTATTCCACATGTCTAATCTTCAACATTCCTCGAAATCTTCGTCACTTCCAAGTACTCCAATGATCCCAAAGGTTGTAAGTTTAGCATCATCGTTGTTGAAGATCCGTAGCTATAACAATGAGAAAGCATCAGTCTCGATCATTGTTATACAGTGTCAAAGTCCAATTGTATCACAACTTCAACAATAATACTATGGTGATATGTATCACTCCCCCTTAGTCAATACTCCATCTTACATGAAAACCACTCCCCTTACACAATGGTCCGAAAACCATATGTATTTGTAGTGTGAACTACATATTAATTCTCCCCTTTTTTGTCAATAAAATTGGCAAAGGTACAAGAATGGGATCATAATGAAATTTCCGTAAGAGACATTTCATGACTGAGAGAAAGAAACACACATCATCTTATTTAGATGCAATCATATAGCCGAAGCTAACAACATTCGTCAAGAAGTTTAAAGATACAAGATAACCCCTCTAAAATTCCACAGCCGCACACCCATCAAGATATGACCATTAAGCACAAGTTCAAAAGAACTCTCCCCCATTTGATGTCATTCCCAAGGGAACAACAACGAGCGACCTTAATTTCAAGAGAAACGAAGGATTTTATTGGACATCAAAACCATGAGAATGATTTTTATATCCAACACTCAATCAAATTATTCATAAGTAAACCCATGAATAATCTAATCGGAATACATAATCAAATTAACCACAAAAGTGATCAATTTAATTCATTGTTCTCAATATAAGTAAACTTACGGAGCAACGACTAAGTTAATCATATAAGAGAGTGATTGGCTTAATCGTTCATGTACTCAACACAAGAGAACTTGTGGAGTAATAACTAAATAACCAAGGAGATGATTAATTTAGTTCTAAATGCTCAACATAACGTACCTCACGGAACAACCAACCAAGCTAATCAAAAACAATCAACTTAGTTGTATCGTGCTCAACATAAGACACATCACGGAGCCTCACGGTAATACAAAAAGATGGATCAATGAAGATCTATACCGTGGAATACACAAGGATTCATTCTTTTGCACAAGGATATACAATAGCAATAATCCTTGGATACAAAAGATTTTAACCTATCTTCCGTCAAGGGTTGACAATATATGCTTAACTTTTGTATATGTCAAAAGTCTATTCATTCTTAAACCAATACATGAATACCGATCATGAACGACTTTACTTTTGAAAAAAATATGGGACAACAAAGTTCACGGACGTAAACACAAATATCCCATAACAAGTTGCAATATAACAAAATCAAAAATATTGCAAAACATCATCCTCCAAACAGTTTTAGAATTTTAAACCAAAAAAAAACTAAAAACAAGAAGATGAAAATAATAGCTATGTGTAGTCACAATCATCGCTATTCAAACCACTAGTTATTCTTCCAACTAAGCCAAAAAGAATACATACTAGGCAACAATGTCTTTGAGAAATTATTTATCATTCCCGAACTCCTTGTCGTCAACAACCATTGGTACATAAGGTTCGTGAAGATAGGAGTTAATATCAACAAACCGTCTTGGATGATGATGTCGAACCAGGGCTTTCTGTATTTCCAAAGATCTTAAAACGCAAGCTTTTATATCACGAATATCCTTTCTTACCTCCTTCAACTCATCAAGAACATCGGAAAATTTCTGAGAGTTAGAAGGGACATCCCTTGGCTTTCTTGTATTCCTCCTTTTTATTTTCAAGGACGGAATTACTGGAGATTTTTCTTTTTCCTTGATTGATGGATTAACAATCATGTCGACATCCTTTCCATCCAAAGAAATGATGCTTATGAGAACAACTATAACCAACTGAGTTTTGTGATTGGAATTCACAATATCAATAAGAAGTCTTGGAATATAAAGAATATCAAAGAGGAAAAAGGAATGTAGGGTTCGAAACCTTTAAACAGGTTCGTGGACGTCCAACTCTAAACCCTATAAAGAGTAGAATTGTCGAAAGTAACCCTTCCTTTTATTTGATAGACAAAAAAGAATAAACCTAAGAAAACTTTTCCTAAATCCTGTGTGTTCACAACCTTGTCTCTTTTGAACAGGCACATGAGACAAGATTTACCAAACAACACAATTAATTTGTGTTGTGGTGAACAATGATTTGTCCACCATTTTCCTCATGAGAGGAATCCTCTAACTTCTGTCTATCAAAGCGATTTGACCATACTTTCTTCTCAAATGGTCTTGTTTTTTCTTTGGAAACTAACTTCTAAAAAGAAGATAAAATCCTACATACCTCGGCGGTCTTCTGAGCAAGTTTAAGCTTCCTTGCTAACTGATTTGCTCTTCGTTGAAGTTTGTTGGCGTGCCTAAATTGATGTTTGTACTTGTAACATCTTGATAGTTCATGACCCTTCTGAGAACAAAACGAACACTTCAATCTTGGATAATAATCAGGCATCTGTGGTGCAACAACAGCTAAACACACGGTAGATCCTGAAACATTACAGACAGAGTTTCCAAAGGTTGGGTCAATTGATTCTTCCAGCATGATTGGATTCTTATCTTCACCGAAACCATCAAGATTGATATATGTATTGCTATAATTATCAAAATCAATGTTTTCACATAGAAGACCGACACTTGATTTCATATCTTCATCAGAATCATAGATCTCAAACATCTCATCAAGTGTTACAGCAAGACCTTTGTTCCCAGCGTATTTTCTACGATTTGGGCACTCGTTTGCAAAATGACCAAAACCTTTACACTTAAAGCACCGTGGAATATCCTCGTCATCAGCCTCGTCAACATCCCTATTTTTAGGAGGAACACGATTGTGAGGTTTATCCGATGACCTAGGTTTGTCTCTTGAAAACCGTTTACTTCTCTTCAATAGAAGATCCCTACACTGTCTTGTGATCAAGGAGACTGATTTGTCAAGATCTTCATCTGAAAAATCACCCTCAGACTGATCATCCTCAGAGACATAAACACTTTTACTCTTATCAAGTAATTTAGTGTTCTTCTGTGCTTTAAAGGCAACATCCTTTCTGATTTTGGATGTATGCTCATGATCAAAGATCTTTAGCTTTCCAACCAATGTATTTCTGGAAAGATTATCAAGGTTATTTCCCTCAACGATGGCATGCTTCTTATACTCGTATCTAGATGACAGCGATCTGAGAATTTTCATCACAATGTCCTTTTCAGGAATAGTCTTACTCAATGCAAAAGATGCATTAACAATTTCAGACACTTTGTGATTAAACTCATCAAATGTATCTTCATCTGCCATACGAAGGTTCTCCCAATCGGAATTAAGGTTTTGAAGCCTGGCTTCCTTTTCACTGGAGTTACCTTCAAATACGGTTTCTAAGATATCCCAAGCATCTTTAGACCTAGTGATACTAGACACATGGTGTTGAAGATTTGGGGTAATGGCTTGTATGACGACATTCAAACAGTCGGAGTTTTGCTTTGCAGCAAGTATCTCGACAGGGCTGTATTCACCAATATTCTTGGGAACGTTTACATCTCCAACTGCCACAACGGGAGCATCATAGCCATTACCAACATATACCCATGATTGAAAATCACGTGCTTGAAGAAAAGCTCGCATAGCAATTTTCCACCATAAGTAATTAGAGCCATCGAAGACTGGTGGTACGTTAATAAAGATAAAACCTCTGTCCATAGAGTCAGATCGCTACAAACACAGACTTGTAAGGTCTTGAACGTGTTTGCCTGCTCTGATACCAATTGAAAAAGCGGGGGTCTAACAACACCACCCAATATTTCGCTTAGCAATCTGTATGGATTAACTCCGAAACACTTTCTAGAGAATCAACTAGAAAGTTAGACTCAATCTAGGTAAAAGTATCTCAAGGAGTTAATATCTCTCTCTTGTTTTGATTCACTCAATCTAATAGAAATCACCGAGTCTATAATCAAACACAAGGAATAACTTGGACGGTACCAAAGACCAATGTCCAAGGATCAATCAATATCAATCAACAACCAAAGGTCGGATTTCCAATTGATTGATTTAAACGCACAACCTATATTATTTAAATTATATAAGCAAATATAATGCGAAAATAAAAATAACACAGACACCAGAATTTTGTTAACGAGGAAACCGTAAATGCAGAAAAACCCCGGGATCTAGTCCAGATTGAATACACACTGTATTAAGCCGCTACAGACACTAGCCTACTCCAAGCTAACTTCGGACTGGACTATAGTTGAACCCCAATCAGTCTCCCACTGATCCAAGGTACAGTTGTACTCCCTACGCCTCCGATCCCAGCAGGATGCTGCGCACTTGATTCTCTTAGCTGATCTCACCCACAACTAAGAGTTGCTACGAACCAAAATCGCAGGCTTTAACAATAAACAAATCTGTCTCACACAGACAAGTCTATCAAAGGATCAATCTGTCTCCCACAGAAAAACCCTAAAAGTTTTTGTTCCGTATTTTGATAATAATCAAGGTGAACAAGAACCAATTGATAATCCGGTCTTATATTCCCGAAGAACAGCCTAGATTAATCAATCACCTCACAATAATCTTAATCGTATGGTAGCGAAACAAGATGTCGTGGAATCACAGATGATGAGATGAAGATGTTTGTGATTACTTTTTATATCTTGCCTATCGGTGAACTCTCACGATCTCAAGCCAATCAATATGATTGTACTGTTACGATAGAAGATGCAAGATGAGATCACACAACTACGATAAAAGTAGTATCGGTCTGGATTCACAATCCCAATGAAGTATTTAAGTCGTTAACCTGGTTTTAGAAGAAAAAAACCAAAGGTTAAAGGATAATCGACTCTAGCACGCAAACTAGTATCACACGTAAGGTGTGGGGATTAGTTTTGCACAATATTAGATGTCTCCTTTATATAGCCTTTTAAATCAGGGTTTTGCTTTAGTTACAAAGCAATCAACATTCACCGTTAGATGAAAACCTGATTTAAATTCAAGCTAATATTTCTCAACCGTTAGATCGAAAACTTAGCTTGTCATACGCAAATGACTGTACGCTTCTAGGTTTGTTAACCGCACCCAAACGTGTACATTGTTGGTTCAATAATAGTCTACCCAAAGAGGTTAACCATATAGCGTTTCATACCAATCATGTTCTTTTTCACCATAACTAGTTCAATTGACTCAAATGAACTAGTTAATTGAGTTGTTCAATTGCAAGGAAATCTTATGTAACTACACAAGGCACAATTGAAGCAAAGATGATTTGATTCACTCGAATCGGTTCATGAACTTTAATAGCCACGGTTTGCAAATGCATTCCTTAGTCTTTTAAGATTAAGTTCAGAAATTATCTTTAGATATATAACCTTCTCAAGTTCGCAGACTAGGTTCGCGGACTTAAGACACCGGATAGAGTCTACAAACTCCAGCAGAAATTCTCGGGTTCGAGAACTACGCCGGTTTGCGGACTGGGTTCGCGGACTTGGATCACGCAAGTAGTTTGTCAACTCCAGCAGACATTCTCGGGTTTGAGAACTTCGGCAGTTCACGGACTGAGTTCGCGGACTTGACACTTGTCATACTTCCGGTTCTCTTGATCAACAAAGTTCGAAAACTTCGGTTCAAGGAATCTATTGGTTATGTAATCTAAACTCTCATTCCAATCATTGAAAGATTCTTAGAGGACGTTATATAGTTATTACAATCTATTAATTCTCGTCAAAGCAATTTTCAAAGTGATTGAAACATTCATGACTTTCGTCACTAGGTAAAGATAAACTTGGTCGAAGCGAAAAGCTTACCAACACATATTTCGAGATATAGATAGCCGAGGTATACTCGGCTCGAAATACCAAATGTGTATGATCTAGTCTATATGTATAGCATACGTCTTTTGTCTCAAAGAGTAATAGATAGAATAGATAGACTTTTGAGTGACAAATAAGTTCAAGTCTCCACATATCTTTTTGTCGAGAAGTTCCACCGGTTCCTTAAGTAGATCTTCTTCTTGTATGATGAATCTCCATGAAGTCCTTGACCTCAATTACACTTAATATCCTAGTCCGAGACTTAGCTATAAGATACTAGAAATCAAGACTTATAGTTTTGATCACTAACATTGACAAACATGCTTGAGATAGCAACGCATGCGAGTTTGACCGAGCAGTGCTCTAACACCCTCGTGCTTAACTCTTATAGGTTGCAAGTCTTTGAGATTTGTAAGATCCTTTCACTTTGTCCTTTATTTGCTCGTATCTTTATCATTTTGTGACAAAAAGGGGGAGAAATATATGGAGTAAACAAGTGATTTGGTATCACTAAGGAAAGGACAATGGTGCTTAAACGTTATATCTAACGAAAGGGTAAAGCATAGACTAAGGGGGGTAACATATCATATTGATACTTGTGGTTATCTTAACTACAAAGGAAATAACAAAGACGTGCGGATTAAAAATCTACCGATCTTACCTTTAGGGGGAGTATTAGATTTGTTATTATATGTCAACAACGACATTTATGGATTGAATGTATACAAGTTATTGTGTTGTTGAAGCTTGGAATAAAGCGTATGTATAATGAATTTGTAATTTGTTTATCCATATGATGTAAGAGTTTTGTCACTAAAATTGACAAATGGGGAGATTGTTAGAGCATATCTCGGTTGAACCCACCAAGCGTTGGTATGTCAAGTTTGGTTGTCATATTTTAGTGAACCAAAACTCATTTAAAGAGTCGCTTGATTATTTACTAGAGTCAACTTCGTATAGGTTAGCTAGAAAGTTATTAGGATATGAGACATACAAGTATTACTCGAAGACTTGAAGAATATGAGGAAGTAAAGAGCTGCATCGACAACATCATCCTTCCTCTTGAGGTTATTAATATTTTGACTTGAACTGTTTCATTCCTAACGTATCTTTCAAGTCGTGCTATATTGAAAACATAACTGTGAAGCTGTGAATGATTATACTCTAGTTAGACGTAGTATTAAGGAATTATAATATGAAGTATAACGCCTATCTTTTGAACTGCGTATATAAGACATCAACATAATCGTATAAATGTTGTTGGGGTTATGTATGGGTATGGGTGAAGATTTCGCCCTAGGAAACAATGTTTTACATTCGTTTAAAGGAAGTGCAATTCATAAACTTGTTTTGTGAATCGAAAGGGAAACTGCTAGGCTTATTGGTATTGTTATTTATTGCAAATATTGGATTACCAATATATGTGTTTAGTATAACCGCTCATAACTTGTTTATGTATCTTGGTAAAACTATTCATAATGCCTGACTTATATATCAGTATGACTTTTATTAGTGAAACCAATCTTAAGTAATCACCTGAGATGGTATGGTCGATATTTGTAATTGGTGTGACCATTCCTAGTCATTAGGTAACCGATCCTAGAACTTGGTGGGATTAACCACAAGATGTGTAATTGATCCTTGTAGTAGGTTAAAAAGTTTTAGTAATTGGTTTAACCGATCCTATAACTTGTGCAACCGATCACAAGTAAGTACCATAAATAAGTGGTAACTGATCCTGGTACTCAGCTAGCCATTTTATGGAAACTAGTGTGACCGATCCTAGTAGCCACTTGGAGGTAGAACCGAAACTTTGTTTGGTAGAACCGTTAAACCCACAAATGGTGATTGAATGTTTTTGATCAATCACATAGTTTTTGGAAATCAGATGAACCAATTCTAAAATCATTTGGAAGTGTGGTAAATCGGTTCCAAGATCGTAAATATGAAAAGGGATTTACAAAGTAAAGATGTCAACATACTTTGAACATGTGCAATAATTATTATCTATTATTGTCCAAAGATATTCCTTAATAACTAAAGGAGAATCCCGGATCAAAATAATTTGAGAATCTTTTAATTAAGGTTTTTAATTTTATATGCTTTTAATTTCCAGCAATTAAATTGATATCTTTAGAAAATAAAAATTGGTAATGTGCATTTACTAATTGAAGATTTTCTACTGAGATTTTGGTCAATATTTGGACAGAGCATTTCCACGAATTATGAAAACCGAATTTGGCTTTATTGCATATCTTTGAGAATATTCGGTTTTGGAAATTCCTTGGTCTCCAAACTTCCTTGGTCTATAAATATTGAAGTTTGCATTTCGAGCAAACTAATCCTCGGAGCCAGCAAAACTACCTAGTTATGCTGTTACTGGTGGAGCCGTCTATTCGGAGAGGAAAGTACCCTAATTAGGCGAAATCTCTTACGACCGCTCGTTTTAAAGACTTCTTTGGGATTGAGAATCTCTACGAGTACAGTTGGTGGGAAACTAGATAATTGCAGTTTATTATTAGTTTTTGATTGATTTAATTGACTAATGGTTGTTGAACTTTGATTGCACTTAGTTTGTTTATACTTGAGAATTTTCTCTTTTGATATAAGATTCACTCAAACTAGATCGAAGTATCGACGGGGATCTTTAGACTATTTGTAGATCTAAAGACGTCTTGTGATAATCCATCGTTAACAGACTTCGTTATGTGTATGATTGATCACAAGAGATTCAAGTTGTTTGTGTGCAGGTGTGTATTGAAGATCTAAGAAGATTTTAAGACAAAAAAGATTTCTTATTCGAGTTCATAATCTTTGGTGTGCACAAAACTTGATCGGCTGGGGATCCAACTATAATCGGTTTATCTTTTGATAGATTGGATTGATTAGTTGTGTAGATTGGCATCAGTATTTAGTATCTTAATCAGATCCTATTATTGATTGCATAGTCTAAACAATTACTTTGGTAGTTGTTGAATAGATTGATCTAAGAACACGACAAAGGAGTTTATTGGGATAAACGGAAGAGCCTTTTTTCAAACTCATATCACGTTGTTTGAAAATAGTTGTTACCGAATAGATTTGTTGTTCCTTTACTGTTTGGAATACGAACCCAAGGAATTGTTCCAAGTGTGTGACTTATTACAAGTTGGAGGCGCAGGGATACTGAGGGAATTAGGTGAACTATAGGTTTAGTTGATTGGTCTCAACTATACGAAGTTGGTTTATGTTTTGTATAACGGCTTAATTCTGAGAGTATTCAATTCTGGACAAGGTCCCGGGTTTTTTTTTGCATTTGCGGTTTCCTCGTTAACAAAATCTTGCTGTGTCTTTTACTTTTCTATTTCCGCAATTATAATTGATTTATTATAATTAGAAGTAAAATACACAAACGTTAATTCTTAATTATTTGATAGCAATCCTATAGTGTTTGGTTAAGCTCAAAACTATTATCAAGTAATCATACTTCGTTGTTGTATTGTCTCGATCTTGTATCCATAGTCAATCACGCAAGTTATATTGTTGTCGTATTGTCTTGATCTCGTATCCATAGATGATCACACGAAGTGTGAACCGATTCGTTGTATTGTCTCGACTCAGTCCATAGAAAATCACTTTCGGATAAAGGACTTATAGGTGGAAAAGTTTTAGATTGAGGTATATTTGGGTACCCTCGTCTTTTCAAGTAGGTCCAATGAAATAGGTTCTCATGTTGTTGATACTGGTTTAAAATATCGGAAAAATCTCCTTTCTGATCATATGAAAAAAGAAGATAGAAAGCTCGGTTGACCCTGATTATCATCATTACTATGATTATATCACTGGTAATGCTCACAAATATCAACCAAAAATGGTGCATGAGGATCTCTCTGCACACCTTGCCACTTGGTAACTTGCTTGGCACTACCCCATTTGTATATATCTTGAGATGGGGCAAGAAATGGTTTGATTTGTGTATATTAGGGTTAATATGTTACTCTGTCATTCTAGGATATTTAAATAAGCTTTCTACTGCACCGTCTTTTCACACAAATGTGTGTTTTCACGAGTTGCACAACCTTGATGTGTGAACATCAAAGAAAATCCTACATTCCCTTTGTGGGTCGCGGTTCAGAAACGGGTTCAAGCCCATTAGTGGGTATATAAAGAAGGAGTACGCGTACTTTCTTCCTCCTCCCATCTTGCCCGCGTACGTGAACACTCTAGGGTTCATGAAATTCCTCCATTAAATCATCTTTGGAGGCAAAAAAAAAAAAAAAGGTGTTCAAGTTTCGTTCCAAGTAAGTGATTTCCTCTTGTTTTCCTTTCCAATTTCTAGATCTCATGATGAATTTCAAGGTTTCAAAAGGAATTTCAAAAAAATTGGGTTCTTCATCTTCTAGCATGAATTTTCCTATAGATCAAGATTCTCTTAGGATTAGACTTGTCGATGATTCTTGTGCTAGAGTTTTTGAAAGGATTTCATCTAATGTATTTATCCTAGAAAAGAAATTGATTTTTTCTAGTGGACATAAAGAGGATTTAATTTGCTTTGAAAAGTTTAAGCTTGGAAATATTTTTAATGGTCTTGGTGAAGGTTTTGACACTCTTACAAGAATCTTCTATGCTAACATCTATGATGTTATTCATGACGACATGGAATTCAAGACCATGGTTAATTGACAAAGGATTTATGTAACAAGAGAGTTGATTTCAAGAATTACTAATATTCCCTTGGAAAGATTTCGCCTTCCAAGACCTAGTCATGAAAGACCTTCTTATAAAACCATCTTTCTTGGTCTTTGTGTAAGGGTGTTGTTTGGAATGAAGGAAAGTTTCCTACTAATAATCTCAACCTTGCGTTGATGTCCTTTGGTAAACTTGGTATATCAAACCTTTGTCCCTTCACGATTGAGAATTCTCGTTGGAGTCGTGAGTTTGCGGAATTGGTCTATTTTCTTGTTTTGGGAACTCAAGGTCTCGACATTTGCGGGTTCATATTATATCAAATGATGTCGATGACGTCTTCCAACAAGAAGCTAGGATATCCTTGCTTGATTGAGCGAATTTGTCGCGCTCTCTCCATAGATCCGATTGGGAACTCTATTAGAACTCCCAAGCTAGTCCGCCCTTGTACATTCAAACGTATGAAGGATAATGCTTGCAAGAGACAAAGAAGCGACACACTTGATGACACATGTTCCACCGCCATGAATCTTCTTCATCAAATTCTCAAAGGTATTGATAAGATTGGCGCCAAGGTAAATTGCGTTCAATAAGAATTACTTGTGATTGCTACCAAGTTTCCGGAAATCAAAGATGAGATGGATAGGATTCAAGCCACTCTTATGGTCTCCGATGATGAAGAAGATGACTAGTCTTTGGTGCTTTATCGATTGGTTTTAAGTTGTTTTTGATTTATTTTGTCTATGAAACTTCTTATGAGAATTTATTTCTTGTGTTTTTAGAAGGATTACTAGGGTTTGGAATAGCCATTATTGTGAATACACATAGCTATTTCCAACGTTTTCACCTTCAATGTTTTTAGATTTATTTATTTAAATTCTAAGTTATTTGGAAGATGATTTTTGCAATTTTAATCTTTATGATTTTATATATTGCAAATTGTTATGTGATATGTTGTTTACATCCGTGAACCTGTGACTGTCCCATACTTGTTCAAAAGTTATCTCTATTATGTTGGTATGAAAGTATTGATAAAAGATAGAATGAACTTTTGACAAACAAAAGTTAAGCCTTTTATGTAATTATGCAAATATTGATGGAAGAAAGGATGCACTTTTGTTTACAATGATTAGGTCTATTATATGTCATTGTGCAAATAGTGATGAAAAATAGAATGGATCCTTGTTTATTCCTGGTCTATCTCCGATCCACATTTTTGTGTATATATTGTGTTGCTCCGTAAGTTCTCTTCTGTCGAGCATGGCCAATTGAATTGATCATTTTTGTGGTTGATTCAATGGAGATTTTTGGATTCAAATCCATATTTTTCATGTGATTTGGTTTTTTCCAAAGAAATCCTTCTTTTCTTGTAAAAGCAAGGTCGCCTTTATTGTTCTTTCTTGAATGACATTTTATGGGGGAGAGTTCTTTTTGATCTTGTGCTTTATTGCCAAATCCTTGTGGGGAGTGCGGCTGTGGAATATTATAGGGGTTATCTTGTATCTTTATAAACTCCTTGATGAATGCGTTTATCTTCGGCTTTATGATTGCATCTAAATAAGTTGGTATGTTATTCTCTTTTGGTCATGAAGTATCTCTATGAAAATTTCATGAGGATCCCACTAATTTTCGTACCTTTGCCAATTTATATTGACAAAAAGGGGGAGAATTAATGTGTAGTTTCATACTACAATTACATATGGTTTACGGATCATTATGCAAGGGGGAGTGGTTTTCATGTCGAGATGAAGTATTGACTGGGGGGTGGGGTGGGTGGGGGGGGGGGGGGAGGGGAGGTGATACATATCACCGTAGTATTATGGTCAAAGTTGTGACACAATTGAACTTTGATGCTGTGTAATAATACTATGACACTGTATAACAATGATTGGGAGCATTTGTTTTCTCATTGTTATCGCTATGGATCTTCAACCACTATGATGCTGAGTTGAACACGCTTAGGATCATTGAGTACTTGGAAGTGACGAAGATTTCGAGTCGTGTTGAAGATGCCAAGGAGATCAAGCATTTGGATGAGAAGCTACGTAGTTTTATTTATTTTGTAATCCATATGTATTGACAGTTTTGTCATTAAAATTGACAAAAGTGGAGATTGTTAGATCACTACTCGGTCGAACTCGCATGCGTTTCTATCTCAAGCATGTTTGTCAATGTTAGTGATCAAAACTATAAGTCTTGATTTCTAGCCTATTTATAGATGTTTCGGACTAGGACATAGATTGTGTAGTTGAGCATTAGAATTCACGACGTTCATTATTTGAAGACGAAGAACTACTAAGGGGAGCTTGTGGCACTTTATCGACAAAAGGTATGTGGAGACTGAAACTCAGATATCACTTGGAAAGTCTATTTCTACTCTATTTCCTATTATACACATTTGAGATTTCGAGCTGAGTTTGTCTCGCTTATATATTTCTCGAAATATGTGTTGGCAAGTTTTCGCTTCGACCAAGTTCATCTTATATTCTTGACGAATGTCAGAATATGACCATGTGAAAATCGCCGAGTAACATCTTACATGGTTTGTGTGATACAATCATTTGGTGTGGACTTGGAATGTTTCGTTATGATTATTTCAATATCTTGAAAATTGCTTTGATGCTAATAGTGTGTGAAAACGGCTGTTGCCATCCTCTAAGAAAGTTTCAATGACTGAAATAAAGAGTTTAGAATCATAAGTGTGTTCTCACATTTATCTGTAAGTCCAAAACCGGGAACCTGAAGTATGCGTACCCGTACGCGTACTGGTGGTTGTTGGATGTCCGGGCAAGTATGTGTACCCGTATGCATACTGGCGGAAGTCTCACGTCCGTGAATTTCTGCTGGAGTTTGGAACTGTGAATTGGTATGCACACCCGTACGCGTACGGGCACAACCATACTCGGATCGGCTGCTTAAGTATGCGTACCCGTTTGCATACTTGAGTTGGTTACTTTCTGAAATCAAACTGTGACTATAATGTTCACGAACTGATTCGAGTGAATCAAACCCGATTTTGCTTCAATTGTGTTCTTGTATACTTCTATGAGAATATAGCAATTGAACGGCTCTTTAACTAGTTTCATTTGAGTCATTTGAACTAGTTATGGTTAAGATGAATAAGGTTGATATGAGAGTAATCATATGGCTAACTTCGGTTAACTATTTGTGAGCCAACATGATGTACACGTTTGGGTACGGTTACATAAACCTAAATGAGGGTACATTTCATTTGTGTGTAACAAACTATGTTCGATCTAATGGTTGAAAGATATTAGCTTGGTTGAATCGGGTTTTTCATCTAATGGCGAATATTGAATGCTTTGTTACCAAGGTAACTTGGGTTTCAGACCCTGATTTGAAAACTATATAAAGGAGAACTCTAACAACTGGGAAACCTAATCCCCACACCTCTTGTGTGTTACTAGTTGCATCAACTAGAGTCGATTCTCCTTTAACCTTAGGTTTCTATCGAGACCCTGTAGGTTAACGACTTCAAAGACTTCATTGGGATTGTGAAGCCAGACCCAACTATTTTCTTTGTAGTTGCGTGTTTAGATCTTGCCTGATTCTATCGTTTGAGTACTATCTTCTCTAAGATTTTTTCGGGATTTAATCTCCGATAGGCAAGATAAAAAGTAATCACAAACACCTTCGTCTCATCGTTTGTGATTCCACCATATCTAGTTTCGCCATCATACGATTTAGATTATTGTGAGGTGATTGATAATACTAGGATGTTCTTCGGGAATATAAGTCTGTCTTATCAATTGGTTCATGTTCACCTTGATTTATCAAAAGACGGAACAAAACTCATAGGTATTTCTGTGAGAGACAGATTTATCTATTCCAATAGACTTTTCTGTGTGAGACAAATTTGTTTATCAAGTCTTCAACTTTGGGTCGTAGCAACTATTGGTTGTGGGTGAGATTAGCTAAGGGAATCAAGTGCGTAGTATCCTGCTGGGATCAGAGACGTAAGGAACGCAACTATACCTTGAATCAGTGTGAGATTGATTAGGGTTCAACTATAGTCCAGTCCGAAGTTCATTGGTAGTAGGCTAGTGTCTGTAGCGCCTTAATACAGTGTGGTGTTCAAACTTGACTAGGTCCCGGGGTTTTTCTGCATTTGCGGTTTCCTCCTTAACAAAATTCTGGTGTGTGTGTTATTTCTTTTCCGCATTATATTTTGTTATATAATTGAAATATCACAGGTTGTGCGTTAAGATCAATCAATTAGATAATCCAACCTTTGGTTGTTGATTTAAATTGATTGACACTTGAACATTGGTCTTTGGTACCGTTCAAGTTGTTTCACATAATAATCAGGCTCGCGGATTTCTATCTGCTTGATTTGCTGATTACATTGTGAAACAGAGATATAAACTCTTTGATATACTTTTCTCTAGATTGAGTTTGTTTGTCTAGTTGATTCTCTAGAAAGTATATTGGAGTAAGTCATCTCAGATTGCCAAACGAATTGTTTTTTTTTTTTTTTTTTTTTTTTTTTTTTTTTTTTTCATTTTTAAGTACCAATGACATTTTGGGGACAATATTGCTCTATAATATTGGTCAACCCATGTAGGAGCTGTCCAATCGTTATAGATTCAAAATTGAAAGCTCGCCGCGCGAGCTTTCAAGACTGTCTATGATACGCTCTTAATTTTCTTGCGGAATATAAAGTATGAATTATATACTTCTGATGCTGCATTAAAGACATACAAAATTCTGATATTTCTATGTTTCTACAGCTGGGTAGAGGTGATCTTCCGATTTTCATATTTGTCAAAAATTTAGGCAAGGACTGTTCTTCATTAGCCTCTCGTCCTCACCGTCAAACTAGTCATATTACCCGATTAACCCTCGTATATTTTTCGATATATACAATTCCATGATCAAATCCACTCATAAAATTGATCTGAAAATCATGAAATCGCCTTTTGAAACAAACAATCGAAATTACAGTTTAGGGGTAACTTACGAGGAAATTAATGAGAGTAACTTCCACGAACCCTTATGAACTATTTCTCCTTCTCTTTAATAAAATGATAATTTTGCAAAATCTAGGCTCGTAAATAATTTTCATGGAAAAAACAGGATATGCGTGAAATTTTCCATCTGTGGGTTGTTGAATGATAAAAAATTGAAAAATGGGCCTGATAATTGTTTTCATTATACTGGAATACATAACAATGTTATGATTATTTCAACACACATTCTCAAATGGAATCCCTAGCACTGATACAATCTTTTAAAGACATTCAACCTAGAACTTGTAATTCTGTTGCTCATGAACTAGCTAAATTGGTAAAAAACAACAAGTCGTCTATGTACTCGTCTGTCCCTCCTGTTTGGTTTAGGCCTTTTGTCGAGGAGGACCATTATCTTTTTTGAAAGCCGTTACAAAAAAAATAAAAAAAATAAAAGTAGTTAAGGGATAACTTCAGGAGTTATTAACAACTATGTTTTTACTAGAGTGGATAGTTTGGTTCGGTGGTTTGCAAAACACGCTCCCATGTAACAGCTCTCCTTTATCCCATCCTAGTTTCTTCGTTTCGGTTTACACGGCGATTGAGATGGAAATGTATGAGATCCGATTTCTCAAATCCTGAGCTTACTTTCTACACTGCCTTCCAGGTTTGCAAAACTTACCCACCAACAGATAGACGAGGGTAAAACAGCATTTGAAGACTGGAGCTTTGATTAGCTGGAGGCTAAACAATAACTTCACAAGCGATGGCCCCTAGAAACGAATAAGTAAACACCAACATAAATTCTAGAATAAAAAAAAAATTGTAATTAGACAAATCCATTGGGATTCTGGAGGGACAAGTTTTTGAGTTGATAACATGTTCTTGTTTCCAATGTTCCAAGTAATTTTTCTGTAATTAGGGTAAGCAAATCAGCCAGTGTGACTTTAATACATGTCAAAAAGTTTTAACCGTTTTATGTCAATCAAATTTTCTCCAGGCTGTCATTGTTTGAAAAATCATGCACTAGAAAGGTACAACGACAATTTATCGGTACTGAAAAACAAATGTATTTTTATGTTAAGGACTGATCTGTAAATAGACAGAGCTTCCACAGAGTAATGTGGCAAATCCAGTAATATTTCGAAATCCTAAACCTTACTTGATAATCATAAGAAAACAAAAACCTGTTAAAAAAAAGAGTTTTTTCAGAAAAAAGTACCTGCGCTTGCTGTGTTCCCGCCATAAACACCATATCACCATCCCTCTCATTTTTCATTTAAAATAAAAATAAAAAATGTAAATATATAATTTTTTATTTTTTATTTTGTGTTTAATGAATTAAACCGCCTTTTGTCCAAAACCACGTATCACGCTATAAATAACTGAGGTTTCTGAGTTAGGGTTTTTTCAAAAAGAACATCTGTGCAGAGTGCAGCTACAGGTAAAATTGGTTAAGGTGAGAGACAGAGAGAGAGAGAAGAGAATTGATCATTTGATTCATTGATTCTTCAGGTATAATCATGGTGATGAAACCAGCATGGTTAGAAGGTTTAATTGCTGAAACATTCTTTACAAATTGTGGGACCCACGAGAATCGCAGGAAAAATGAGAAGAACGTATTCTGTTTGGATTGTCTTCGTAGTATTTGCCCTCACTGTGTTTCTTCTCATCGTTCTCATCCACTCATACAGGTTCAGTTTCATTTTTTTTACAAACACACTTTTACTCAATTTCTCTTTCACTACTCTGGTTATATTCAAATTCTACTCTGTTTTTTTCTTTTTTGTTTCTTGAAATTTAGCTCTATCATTTTGATTAATTGTGCTTTGTTTGTTTATACTCATTTGTTGAATTTTGTGATTTGAGGTTGTAAATTAACTGTTCAAAAGATCTTGCTGTTCTTGAACTAAATTTCATAGTATTTAGAGAAGAAAAATAATGTTTTGCTTCACTGTTACTGTTAATTCAACTTAAAAGCTCTTTGTTATATTATCCGCTGCTGTTTTAGTTGATTAATTCCATTCCAAATCCAATTTCCGTTTTTCTGTTTCTTTAGAATCCATCAATTCCTTGAAAATTTCATATGAATTACTTAATTTTGATAGTATTCTGTTTGTAATTGTTGGATAAATTTTGGAAGTATTGTTTGTTAGGAAATTTTGTATTTTATTGTCTGATTTTCCATTGATTCCCTCTGTTTTAGATTTGTTTCTTTCCTCTTTTAGAAAATCACTATTATACATATTTTCTGTAAGGTTCCTTAGCTCCCGTTGCTTTCATGAAAGTGAAAGTTTGACCAATTTTTCCTTCTTCTTTACTTCCATCAATAATTTTACTGTACTGAATTTAAAACATATAATTCAAATTTCTTCAACCTCACCCTCAATAGCAATGATGCTGCCCTAGTGCCTAAGAACTGTCATTTTTGTTCATAAATTACTAAAATATCCTTGGTATCATACCTCTGAATTGTTATCATATTTTGCTTAATTCAAATTGTAGACGTTTAATGAGAAAAAGTAAGAACTGCATAATTAAATTAAACGAGTTTGAGTGAGCTGGTGGTAATCATTGCAACAAATCTTAACTAATAATGAAAGTTGCTGTACAGGTGCGACGGTACGTTTACAACGATGTGGTTCGATTGGATGATCTCGAGAAGCTTATCGACTGTTCTTATGTTCAGGTAGAAGAATTTTAATTAGTCCGTGAAGATGACTTGTGTTTGACCAATGATAATAATCTTTAAAATTTCAAGACATGTTTGTTAAATGAAATCACACTTATGTTTTTGCAGCCTTACACTATAAACAGTGCGAAAGTAATCTTTTTGAACCCAAGGCCTCAGACAAGGGCTTGCAAGGGTTCCGCCAATATTTGCTACAATTGTGACAGAATTCTCCAAGAGAAATATCACTTCTGTTCACTTTCTTGCAAGGTATATCTTTAAGTTACTTAATAACACTAGTTTACAAGTAATGAATAATATATGATTGATCCGTACGATCACACTAGATGTTTAATTTCGATTTTCGTTCTTCATCATGAAATTTAGCATATACATATATATAGTTACTTACTACATTTCATAATCCTTGACCCGTACCTTAAAATTGTGCCATTAAACAAAATAACTTTTTGAGTATCTGTTTTTATCGAAAGAGATTAAGTTGAGAGCTTAAGTTTGAATTATTAATAACACGTACGCCTCGAAAACGAAATGAAATGCAGGTTGATCACGTGGTACTACAAGGTGGAGACCTGTCAAGTATACTATACAGATTCCACGAATCCGATTTCGAGTTCTCGCAGTTCGAGGGTTTGCAAATGGATGGTTCAGACATAACAGAAGAAGATGATACAACTCCTAATTCAATTTTGGAAGATCACCCATTGGGTTTCAAGAATTCATCTTGTTCCAGTAACAATTCTAGGAACAATTCTGGTATTTCGCAAGATTCCTCGGTAGGTTTAGTTAAGAAAAAGAAAGGAAACGGGTTTTTCCCTGGTAATGTTTTTTCCTTTAGTAGAAGAAAGGGAGCTCCTCAAAGAGCACCACTTTCTTAGAAATCAAAATCAAACCCTTCCAGAAAATTTAAGATGGTTGTAGGGTAGGTAGTTATTAATTAGTTAGCGATGAACTCTGAAGAATTGGCATGTACGTATGTTGAGATTAGCAATCTCGACTCATATTATGTTGAGAGGTTTCTCTTTTTCTTCTTTAATCTCGTCGGAAGGTGCTGCTTAGAGCGTTTCCATTACGGAAATAGGTGGCAATACACAGCCGTAGAAAGCGGTACGTTATTGTTTACCAATTTTGTAATCGATGTAATGGAAAATGCACATAAATATATAGATAGGTATATGCATGCATGGTTATGTAATATAAACTTAAGAATTTACTAAAATTTTCTTTTACTTGGTTATAATTGCTAAATCAATTTAATGAATTGTTACTGATAAGTAGAAATGATTTGAATACTACGCGTAAATTTATAATGAAACTCAAAGTGTAAATTTATATATGAGATCGTTGCTGATTGATATTTCATAGCTGATAAGATTTGAATGCTAGGGGCATTGAATAATGAATATACCCTACTCTTTCATCTCATACCCTACTCTATGAATCTTCGAGTGGTCACTTCCAATATATCTGGAAAGAGAAACTGAGAAGAGCTAGCTATACGCCTATACCATATTAAAGGTTGGTCTACCTTTTAGAACAGTTAGCTTGCAGTACAAGATCCTTCGTTTAAGAGTAGAGGGGACACCGAGACTTGTTAGTTTACTCTATTGAAACCAGGGTTTGAAAAACGGGTCATGCCTCACGTCATCGCCACTGGATGTGACCGTTATAACGAGTTTTGTCAGGTGTGAAAACGTTTCGGAAAAAACGCGTTTTTTATACGTTATTTTAAAATAACGGGTGTTATAATGGTTAAATAGAAAATAAAAAAAAATTATGATCTGAAATCCCTATCTAACAGTTATAACGTGCGTGAAAACAATTATAACGGGTCTAATAACGTTGTTATGACATTTTTTATATATTGTTATTTTATTTTTTATTTTCAAAGTTATTATTGTAATTTTTTAATCTTTAATTTAAAAAGTAAAGAATTGTTAACAAATATTTTTAAATTATTTTTCTATAAAAACGGTTATAACTGACGTGAAAACGGAAAAAAAAAAAGGTCTAAAAAACTCGCATTAAAATGTTATTTATAAGCAAAAAACGTAAAATTCAATTTTAGAAAAACAGTTATAACGTGTGTGAAAACGGAAAAACGGTCCTAAAAAACTGTCGTTATTTCCTATTTATCGGCTTTTTATAGGCACGAGATTCGGGGACCCTCACGGCCACGATATATGAGCGTGACCGTTTTAACGGCGGTTTTTCAGGAAAAACGGGTGTTTTTCAACCCTTGATTGAAACCTAAAACTTAATCAAGGAGGGTTCCATATCCATTATTACACTCTTAAAAGTTAATTAAGGAGGGTTCTATATCTGACGAGATTGGGGCATACCCAGATTAATTGGGGTATACCCATTTTATTCCTATCCAAACTAGTGTGCTAAGGGGTGTCTAAAAGGTGTTAAAAGACCAAATTGCCCATACTAAAAAACCATGCCGACCAAAACATATTAAAAAAAAATCAAAATCTTTCTTCTACACTCTAACTATACATGTGAAATCAAAAAAAAAAAAAAAAAAAAAAAAAACGAAGAATCAAAACGAACCAAAAGTCGGCAAGGTATTTTTTGTCGACCTTGCCGACTAAAATATAGTCGGCAGGGTATAAGGTTGAATACCATGCCGACTTTTCATCTCTGAGATTAACAGTTACAGGGTCGGCAAGATATCCATCTCTATACCTTGTCGACTATATTTTAACTGGCAGGTTATGAAATTAATACCTTGCCGACTAATCATGCATTTATAACACCTTCTATGTATGTCAAAAATCATATAGTCGGCAGGGTATTTTTTTATCGACCTTGCCGGCCATAAGTTGTCGGCATGTTCTTCATCCGCAGACCTTGCCGACCGGATATAGTCGGCATGTTCTTCATCCATAGACCTTGCCGACTTTTCATACTTTCATAACTGAAAATGTTGATTCCTTCTATAATTTTGAGTATAAAATCGTCCAGCGGCTCTACAATCCCATATTTATAAGTGTTTGGGTAGTACGATTTCATTTCCGTTACAAGTAAATTCTTAAAAGAAAAAAAAATCTCAAAAATCTACCCACATCCATGAGTTCAATCTAAAATAAAACATAATTTCAAAATTTTAATCAACTAATTAACTAATTAAATTAATTATCCTAATCACATTTATCAGTGTTAATTATTCAAGGGTAGATTAGCCATTTTTGTAAATATGTGGATAAGGGGGTTTGTATTTTACTTCAAAATGACCTTATTTTGTCTCATTTGGTATACCCCAATTAATTTGGGTATACCCCAATTAATTTGGGTATACCCCAATCAAGCCAGGTTCTATATCTATACACTCATAAATTTACATTATCTCGTATTTTTGGGAGTTGTTTTTCTTAATAGAACTTAAACGGTATTATAAGTGAAACTAATATTTTGGGGATATGTTTGTCTTATAAAAATCTCGAAATGCCTTTTTTTGTGTGCAGATATGTAGAATTTTGTAAGATAAGTATCCCCTAAAATATTAGCTCCAACTACCCTACCTTTTAGTTATATTAATAAAAGTGTGAGACAATATGAATTTGAGAGTGTGAAGGAATCTTTCCTCAAAATCAATTTGTAGTTTTTTTTTTTGATGAAAAGATTAGGTATATTAAACTAAACAAAATAATTCAATAATTTTACAATTTCATTTTTATCAAAAATATTAGAACTAATGCTCTCTTTTTGAACTGGCTGGTGCATATGCATTGACCTGTGCTGAAATTTTCTGATCCTCGCTTCTTTAGCATTCGAGTCCGCTGCTTCATTGTGATTCCTGTTTATATATCTAACTTGAGTTTGAGGAAGATTTCCTAGAATGGTAATAGTTTCTTCTATAGTATTCTCCGCTAACTAAGAATTGTCTTTGTTAATGATGGAAACTGATAAAATTTTACAGACTGTGACGATAGCTACGCTAGACAATAAATTTTCTTCTAGCCATTTTACCGTCTTTAGAAGAACTTTCGCTTCAGCATGAAGGGCCGAGGAAGCCCATTCGGAACCTGTTGTAGTATGCATGAAAGCAAAATTCATTAATAGGTCCTCTTTTTTTGTAAAAAGCATCTATGGATATTATCCAATCATTCTTAATATTGGACCAAGAAGGTTTTATACCCTTTACTTTCTGGATGCAATGGGTTTGTTTCTTATCTTTGATATTCGAAGAGATCATAAACTTCTTAATATGATCTATTAAAACTGTTGGGTTTGGGACGGGATACCACTTCACATCTATATTTCCAAATGAACCATAATATTGTCTTAATTTTCTCAATAAATTGCAGAAAAAAATTGCATCTGTAATCCATTTTTCTATCCAAGAAGTTATCAAATCCGTGTGAATTTTGGAGTTTAATGCATCTAAAGAACAACCAAACTATTGGACACTCTCGCGACATCTCCGAGTTATGAGATGCTAGTCTACTTCTCATATGAAGGATCTTCTGATATAATTTCCATACAAAAAGTTTAATTCTTGGGATAACTTGTATTTTCCAAAGTTTCTTCCAAGGAAAATCTCTGTTGTATTCATAAGCCCGATTCTGGTTAATGATAAAATTGTAAATTGTTTTTGGTCGAAAAAACTCTCGATTGATGATGTTTCCATCTAATTTTATCTGCTTCTCCTTTATTTGGTGAAATAGCTACAATTTTTTCTTTTATTTCTGTAGAAAATAGATCGTCTAATTTTTCGATGTCCCAAGAACCTTCAGAATTTATTAGTCTTGAACTTTTTCCGGTAAAGGATCTTCTATATCGCTCGGTTTTTGAAGTTTATCTGAATTGGGTATCCAGTTGTCCTCCCAAATCTTAGTATTAGCTCCATTTTTAGAGTTATGGTAATATTTTGCTACAAGCAACTTCACCCATAATTGATCTTTTTATGTCATTAGACGACTAGCCAATTTCGTTAGGAGAGCTATGTTGAATTTATGAGGATTTTTAATACCTAGTCCCCCTTGCGATTTTGGCTTGCACATGCTAATCCATGCTTTTATATAACCTCCTTTTCTTTTCGACTCATCTTTATTTCACTAAAAATCTCTTTGAATTCTATCTAATTTATCCAGAGTTTCTTTAGGAATAGCCAGCACATGCATTTGGTAAGTTGGATAAGCTTGGAGGATGGATTGAATTAAGACTGTCCTTCCCGCTTGAGATAACAGCTTGGCCTTCCAACCTTATAAAGACGCCTAGTATCTTTGGAGAAGGGGTTCAAAGTTTTCCTTTCTGTTTTTATCAAAGAAAAGAGGGGTTCCAAAATATCTATCTTTTTTTGTCATCAATGGAATTTTAAGGATCTTCGCTATTGCTTTTCCACGTTTTGGATGAATCTTTGAGCTAAAATAAATTCCAGATTTTTGGAGATTTACCATTTTCCCCGTGATTTCTCCAAAAGAAGATAGAATATCCAATAAAATTTTTGCTTCTACTAGGCCTGCTTTAGTGAATAGGAAGAAATCATCTGCGAAGAATAGGTATGATATAGTTGGGGAATGTTTATTTATTTTGATTCCTGAAATTATTTTCTCGTATGTTGCTTTTTCAAGGAGTCTAGATAAGATCTCCATGCAAATAAGAAAAAGGTACGAAGATAGGGGGTCTCCCTATCTAATTCCTCTAGAATTAGAAAAGGTTGGGCCTGGGATCCATTTAGAAGAATAGAGAAAGAAGTGGTGGAAATGCATTGTAAAATTAGATTAACCCAGGCATCACTAAAACCTAAAGAAGATAGAGCTTTCTTAATGAAAGGCCATTCCACCCCATCAAAAGCTTTATAGATATCTATTTTTAGAGCTAAAAAATGTTTTCTTTTAGCTTTGGAAGTTTTCATTGAATGCAGGAGCTCATGAGTGATTATAACGTTCTCAGTGATTTGTCTCTCCGGAAGAAAAGCTGATTGATTAGGCGAAATAATCTATTTAGAATGGGTTTTAGTCCGTCGGCTAGCATTTTTGATATAATTTTATAAATGGTGTTGTTAAGACTGATGGGTTTGAAATCCGTTGATCTCTGTGGAGTAGAAATTTTTGGGATGAGGGTAATAAAAGAGTGATTAAATTCTTTCGCCATTTTCCCTGTCTTAAAGAAATCTTGAATCGAGAGAATAATATCCATACCCAGGGTTCCCCATTTTGCCTTAAAAAAACCCGGTTGAAATCTGTCCGGGCCTGGGGATCCCCAAGGGTTCATATTTGACAGGGTGGACCGAATTTCTTCTCTAGATGAGATTTGAATTAAGGCGGAGTTTTCTGAATCTGAAATACACGGCATGATTATCTCCGATAGATCAATGTTGTAGCTAGTCAATTGTGTAGATCTGATTTATGTGAAATGGTTGATAAAGAGAGAGTTGATTTAGTCTCGATCTGAAAGCCAAATGCCCGAAGGTTCTCGAAGGTTGTGTATATCATTTATTTTCTTCCTATTTGTAGCAGAGGCATGGAAATATTTTGTGTTTTGATCATATTCTTTAAGAATTTATGTCTGGATAGTTGATGGTAATAATCATTCTGATTTCATACCATTTTCCGAGTTTAGCTTGTAAAT
Source organism: Papaver somniferum (assembly GCF_003573695.1). Classification (NCBI taxonomy): domain Eukaryota; kingdom Viridiplantae; phylum Streptophyta; class Magnoliopsida; order Ranunculales; family Papaveraceae; genus Papaver; species Papaver somniferum. The sequence goes on from NC_039358.1 coordinate 100,660,966, forward strand.
TCTTGAGAATATCTATATTGGAAGATAAATTTCCTGATTTATGGATGTTCTTTATGTTATTATTTAATTTCTTTATGTTTTTGTCGATATTAGCAAAGACATTTGAATTCCAATGAGCTAGGTCAGCAGACAGAGCTTTAAGGTTTGTTAATAAATTCCTTGTCGAGGAATCTGTAGCGTGAAATTTCCAATATGCCGCCATAATTGAAGTTAACATAGGATGAGATAACCAGGATCTGATGCATCTAAATGGTTTTTTGAGTTTTTTTTGGTTTCCGGATTTGTATCAAGGAGTATGGGGGTGTGGTCGGATCCTACCATGGTTAGATGACTTACCTTTGTATCAGGGAATATATGTATCCACTAGAACGATAATGCTCCATCAATACTTTCGCATATATTGGCCTTTCATTTTCTATTGTTTGACCAAGTAAATGGTGCCCCTTCAAATCCCGCATCTTGAAGACCCAGAGAATCAATAACTCGTGTTACAAAGGCTTTACTACTTGAGCTCTAATTGTTACCACCTCGTAGTTGAATAAACCTAGATACAGTGAAAAATATACCGTGATTTCTTCTGAAAATAAATCGTGTCTTGTGGCCTTTGGTGTGTCATTCTAACATTGAGATTGCTGTAATCAAATTGGACCCACCTTTTATCTCTATCAGGATTTATTTCGAAAGTTTGCCCAAAGTAAATCTATCATTCTCGCTTGGTGTTATAGAGATCGGTTTAGAAGTTGGAAACATACATAGATGAGATGTTGTTTATTTATTTGAAGTTGTTGAAGTATATTAGACGCATTATGGTTTTCATGGATCATACATTTCAATCTCTGGATGGAGACCACACCATCTAGCATTGCTTCAACAAAGAAAATTAAAAAATCAACTAACACAAGTAATTTTTATTTATTTTTTTACAAAATTTTCTTCATTTTTATTCACATCTTCAAATCGATTATATTATGGTCAAGAACAAGACTATAAGTAATAAAAACTACATTCAAGTCTTCTTTTGAGAAGAGAGTTGGAATACCGAAAAAAATTTCAAATACATGTAGAGATACGATTAAATAAGAAAGAGGATTGGAATAAAATCCCACCATTTGATAGATATTTTTCATAAGAAAAAGATGACTCTCAAAACAAGAGAGTGTGATGCTCATAGCCTCATAGTATTAATCATGACAACTTCTAAAACCAACAGAATTCTTAAATCTCTTTTGTTGAAAACGAGATTCAATTTTTGTTGGTGTGATTCGAAGAAGCTCTTCATAATGACATACCCAACATTAAAAAGGCCATAAAGACCAAGAAGAAACGTTATAAGAGCGCTATGAAAACCAAGGAGAAAGCCGAAACGACAACAACACATTAAAGAGAAACAATAACACTAAATCTTAATCCTACAAACCAATTTCAAAGCAAGAAAATGAAAGAAACCTACTCATGAGATCCAACTCCAATGGAGAGCAAGACGAAAGAGAATAGAGGAGGAAGATAGAGAGTAGAGAGAAGGGCTGTACAAGTTACTCCTTAGAGCATTTTCAAAGGAGTTTGAGTATCTAAAAAAACTCATACCACCTAGGAGTTTAAAAAATTATTTTTAAGAATATTCTCTCCAGTGGTAGTTGTATAAGTAAAACTTTATCTTATTTGGCAATTTGAGTTTGGATGAGAGTATCTATTTTTAAAGACTCTCGTTCATATCCACGCCATCTTTTTTTTAAATGCTAAATTATTTTTATGGGATTTGACTTATAAGAGCATCTCCAGTGCAAGGGGTAAAGATCTTAAAATTGAATGACACCTAGGATTTAAGACTTTTTGCACCAAATTTCCATCTCCAACACAAGGGTCAAGGTCATAGAGAGAGATGACATGGCTAAGTGGGGGTAATGGAGAAAGTGTAAATAAGACTTTCACTATGACCTTGGGTCTTTAAGCCACATCATTATTTTGTCTCTAAATTCAAATATTGTTTGTTAGATAATACCTTGGAGATTGGAGATCAACTTGAGGTAAAAAAATTTACATTTTTTTTTGTCATTTAATAATGACCCACACATAACAATGTGTTAATAAGACCTCCACATATGATGACCTTGACCCTATGCATTGGAGATGCTCTAAAGAAAAGACAACTAGATATGTATTCAAATTCCATTGGAGATGGTTCTAAAAACATAAATATACCTCTGAAATTATTGTGGGTCATACTAATAAATTTGGTTTTATTTTATCTCAACGTATGATATATATCCAAACACCATTGAAGATCTTTTTTTTTTGAAGCATAATATTTATTAACTTACTAAAGAGTCTGTACATTAAGGTATGAGATATCAAGATATTTATCAACTACAACAACATAGATGATCAAATAATGAAAAGCAGACTCCGGATTAGGATTGCAGTTGGGGTAGCTGGTAGAAATGGTAAGGTGAAAATGATGAAGGTTGTCGAGGATCCGCAGGCCTTCGACTAATGCTTTCCACAAGAAAATCTGTATTTTTGATGGACATAAAATTGTCCAGAGAAACATTGTTGTTGATGATGGTTTTTGATGCAATTGATCGAAAATGCTAGCCATGAATATGAATCCAGTTGTTGAGGTGTGAAGCCCGGACATTACTTGTTTATCTCCTCGTTTTTCTTCTTGATTCATGATGAATCTTTTGAGCTGAGTCTTTAGATGAGTACTTGAAAAAACAAAAATACAAAAAGGAAAGACTCAGAGTAAAGTTACAGGACACAATGCGATTACAAACTCTAATTTAAACCAACACGCTAATGCAAACTAAAACCTACTTTAGGACTATGACTCAGTTACACTAAACGAAAAAACTAAACCATTGAAGATGCTCATAGTCATAGATCAGTGAACTCCAAAATTCTCAATAAATTGTTCAATGTTCTTCCAACATATCTTACGAATTTCTAAACATCCGTGAGAAGAGTTATTGTTTTTTCACTGAGATAAATAGATGGAATAGATGAGCTTTTGCCCGTCGTGTGACGATGTGAGCTTTGTCCACTGGTTGTATTCGTACTACTTTCTTCTTCGCCACCTGATGATAAATTATGTTGGGTTTATGTACATCTCAATTGTATCAACCTGCGCATCAGAATTAGTTGGACCCACCAGGGGCAACGTTCAACGTGACCAAACAAAAATTCAAAAGGTCACTGTAATCGGACAAATGGGTGGGATCCCATTTTTCCAATGCTATCTAGTACATATGTATAAGAATAGCATCTCTAACAAAGACAATGGGACCGAACGAGCCAAAAAGAAGGATGTCTGCTGATGGAAGTGACCCTAACCGTCTAGTTTTACAGGTATGCTGACTTCATTTCTTCTTCCGCCAGGACAATTTGACGTTGGTGTTATCAATTTTGTACCTATTTAATTAGATTGCCATTTTTGAAGGCGATCCGAAAAGAAATTGTCATTATAGGATGTTCTGATGCCAATGCAAAATACCCGTATACAATTTTCACTAATAAAACCTAAACTAATTCGTTTTGTATTTCATTTTAAGCATTCTTTTTTTTTCTTTCCTTTTGTCTACGGATCGAGGATTGGAGGGATTCTTTTCCCTCGTTCAATTCAAATCTAATTCTTCGCCGTCGTTAATTTTCGAACCAAATTATCGTCGATCCTTTTATATAGCGATGACTAGAGCTAACGAACTTCAAGAGCTCGCGTGAAGCAATTATATCATCAATCTGACCCTATAAGTGATCCAAAATTTGGAACATATTAAAATCGAAAGAAATTATTAATGAAAATGACGAAGAAAACGAAGAACACGACAAAGATGTTGGAGATGAAGTAGAATCATCCACTAATTATGATAATCAGACCCTCCACTAATTTTAAATGGCCCCAATAAGGTAAGATTCTACTAAATTTTTGGGTTTTTATTGCTTGAATGGAATGAATGGTCGAAATTTTTTCTAGGGTTTCCGATACTGGTCATAATCAGTTGTTTCACTATAGTTTTTATCTCGATTATGATCGTGTTCTTCATTCCTCAAGAACATCGACCAGAATCAGTACCTAAGATTGATAATTATCTACCAATTGTGTTTGGTTATTTCTTTTTTGTGCCCTAATATTGACATAATTGGTAGTTAATTTTAATAAGTCTACCGTTTATAATAGAGGATTAGAGAAATTAGAGAAGCATATATTTGAACTAATCGGAAGATAAGTAGCAATTGTTAGCAACCGACTATAATATTTAAAATCAAAATAATTTCCGGGCTACATTTGAATCAATAGTTATGTGAGATTACTTTTTTGTGGAAATCACATTTCAATTCATTCAAACCAAAATGATGATTACATGATTGCTTACAAGATTATCAAAAACACCAAAATACAAGATAGTCAAAACACAAATACAAATGACGATACCAATTGCAAGTACATCGCAAAGAGAAAGAGCCATGAACTGCAAAGACACCCAATTTTTGTAGATGTAGTAGTGATGAATGGTGGTGTGAACCGGAATCAAGTACGACCATTTAAAATGATTATCTTCTTCAATAAGAGATGCTCCAAATGAAATGAAGTATTTTGCCCAAAATCTTGTAGATCCAAATGAATCAGGGTGCCCTAAATCCCTCTTGTTGAAGATGAATCCAAATCGACGCCGAGCAGAATCATTGATGTTCTTGATGAATCGAGAATAGCAAGCCTAGAAACACCATGGATATTTGAAAGAATCGCTATTAAAGCAAAGAGAAAATCGTCCAAAAGACGAAGAAAAGATTGCCCAAACAACAAAGAAATGTGTCCATAAACACCAAAAACAATAAAACCAAAAAACAAAAATTAGATTATTCTTACCCATAAAAAAAAAAGCTAAAAATGCTTGCTCAGATCTAGCCCAAAAGGACTAGATCTGAGCAAGAAGAAGGTGGAAGTTCTAAGGGGTTTTTTTCTCCTTTTAGGAGAAGGGAGAAGAGAAGTGAAAAGACTATGTGAGATTACTTTCTACCGATTATATTTGATTCAACAACATAGATTTTTTTGTGACAAAAATAATGCTTAATCGGTAGATAAAGTTGGTTTTTAATTACCAATTAAAGGTAACCGTTTGTTAGTATGGTTCTTTATTCACCGATTATGTTTGTCTCAACAATTTAGAGTTTTATATTCCAAAATTAATGCATAATCGGTAGATAATCTTGGACCCAAGCTACCGATTAAGTTAAATCCGTTGTTATATATGTATCTTTGCTACCGATTATCTGGTGGGTAAACAGTTTCTTAACAACCCATTGTTCTTTATTTTGTTTATTTGGTAAAGGCGAGCTAAGAATGTCTAGGATATAGTTATTTCAGGGTCTCGTCATGAAGGGGATGTAAAAGTAACAGCTAGTGCAGGGAAGAAAAGAGAGTTAGAGGAATCTCTATCAATGATGGAACTCAAGAAGTACAAATTCAACCAAGGTTACTACCAAGTGTGTTCCACAGATTCTCCAAGAAGATGAAGGACAACCAAGTGCTCCACAAAGAGAAGGTACAAAGAACCAAATCAAGAAGAAAAGCGAACACACTTCCCCTCCTCTTTGAGGTTGAAGGGTATCAAATATGGCGAAATCCCTGGGCTACCAAGAGATTGAGGGGAGTTGTTATTTGGATATAAAGTAACAAGCAAAAGGTCTATTTTAAAAATGGCTAAAATAGATTAATCAAATTTTAAGTCATTATATACATAAATAGGTCTGATTTTGGAAATGATTTTCAAATCCAGACCCTTTTTTAAAAAAATTTTGCAAATCTAGGCCTACCTAACGGTTTCCATCCAAAAGCGTTACTCAGTCAATATATATGGTTGTCTGGTCAATATCTCTTCAAAATCTCGTCCATCTAGATATCATGACATGCAAACATTACAAGAATACTCTCACCTTAGGTGTATCGATCTGAAAACCTAACGATCTCGAAGACAAATAATCGACGACTTAGATTTGATGGGGTAGAAAGTCGACAGATGTCGCAAAGACGGTTAATCTATCATTTATCAATGTTGATCTCGAAAATAATCAACGGTATCCCGTAAATTCTATCCTTATAAACCCTAAAATCTTTATTTTTTAGCAAACTAACAATAGATCTTCTTCACAGAGCCCGTCTCTATAAATCGAAAAAAAAATTATTTTGTATTATTTTTTTTTCTGTCTGGTTCTTCCTCCTGTTAGTTGCATTGAAGGTTGAGATTAAAATTAAAATTGAATCATTTTTTAGACACTGCAGTGAGGATGGTGAAGAAGAAAGGGGTACAAGAAAGGTTAGTCAGTAAGAATAAATTGATCTAATTCGATCTATCCCAAGCTAAATGGCGAAATTAAGAGTTTTTGATTTGATTGTTTGTATTAACTTGAAGAATAACTTGCCAAGTTTGATCAATTCAATTGATTTGGTAGAGAATTGAAAGTTAAGAAACTGGTGCTAATGTCGATGGAGATTGGTGGTTCAAGAGGAGAAATTTGTGAGATATTTGGCGTTTTGTTTTAAGTCAAGAGCTATAAAAGGTTATGGAGGTGCTAGTAATGGCGAGAAGGTGAACTGTTGTTGTTGTATGCAAGTAAGATGAATGGTGATTGAGTTGGATGTCGTATCTGGCAGTGCAAATATATCTATCCTGATGCAAACTGGTGATGTTGTAGAGTGGTTGTCTCTGTGACGGTGTATGAAGTTGCAGTGGTTATGTAGATGGTGGTGGATGAAAGCATTGAAAGGTGGAGAGGAACTGGATTTTGGAGAGGAGAAAAATCTATTGTCTCTGGGGAATTTCCACGAACATGCTTTGTAGTATTGAGAGGTAGCTTTCTCTTGGTTGTTTCCAGCAATTTTATAGCCAGTCTTCCCTTCAAATTCGAATAGGATGGCGAATCCAACTCACTTAATCATACCGTGACTCTAAATACACATAAATCCATAGCCATGTGTGTTAGCATGACTAGCATCATCTTTCCAGCAACTTCAACTGGCACTGCACCAAATTTATATAGCCACACAGAACAACTCCAATAAGCATTGATATCATGAGGATTTCTCAATACTATATACTCATCTTTATGTAAATAAGAGTTTTATATTTTTTGGTTCACAAACTAAAGACACTACAAAAAAATTTATATTTCCTTCCCTTCATGCCATGTTCAAGTGATAACTAAATGTTCTTTGTATACTTCAAGGTAAGTTTGTTAGAGCACTGCTCGGTCGAACTCACAAGCGTTGTTATCTCAAGCTTGTTTGTCAAGTTTAGTTGATCAAAACTTGACAAACAAGCGGAAGACGAAGATCTACTGAAGAACTTGGAGGAACTTCATCAACAAAAGGTATGTGGAGACTAAAACGTATCTATCACCTATTATAACTCCTAATGAGACTAAGTCGTATAGCTATATAGACTTTTATATTATACACAAATGATATATCGAGCTGAGTTTAACTTGGTTATCTATTTCTCAAAATATGTGTTGGAAGCTTTTTTATTTAGCTACATTCATCATATTCTTGACGAGTTTAGTTGGAAACAATTTATTTGTTGGAAACTAAATAATAAGTCAAAAGATGATCATGTGAAAATCGCCTTGAAACATCTTACATGATTTGTGTGAGACAATCATTTGATGTCGACTCAGAAAGTTTCGTATTGATCATTCAATCACTTGAAAATTACTTATAAGCTAATAGTTTGTGTGAGACAGTTATTGTCGTCTTCTAAGGATGTTTCAATGATTGAAATGGGAGTTTATAACAATTAACCTTTATCTGGATACAACACAGTATGCATACCAATATGCAAACTGTTGTGGTATGATTCAGGTCCGGAAATCTTGTTTGCATACCAGTATGCGAACAATTTTAACTGTTAAAGTCCGGGAACCAAGTTTGCATATCAGTATGCGAACGGCTCTACCTGAGTTAAGATCCGGGACAACAGTATGCATACCAGTTTGCAAACTGTTGGACAAGACCAAAGTCCGGGGGCTATAGTTTGCGTACCCATTTGAAAACTTAGTGGTTTAAGTTCTAAAATCGGTTAATTATGTTTTCATACTCATGAAAAAATGGATTTATGAATTAAGAAACACAATCTTTGCAAACCGTGGCTTAATGTTCCTGAATTGATTCTCTTGAATCAATCCGATTTTGATTCAATTGGTTCATATATATTTCCGTGAAATAGTAAACAATTGAACAACTCTATTTGAAACATAATTAGATTCATTTGATTATATTTCATGTTTGATTGATCATCATAGTTAATCTAGAGTGTTAGAATGTGGTTAAGACAAAAGTGTTAATATGGCTAACTTCGGTTAATTATTATTGAGCCAACTCAATATACATGTTTAGGTACGGTTACCCATATATAGATGAAAATATATTTCATTTGTGTGTAACAAGCTAAGACCATCTAACAGTAGAAAGATATTTCTTTGGTTTTAAGCATACTTAGCTTGAATCTTAAATCAGGTTTTCAGCTAACGGTGAATATTGAATGCTTTGTTACTAAGCTTTCTTAGCTTTGATTGAAAGCAAGCCCTGATGTGAAAGACTATAAGGGAGAACTCTAGCAACTGGAAATCCTAATCCCAACACTTTCCTGTGTCCTAGTTGCGACTAGAGTCGATTCTTCTTTAACCTAGGTTTTTCCAAAACCATTATAGGTTAACGACCTGAAGACTTCATTTGGGATTCGTGAAGCCAGACCCAACTATTTTCTCTGTAGTTACATGATCTGATCTTACTTGTTCTATCGTATTGAGTACTATCTTCTCTAAGATTAACTCGAGATTTATCTCTGATAGGTAAGATATAAAAAGTAATCACAAAGCTCTTCGTATCATTCTTTGTGATTCCACAATAACTTCTTCTACTACCATATAGTTAAGTTATTGCGAGGTGATTGATATTTCTAGGTTGTTCTTCGGGAATATAAGACCAGTATCAATTGGTTCCTGTTCACCTTGATTTATTAAAAGACGGAACAAAAACTTCATAGGTACTTCTGTGGGAGACATTTATCTATCAGAATAGACTTATATGTGGGAGACATACTTGTTTATAAGTCTTCGACTTTGGGTCATAGAAAATTTTAGTTGTGGATGAGATCAGCTAAGGGAATCAAGTGCGTAGAACACTGTGTGGTTCAAGAGGCATAAGGAACGCCACTGTGCCTTAATCAGTGTGAGACTTTGTTAGGGCTCAACTACATTCCAGTCCGAAGTTAACTTGTAATAGTCTAGTGTCTGTAGCGGCTTGATACAGAGTGGTGTTCAAATCTGGATTAGGTCCCGGGGTTTTTCTGCATTTGCGGTTTCCTCGTTAACAAAACTTCTGGTGTCTGTGTTATTTCTTTTTCGCATTATATTTGTTTATATAATTGAAATATCACAGGTTGTGCGTAGTTCAATCAATTGGTAAATTCGATCTTTGGTACCGTTCAAGTTATTTCTCATATCAATCAGGCTCACAGATTTCTATCTGTTCGATTGTAGATTGTATTGAGAAATTGAGATATACTCTTTGGTATATTTCTTGATTGAGCTTGCTTTATAAGTTGGTGCTCTCGAAATTATATTGGAGTTAGTCCATACAGATTGCCGAAAGAATATTGGGCGTGGTTTTTATACCCTCGCTTTTTCATATTCAGCGAAACTATCTCGCTACTAGGTTACATGCGAGATATATCTAGATAGAGAAGTAGTGTTAAAAATAAACAACGCTTTTTTTTTTTCTATTCTGGAATGCTTTTTGTCTAATCTAGCAGCCAAATCTAGCCCATATGAATTAGACTTAGTGAGATGATTCATGGATAATCTTATATGGACATTATCTTACATGATTTGATCCAATTTTTCTTTAAAATCCAAATTAAAATGACTTTAAAGCTAATAATTTGGTGATATGTTCTTTTATGAAACTCGATAATCCTATCAAAAAGGAGCATAATCTGAGATGTATAACACCATTTTAAAATTGGAAGATGGTGAAGTTTGATATTTCGAATTGTGTTCATTTTTTTTTGTAGGAGTTTAGAGTTAATAAGAGGCACATAACATCAAAATATTAACTTCAAATTCATTGTCGTTTGTACTCTTAAAAAAAATTAGACAAAATCTTTAAGAGCATATAACATCAAAATATTAGACCAAATCTTATAATGTCCATATAGAACTGCCCATAAATCCTCCCTCTTTTCGTATTACACCCATAAGTTACATGAATACAATTATATTATATGGGTACAAAAGTAAACAAGTTATTATTAGTTTAAATCCTATCATCAAAACCATTATGCGTTTTTTATGGAATGAAATATTTATGATCGGATGATCAAAAAAAATATATTTACCTTGTATTCCTTTTTAATTGAGTTTCCAATTTTTACCTTACACTTCCTTTCTTCTGTTTGGTTTTTCCCGCTTCACAAAAAGTCTATGATACTAATACGCTCTAGTGTTAGCCGACGATTTCCGCACAAGCATTTCATCCCGAGGGCATTTCTACGGCGTTTGTCGTTCCTTTTTTGTCTCTATATTTTTTGTTCCAACGAAAAGAACTATGCGAGTACATGCATGTCATGTGGCCTAGCTATCTAATTGAAATAAAGTAAAAAGGAAAAGTATCTATTAACATTCTTATATACAATTTGCGCAATTTTTTCCGACTCAAACGATGAATTGTCGTAAGTCAATGTTTTGATGATGTGTTCCTCTTATAAAAATCTAAATTTACTTCCAAATTTGAGTAAAATCCGAAACATATAACACCATCATATACTACTTTAAAAATCAGTCGTTAAAAATAAATTGTTAAAATCAAGATTGACAGATGGTGAAATTTAGTATCTCGAATTATACTATTTTTCAGTACAAATATAAAATTTTATAAAAAAAAGTGTATCATCAAGATATTAATTTTAAATTCATTATCACTCGAGTTCTATGAGAAAAATGATACAGAAACACATTAACCTCGGTAGAAATTCTAGGAGACTGTATCCTTTCCTCGTTTAATTGGAGGCCATAAATCTAATTGGGGCCATGACATTTTATTTGCACACCAAAATTTTCAAGGGCATATCAATCCGAATATGAAAATATTCTTTTACCCATTACTAAACCTAAATCTTAAAAATCTTAAAAATCAGTTAATCACTAATTAACCACCCTAATTAGGCCCCCAATTTATATCCTAAAACTAAAGAAATTGGTTTCTCTTATTCTTCATCTTCCTCCCCTCCTCTTCTTCTTTGAAAAAGTGGGGTACAACAACCACACCCAATATTTCACTTAGCAATCCGTATGGACAAACTCCAATATACTTTCTAGAGAATCAACTAGACAGTCAGACTCAATCTGGATAAAAAGTATATCAAAGAGTTTATATCTCAATCTCTCGATTTGATATATACTCAAGCAAATAAAAATCTGCGAGTCTTTATCAAATACTAGAGAGAGAACTTGGATGGTACCAAAGACCAATATCCAAGTGTCAATCAATTTAAATCAACAACCAAAAGGTCGGATATTCTAATTGATTGAACAACGCACAACCTGTGATATTTCAATTATATAACAAAATATAATGCGGAAAAGAAATAACACAGACACCAGAATTTTGTTAACGAGGAAACCGCAAATGCAGAAAAACCCCGGGACCTAGTCCAGATTAAACACACACTGTATTAAGCCGCTACAGACACTATCCTATTCCAAATTAACTTCGGTCTGGACTGTAGTTGAACCCCAATCAATCTCAAACTGATCCAAGGTACAGTTATGCTCCTACGTCTCTGATCCCAGCAGGATACTACGTACTTGATTCCCTTAGCTGATTTCACCCACAACTAAGAGTTGCTACGACCCAAAGTCGAAGACTTTAAGAAACAAATTTGTATCACACAAAAAAGTCTACGGTAATAGATAAATCCGTCTCCCACGAATGTACCTATGAGTTTTGTTCTGTCTTTTGATAAATCAAGGTGAACAGGAATTGATAAACCGTACTTATATTCCCGAAGAACAACCTAATATTATCAATCACCTCACAATAATCCCAATCGACGCAGCGAAAAAAGATATTGTGGAATCACAAACGATGAGACGAAGTGTTTGTGATTTCTTTTATATCTTGCCTGTCGGAGATATCAATCTCAAGCCAATTATTACCATTGTACTCGTACGATAGAAACAACAAGATCAGATCACACAACTACGATAAATTAGTATCGGTCTGGATTCATAATCCCAATGAAGTCTTTAAGTCGTTAACCTGGTTTAGAAGAAGAAACCAAAGGTTAAAGGAGAATCGAATCTAGCTTAGCACAACTAGTATCACACAAAAGGTGTGGGGATTAGGTTTCCCAGTTGCTAGAGTTCTCCCTTATATAGTCTTTCAAATCAGGGTTTGCAATCAATGTTAGCTTGGTAACAAAGCATTCAATATTCACTGTTAGATGAAAACCTGATTTAGATTCAAGCTAATATCTTTCAACCATTAGATCGAAAACTAGCTTGTTACACACAAATGAAATGCTCGTTTCTAGTCTTGTGTAACCGTACCCAAACTTGTACATTTGTTGGTTCAACAATAGTCAACCAAATGGTCAGCCATATGATCACTTTCATATCGACCATATTCTTCTTCACCGTAACTAGTTCAAATGACTCAAATGAACTAGTTAGAGAGTTGTTCAATTGCAAGGAAATATTATGTAACTACACAAGACACAATCGAAGTAAAAACGATTTGATTCACTCGAATCGGTTCATGAACTATATAACCACGGTTTGCAATTTGGATTCTTTAGCTTATATAAGAATAAGTTCGCAAACATCGTTTTTAGATATAACCTACTCAAGTTCGCGGACTGGGTTCGCAGACTTAAGTTCCTGGACGGAGTTCACAAACTCCAACAGAAATTCTCAGGACAAGAACTTCCGCCACTTCGCGGACTTGGCTCACACCACCATGCCGGTTCTCTTGATCAACAAAGTTCACAAACTTCGGTTCAAGGAATAAGGACTTATACATATATGTGTTTCCACAATAATTCTTATATCCTCCAATGGTTATATAATCTAAACTCTCATTTCAATCATTGGAACATTCTTAGAGGACGTTGATATTCTATAGTCGTTATTCACAAACTATTTTTCGTCAAAATAAGCAATTTCCAAAGTGATTGAAACTTGTCATGACTTTCGTCACTAGGTAAAGATGAACTTGGTTAAAGCGAAAGCTTACCAAAACATATTTCGAGAAATAAATAGGCGAGATAAACTCGGCTCGAAATAGCAAATGTGTATAATCTAAGTCTATATAGCAAAACGACTTTTGTCTCAAGATAGGAGATAAATAGACTTTTGAGTGATAGATAAGTTCAAGTCTCCACATACCTTTTAGTCGATGAAGATCCACCGATTCCTTGATTAGTCCTTCGTCTTGTATGATAATTGCCATGGAGTTCTTGAGCTCAACTACACTTTGTATCCTAGTCCGAGACCTTAGCTATAGTAGACTAGAAATCAAGACTTATAGTTTTGATCACTAACATTGACAAACATGCTTGAGATAGCAACGCATGCGAGTTCGACCGAGCAATGCTCTAACAATCTCCCCCTTTGTCAATTTTAGTGACAAAACTATCAATACATATGGAATACAAAAATAAATAAATTAACTTTTGTAGCTCCTATTCTACATACCTAATCTTCAACATTACTTGAAATCTTCGTCACTTCCAAGTACTCCAATGATCCTAAAGGTTGTAAGTTCAGCATCATCGTTGTTGAAAATCCATAGCTATAACAACGAGAAAACAAGAGTTCTCAATCATTGTTATACAGTGTCATAGTATCATTGCACAACATCAAAGTTCAATTGTATCACAACTTCAACAACAATACTATGGTGATATGTATCACTCCCCCTTAGTCAATACTCCATCTCACATGGAAACCACTCCCCCTTACATAATGATCCGAAAACCATATGTATTTGTAGTGTGAACTACAAATTAATTCTCCCCCCTTTTGTCAATAAAATTGGCAAAGGTACAAGAACGGGATCCTAATGAAATTTCCGAAAGATACATTTCTTGACCAAAAGAAAGCAAAAATATATCATCTTATCTAGATTCAATCATAAATCCGAAACTAAATGCATTCATCAAGGAGTTCGTAAAGATACAAGATAACCCCTATCATATTCCACAGCCGCACTCCCCACAAAGATTTTGCAATTAAGCACAAGTTCAATTAAGAACTCTCCCCCATAAAATGTCATTCCCGAAATAACAACAAGAGCGACCTTAATTTCGAAAGAAAAGAAGGATTTTATTGGACATAATAAATCACATACAAGTATGAATTTGAATCCAAAAAATTCAATTAAACTAACCACAAGTGGACCCATGATTAATTCAATCGAAAAATGCTCAAACATAAGTGAACTTATAGAGACTTAAAAACATAGAATTAGATTAATCACAAGAGAACCCATAATTAATCTAATCGAAATACACAATCAAACTAATCACAAAAGTAATCAATTTAATTGGTCATGCTCGACATAAGAAAACTTACGGAGCAACAACTAAATATCCAAACAAGATGATTAATTTAGTTGAATATGCTCGACATAAAGAACCTCACGTAACAACAACAAAGCTAATCATAAAAATAATCAACTTGGTCGTTCAATGCTCAACATAAGACACTTTACGGAGCCTCACAGTAATACATAAAATATGGATCAGGGAAGATCAATACTGCAGAATACACAAGGATTCATTCTATTTCCATCACGATTCGCATAACGACATTCAATAGACATAATCCTTGCAAACAAAAGATTTTAACCTATCTTCCATCAATAATTGACATAATAGGCTTAACTTTTGTATTTGTTAAAAGTCTATTCATTCTTTTATCAATACATGCATATCGACATACGAAAGACTTTACTTTTGACAAGGTATGGGAAAATCATAGCTCACGGACGTAAGCACACATATCCCATAACAAATTTGCAATATATAAAACCATAAAGATTAATACTGCAAAAATCATCTTCCAAACAAATTTAGAGTTTAAACCAATAAATCTAAAAACATGAAGATGAAAACGTTGGACATAGCTATGTGTAATCACAATAATGGCTATTCCAAACTCTAGTTATTCTTCTAACAAAAACAAGAAAATAGATGATTTACTAGGCAAATAAAGGAGAAAATCAAAGTTCGTTGAGAACCTCATATCTTTCAATGAATCCATCAAAGAAGGTGTCACTGATTTCCTTTATTCTCTTGACTGTAGACACACCATGTTCATGAGTTAGAACATTAACTTTGCGATCAACAACCCGAGCAAGCTGTCTAGCCTTGGTGTAGTCCATGATGATCTTATTTTGATTCCATATCAGAATATTCTGATTAGCAAGGATTCTGGCCTAACCATCTAAGAGTTGGTTTATTTGCAGTTGAAGATTTGAAAACTCGACCTTTGAATCGTTCTGAACACAAATCAAATCCTTAAAAGAATCATCAATTCAGGAGTTGTGATCCTTTCTTTCAAGCATCTTCTTTAGAACCAGCTCTTGAATTGACTCACATCCTTGAGCGTCTTCCTCCATATCAAGATGCACAATCTCTTGAGATTTTGCAGAGTTCTCCATATAATTTTTGTTAGGGATGGAGAGACACAATATAGAGTAATATATATATATGTATGTAAACAGGAGAAGGAAACTCTTCTTTTTTGGAAACCCTAAGAACTCTCAAGAGGAGGACGCGGACGTTTGTGAACTGTTAGCACAAAAACTCGCACAAAAACAAACTGAAATAATATACAACATACTTGAGCATTTCTTAATAAATTTCATTGCACCTCTCAAGTTAGAAATAAGGAAAAGAATACCTGGAGTCAGGTGATAGAGTGGAAATTAGTCCCACTGTGATCATCGAGAAAAGAGTTGTATATATCGTCTGACAGTTCGATCTTCGTGTTCTTCGCCTATCTTCGGTTGTCTTTCATCCCAGAAGAGTAAGACACGGTGTTTTTATCATATCCGTCAGAAGGCTTTCTCCGAGGACTAAATCTAGGACCTCTTGCAACTGGTTCAAGAGGATCAGAATAGATAGGAATCCATTTTCTAGACTTAGATTTACCAGAAACAGTCTTATAAACACAGGGAATGCTTTTATCGGCAACACAAGAATTTACACCACTAGAAAGCATTTGAACCTTGTGATGATTTCTAGGAAAGAGATCATATATAAGGCTTCTAGTTTTCTGTGGGCATGCGATTCACTGCAGTAGTCAACCGACTATTTGTTCCATTGACACTGGAAAAAAGCAAATTATGAAGTTTAGAAATTTGTTTCCTCCTGGAAAAACAATGGATATCATGGTGATTCTTTTTCCTAAAGAATGTACAGGTTCGTGGAGAAGCAATAAATGTCACCTGTTTTAACTTCATAGCCATATGAGAAGATTGCAAGTTATGTAAACTATTATTGACACAACCTTCTTCTGGAAGATCCTTCATGTACTGCAGTCCATGAGAATTAGTTTGTACAGAAGAATTTCTTATTAAGACAGAGTTTTCCTTTTCCAAGGATCTGCACTATTCACCGGCTAGAATAAGGGATGCTTTTAGTTTCTCTTTTTCGACACGAAGACTGTAAAGCTCCGATGAATGCGTCTCGATCAAATGTTTCTCTCTAATTGAGTCTTCCTTAACAATATCCTCAAGAACACTAATCTTTTCACACTGTAGAGTAGTCTCTTAGAGAAGTTTATCAATATTCTTAAAGAAGGACTCAATGATGCTATAGAGTCCATGTTCTCGATCAAGAGACTTTTCAAATTCATCAATAAGTTGATCATGATCCTGAAAATCAATAATCTCAGCAGAGTTTTTTGAGATTCTGATGAGCTTCATCTCAGCTTTTGCCATAGTGCCCAATGTCTCATTAGAGAGAGATATGTCATCACGAGATGAACCAATCTTCTTACCTCGGGATTCGGAAGAATCATCTAAGGAGTACTCCTTTGAGGTATTCCCAAGACATTTGGCATAGTTAAAAGTTTTAGAAGACATCTTGGTACGCGTATATGTCAGAGATTCTGTCCTCAGACTCAGATTGCCACAAACACAGACTTGTAAGGTATTTTAAACGTGTTTGCCTGCTCTGATACCAAATGAAAAAGTGGGGGGTACAACAACCACACCTAATATTTCGTTTAGCAATCTGTATAGACAAACTCCAATATACTTTCTAGAGAATCAACTAGACAGTCAGACTCAATCTAGATAAAAAGTATATCAAAGAGTTTATATCTCAATCTCTCAATTTGATATATACTCAAGCAAATAGAAATTTGCAAGTCTTTATCAAATACTAGAGAGATAACTTGGATGGTACCAAAGACCAATATCCAAGTGTCAATCAATTTGAAACAACAACCAAAAGGTCGGATATTCTAATTGATTGAACAACGCATAACCTGTGATATTTTAATTATATAACAAAATATAATGCGGAAAAGAAATAACGCAGACACCAGAATTTTGTTAACGAGGAAACCGCAAATGTAGAAAAACCCTGTGTAGATGGGGCAAAAACGATTTGCTGGTTTTTACGGAATTGAGGAGACGACCGTATGGAGGAGACTCCTTGAACCGAGCGAAATGTTCAACCTCACACAGATGCACTGCAAGAAGGGAGTGCTTTGAATTCGAGAGATCAATCTGTAGTACTCCGGCCTAAACCAAGACAATGGCTGTTCCAGAGTAAATTCGGTCACAAGAGAGGATGGGTTGATCTGAAGGAGGGAAGCTGAGAAATGTGTGGAATCAATGGTAATAAAAGATTGTGGGTATGTTGTGTATTCTGAATAAGATAAGTTCTGAATGATTGAAGTTGCTCAGTTGAGAGTAATTGCTCAATTGATGAGGTGTTGATCTCTTGTTGTCTGTGAGACGTGAGATTCTTGTTCTGTCTTAAATCATGATTCAGAGACTTATTTAATTACTGGAATTGTAGACACCATGATCCTATGAAGTGTGACAGTTGATGGAATCAAAGAGTGGGGAAGTGGAAATCGTGTTTGAAATCAGTTGCTCATCGTGCGGAGACTTGGTCGATTTTCCATCCACTACTTTGTTAACTCCTTCAACTGATTGCACGACTTGCTCACATTCCATCGTGTGTATGAACACACGTGCCGTAGACTGCCAGACCAAAACCCTAGTTGATATCCCCCCAAGTGACACGATTGATGTCTCGTGAACGTGGAGTTTGCAGGGCAGACGTGTATTTAGTCAGTTGCTGACTTCATGGGACGATGAGTCCATGTATTTGCTGAATTGAACATGATTCTGAAAAATGTTCTGAAACTCATGAATTGAACGTGTCCGTTGAGACAGAGGTGTAATTCTCACGTTGAGGTGAGCAAGTATTGCTCATTCGATGAATTGCTGAATATTGATAGTTGAACCAATATTCCTTGGTTTGAGCAAATATTGCTCATTTGAGCAAGTGTTGCTCGTCCGATGAATTATTGGCAGCGTGACCGAAATAAAACATTAATTAGAATAATGGTAGTTGAACCGAGTATAATAAAATGGTGATCATGATATCGTCGTAAAATTATTAGCGTTCGAATCTAGAATTATGATCCTTGGACTCAGAAACCCTAATTTGATCAATTGATGACCGAGTGATAGTTTATTGAAAATTTAACCATGGAATGAAGGAGGACCGGCTACATGAGACTGTGGATCGACCATGTAGCGTCCATATGCTCGCGTGAACAAATACCAAGACCCCTTGAAGAGTTGGTGAAAAGATGATCAAATGCTGGCTCAATCATTTTTCATATAATGCTCGTCTGAGCCTTAGGTGATAAAACCTAATTAATTATGGAGAGGTGAGAGACCGACCAAGCGGTCATGAAACCAACCCTGGATGGTCGTGGGATCGAATGACGATCACTTCATGAAATTCCAAAAATATTTGGAAGAGTCTTGGACCTAATACGTGCAATTGCGCAAATTAGGTCAAACCATGAAAATACGTGGGACCGGCTCATTGCGAACCAAAGAGACAACCTTGGTCGGTTAAGGTAACATGCTCACATCGTCAACACGTCCGCGTCTCAGTCTTGAGAATTTTGATATTTTCTGGCGTGCGTTTGAGCAACCATTTGAGAAAATACAATAAAATCAGGGTTTTGCTGAAAATGAGGAAACTTCATGAGATGAAGGAAAATAATTATAAAATGAAGGAATGATGAAGCGTGGGACCGCTGAAGCCAAGGCATGGCAGGCCGGCCAGTGACCACGGTCTCATGGTGCCTTTTCCTAATTTTATATTATTTTTCATGATTTTATGAAAATATCATGAAATAAAAGAATTTGTTGAAATTAAGGAGTTTCCTTGAAGTGAAGGAGTTCCATGGGATCAAGGAAGCAAATAATATTAAAATAATAAAAATAAGGGCGTGTGGGACCAGTTAGGGCATGGCCGGCCGGCTTGGGCCCGGTCCCACGAGTTTCCCTAATTTTTATGTATTTTCCGTGTATTTTTCCATGATTTGAAGGAATTTTCCTAATTTGAGAGAAATACCATGAAATCAAGGAGTTTCATTGGATGAAGGAAACCTTAAAATAATAATAATAAAATAAAGGGGCGTGTGGGACCGGCTAGGGCATGGCCGGCCGGCTGGGGCTCGGTCCCACGGGTTTCCCTAATTTTATATTATTTTTCATGTATTTATGAAAATACCATGAGATAAAGGAGTTTTCATGAGATTAGGGAAATAATAATAAAATAATGAGGAACCATGAGGTGTGGGGCCGGCCGGGATCAAGGCATGGCCGGTTGGCCAACAATCACAGCCCCACAATATTTTTCCCAATTTTATATTATTTCCTTCATGCGAAGGAAACACCATGAAACTGAGGAGTTTCCTCAAACGAAGGATGTTTGTTCAAATGAAAGGATTTTCATAAGATCAAGGAAAATAACAAAAAATATGATAAAATATAAAACTGGCGTGGGATTGGCCGCGGCACGGCCGGCCGGTCGGTGAGCTCAATCCCCTGGCGCCTTGGTCAATATTTTAATTATTTATTATTTTCCTTCCTATTTTGCATAGGTTCATCGTTTCGTCGTATTTTGAAATACTCATTCGTGCGGTAATTGTTAGTGCATCATTGTTGAGTACACTTGCACCTTTTGAGCCGGGGCTTACTCGGAGGTAGCTCAGACGCCCGTGCGTTAAATATTTATTACTAACCCATGGAATTCTGCTGGGAAGAACCATAGATTGAAGTAACGAAATATTGCGAAAATTTTGGAATATTTTCGGAAATTCAGTGGATGAATCCAAGAATTTAGGAATAATTAACTTATGGATCTATACTAGCAGAGCAAGCTGTCTAGGAGCATTAATTATTCTGACATGAGCTTGCTGGAGATTCATATCCTTTATCTAGTCAGGGAAACTTGTTGTTTGCATCCTGAAGACGTTATCGCTCTATACTAGCAGAGCAAGCTGTCTAGGAGCCGTCAATCTCGTAATTCTATATAAAAATAATTACTGAAGTGTTCAGTATTCATGAGATATGCCGTTGTCCAGCCGAGAGACTACATATCTGCATGTACTCTGAGAGACGGTATTCTCAGTCAGAGGATTCGATGAGAGACTCGTGTCTCAATGCTCACATCTGATTGCTGGATCAGGAGTTTATATAATTATGGATTTACGATTTTAGCCTTTGTCGAAAATCCACCATCTACATTAAGTCCCCTGCTTAGTGAGGAAAGCCGTGTTCCTCAGTCAGCATTGAATGGTGATTTTCCGGTTATAAACAATATAAGTAATTGCACTTAGTAGTGAGTTAAGATGTTACCGGATTTTGATAGTACGAGCAAACCATGACTTGAATGAAGATCCCAGTGGCATGTTAGAGCATCGTTTAATGAGCATAAATTGGTGTTGAATCGCTGGTTTGGACGACGCCTAATAAGGAAATCCTTGTAAAATTAGGTTTTTGGAAATAAAGTTTGATATAAAAGGGAATTAATCCCTTCTTTTTTATTATTTTTCCCACGACCAGCACCTTCATCACCTCTCCACCACCTTCACGCCAGCAGCAGGAGGAGAAAATTTTCACGCCGGAGCACCGACCGCCGCCGCCACCGGCCGGCCGGCGCCGACCAGGTGTGGAATTTATTTTTTTTGTTGATGTTTATATGAGTTTCAGGAAGTGATCATGTTGAAATCATATATGTGCATATATTAGTGCGAGTTTTGTTGAAAAACCCTCGTTTTTGAAAACATATGTTCGTTTGATCGTTAGTTTTGAAAACTAATAATAATCCGTGATTTAGGAGGGATTTTTTTTTAATATATGTAGACCTAGGTTCAGTGATAAAACTTAGTTTATGAGCTTTCATGTGAACCAAGGTTTTATCATAAAAAGAGTGAATTTTCATGAAACCGAAATAAACCTTCGTTTTAGAGAATGACGATAGTACGAAGGATTTTTTATTTTTTTTTATACATGAACTTGTGTCCAATGATAAAATTTTGTTTATGAGCTTTCATGTAAATCAAAACTTTATCTTATAAGGTGTGATCTCTCATAAAATTGAAATAAACCTTCGTTTTAAAGACGAACGGCGATACGAAGGAAAAGAGTTTTTTTTTTATATAAAATCATGGTCTGTCCATGAAAAATATATTTGCATAAAAAACCGTGACATGCTTTCACGGGAAAGAGTGTACTTTTTTTTTGCGTGAGTTATTACTCACTGAAAGTAAAACGTGAGTTATTATTTCATGTTTTGAAAACATATATTTTCAAAACTGATTTTGGAATAGTGTTCAAAGTAAACAATTATTTATGATGAGATATTGTTTTAGTTTTTCATAATTCCATGGTGAATGTTCACGCAGTAGAAATGTTCATGATTTTATGAAAATCTAAGTTTCGTTCGTCTTTTGCAGGTTTCGAAGAAACGAACGAGTTTTGAGGTGTTTAACTCTTCGATTACCACTATCACTGTCGTTAGTGGAATCGTAAAGAGGTAACAGTTAAGAATTACCATTTTTGCAGATGGATTCACTTGCATGTTGATAATTTTATGCTCCTGGTTTCAGAAAATGTCAACTTCCTGCGACAACAATTACGATTATTATTACTCCTCCTCCTCCTCCAGCTCCTCTGAGGATTCCAAAGCTTCTGTAGCCAAATCGAAAGATAAGACAACTCATGATGAGGGAGCGAAGTCTAGCGTACCCTTGAATGATCGCAGGGTCACTTATGCTGAACTTATGAAGAGGAAGGCTGAAGATGATGAAGCCGAGAATCGTCAGCGCAGAAGGGATCGAATCCGACGCCGAGTACAAGTGGCTGAGGAGAGACGTCAATTCCTTGATGGGGTACCCTCTGACTCTGATGCTGATGTTTTTGAAGAGGAGACTGCGTGGGTATTTACAGAGCGCAAGATCAAGCCTGACCGATACGAAAGAGAGTTTCGGAGGACCATGAAGCAAATTGAAGCCTAAGCTGAAGCAGAAGAATACTCAGACTCAGATGATGATCCTGAGGCTCGTCCAGACTTCATCCCTGACGCTGATTCCGACGAAGAGGAAGATAACGATGACAAATCTGATGACTCGGATGACGAGAAGAACAATGATGACGAATCTGACAATTCGGATGAGTCTGACGAGTAGCTTTACTTCTATCTTCTTTAAACATTTGAATGTTCTTTATCCTTCGTAGTAGACATTTCTTTGATGATTTCGATGAATTTGCTTTAGAGCTAGGGATTTCTTCTGAACAATAAATATTTTATTAATGTTGATTCCTTCTGATCGAATGAAACAGACCAATGTCCATGCGCCTGAATCCATCATACTCTCTTTTGATGATTTCCGTCTTGTGAGAAGTACCAAAATACGGTTAAGAGACACGTGACGTGTAGAGAGCTGCGTGGTCATTCTCTGACTATGCCGTTGTCAGTCCCCGGTGTGTTATTTTCCTCCGCGTCTTCGGTATTGATCTCGTTTGAAGCTTAGGGTTTCCGCGAATCCCGTAACTGAACTGACTGTTCGTAGAAGATAAACATCCACCGTGTCTAATATATATCTTCGAGACTTTGAGTCTATCATCTACGTGAATATTTCCTCCATTCCTGAGTCAGTTTCATCGTGCAGAGAAATTCTGATCATACCTTGTTATCGCTATGTTGAGCAGTAGTATTTCTTCTCGAGATGATCCTCAATCGAAACGTGAAATAGAAGCGTCCATCTCAGTAAGTTGTATACCTTTTTCTTCTATGTCTGATCGAGATTATCTGATCATAAGAAAATGATTTGTTGCAGGATAACCAGAAGAATTCTTCATCTCATAAATCGAGGCCCAAGCGCACTGTTAGAGCTCTTGCCCGGTACAGGTCGGCTTATGCTGAGGCTGGATCATCCGTAAGCACCCTTACAACCCTTGCAGTTCCACTATGCTCAATTTCGGTAAAATTAAATACTTCTTCGTTTCATCGCAGGCGGATGTTCGTGTCGTCGTTGATGCCAGAAGGAGAAGGAGTGGAAAGTTTGTGACCGTGGTTGAGGTTGAAGACAGCAACACCCGAGTTGGTGAAGACTCTGTAGAATCCGTAGAGATTGAACACAGGGTTCACGCTCGTGAATATCCAACAACTGGACTATCGTTTGAAGCTCCTATGATCAATAATTTCCCGGTCAATGAGGTGGTTGGTGGATTCGTCAACCCCAAGTGTCACACGCCTCTTTACACCAAGAACTGGAAAATATATGGACATATTGCTACGACCGAGGTGTAGAAGGGTTTTCTACCAACCTTCCTAACTACAGTTGCAGGGTTGTTACCGATCATTGAAGAGATGGACCAGATGCGCCTGCGAGATGTCAAGAATCAGGAATTGCACAGGTGGGATGAGATGATTTCGAACTGCGAGACATTGCGGTTCAAAATAGGATGGCTTCGTCATCGGCTCGAGATAATCAAGATTCATAAGGCGGCGGAGGCTGCTGATGCGATTTCTCTGACCACTGCTTTACTGGAGGAGGAGAAGATGCTCGCTTTGGAGTCGGCCCGGGTTGAGAAGGCGGTGCAGGAATTGAGGACGAAAACCAAAAGTTTTCAGAAGAAGCTTGACAGGGTTGCTTACGAAAACCAAAAGATTACCCATTGTTGGATGGTTTGCTCTGAGTGAGCATTTATGATTGTTGTTTTTGAATAGGTCTAAGCTTCTGGTTAGGCGGAATAATTGATCATGATATGAAGGAATTTTGCTCATTTATGAAATGTTTAATGAACAAATGAGCATTTTCACGCTCTTTGGAGGAATGAAAATTACATTTTTGAAAATGCTTGAAATGATGAAAAGGTAATTGCTTTAATGAATCAGGCGTAATAGGCTTTGAGCCATTTGCCATTGATTATATTCCCTTCCACTCCTTCATCCACGGCTAAGATCCTGTAGTACCCACTGGATACTGCCTTGATGACTACATATGGTCCCTCCCATTTCGGAGAGAACTTGTGAGCTGACATATCTTGTTGAATGTGCTTTGCTGTCTTTAATACCAGATCTCCTATTTGAAATGTTCGAGGTCTTACCATTTTGTTGTAGGACCTGGAGATCCTTTGTTTGTAGGTTTCTATGTATTTTTCCACCTTAGCCCTCCTTGACTTGAGCATGTCTAGTTCAGCGATTCTTGACTTGGATACTTCGGCCTCATCCCATTGTCCTCCACTGGATGTTGCAATCCTTGCTGAAGGAATTTTGATTTCTGCTGGAAGTATGGAGTCTGCTCCGTAGACGAGGGAATATGGCGAAGTTCCGATTGAGCTCCTTGGTGCGGTTCGATAATCCCATAGAGCCCTAGGCAGCTGTTCATTCCACGTTCGAGGATTATCATGAATTTTCCGACTGAGAATTCGGATCAAAGTTTTGTTGGTGCTCTCCGCTTGTCCGTTTCCTTAGGGATAATATGGTGTGGAGAAGACTTGTTTGATGTAGAATTCCTCGAGCAGTTCAGTCACATGTTTATTGGCGAAAGGAGTTCCATTATCAGTAACAATGTGTTTAGGAACACCGAATCTACATATTATGTGCTCTTTGATGAAGGCTGCAATCGTGACTCCGGTGGTGCTTCGAAGAGGAATCGCTTCAACCCACTTGGTGAAATACTCAGTTGCAGTGATGATGTATTCATGCTGCTTTGAAGATGCTGGATTGATCTTCCCGATGATATCCAGTCCCCAGCTGTATAAGGGCCATGGACTATTCAAAGAATTTAACGGGAGACAAGGAGTGTGGATAACATTACCATGGATTTGGCATTGGTGACACCTCTAAACGTATGCAGCTGCATCGTCTTCCATGGTCGTCCAGTAATATTTCTCATGGACTTGAAGAAATAATTTTCTCTTTCCTTGATGTTTTCCATCGTGTATTTCCTTCAGAATTGTTGGGATTTCATGTTCAGCTAAACATCTCAGTAAATTCCCACCAAAGCTTTTGCGGTATAAGATCCCGTCAAGAAAGACAAATCTCTTAGCTCTCTGAATGAGTTTGACTGCTTGTTTCTTTTCTGTTGGTAGTTCGTTGTCCCGGAGATGTTTGATGTAAGGCTCCCTCCAGTCCCCAGTGTTGCGGACTGTCAAAACCTCTAAGTGATGGGGAGGTGTCTGACAATTGGGACAAGATCCTTGTAGAGCCCTTGCTTGAGCTTCCATGGAAGGCCAGTAATATCCTGCCCTCTAAAGCCTTCTGTAAAGTGTTACTACTAGTGTTTGTCCGCAGATTTCTTCATGTATGCGCTTGAGTTGTTCTTTCACTTCGTCGTTTCCAAGGCACCGTGATAGGGATCCATCAGGGTTTCGGTAATACGGCGCCCCATGAAGCAGGAAATAATTCTTCAATTCTTTGAGGCCGATTTAGAGATGCTCAATTCATGAATGATAGGTGCTCGCCAATCGTCTGTTGAAATGTCTTCGACTTGAGTGAGCCAGGTAGACGACACAGTACGCCTCTGTACAGTGATTTTTTTCTCTGCCCCTTCGAACTGCAGCTTAGAAGCGAGAGTTTCTAGGCAGTCGGCATGCCTGTTGTTGGTCCGTCCAGTATGGACGATCGTGGCATCAGCAAAATGAGTTAATAGTCGCTGAGCTTCGGTTCGGAATGGAGCGAGCGTGATTTCCTTGAGAGAGTATGCTCTATTCATCTGATTAACCAGTAACTTTGAATCTCCTCTTATTTCAAGGTGTGTCGCTCCTGCTTGCTTGGCCAGGGACAATCCTAATAAGAAGGCTTCATATTCTGCTGAATTGTTGGTGCAGTGGAAATCCAACTTGAACGAATGTGAGAAAACTTCACCAGATGGGGACACCAGCACTATGCCCGCTCCTCCGGTGTCATTTCTAGGGATGGCGGATCCATCAAAGTATGGAAGCCATGTTTCTTCTTTGATAACTAAGATATCTGGAAATTCACCGGGTACATCCTCGTGTAATGTTGTCGTACTTCTCCTGGAAAAGCAGCGAGCAAGTCTTCAACTGCTTGGACTTTGATCGCTTTAGGCGGCGTGCAAGCTATGTCAAATTCTGACATCTGGAGTGATAGCATGAACTTTATAGGATCAGCTTTGGATACGAGTACAACCCTGTTGGACAGTAAATAATGCATGAACTTCTGGATTGCATATACTAATGTTAGACATGCCCTTTCATCCTTTGGATATCGGAGTTGAGCGTCTTTCATTGTGCGGCTGAAGTAGTAGATTGGTCGTTCGATGCCTTCGCCGTCTTCCTGAGCAAGGAGTGCTCCGATAGAAACTTCACTGGAGGCTGTGTAAAGAATCAGGGGTCGTCCCTGTACTGGAGACTTCATGACAACATGTGACAATAGTATCTGCTGTATCTTATGGAAGGCTTCTTGTTGAACGACTGTCCAGGTGAAACTTGCTCCTTTCTTCAGTAGAGGGGTGAATGAGGCAATGAGTTGAGCCAATCCTGGAATAAAGCGTCGAATATAATTTACCTTGCCCATAAAACTCTGTAGTTCCTTCACGGCGCGTGGAGGAGGCATGGTGGTGATAGCTTTCGTCTTATCCGGATCGACTTTGATTCCTTCGGCTGTGACTAGGAATCCTAAAAACTTTCCAGAGGAAACACTAAAAGCGCACTTCAAAGGATTCATCTTTAATTTATATTCTATTCATCTCTCGAATACTTGTCTCAAGACTTCGAGGTGAGACGTTCGAGTCTTCGATTTTACCACCACATCATCGACGTAGTCTTCCACTTGTTTGTGTATCATGTCGTGGAATATGGCAGTCATGGCTCGTTGGTAAGTGGCACCTGCATTCTTTAATCCAAAGGGCATCATAGTGTAGTGGAAGTTCCCAATGGGAGTACGGAATGCAGTCTTGTTGACGTCATGCTCATGCATCTTGATTTGGTTGTATCCGCTGTAACCATCCATGAATGAGAACATACCGTGGCCACTAGTTGCGTCGACGAGCATATCAATGTTGGGTAGAGGAAAATCATCCTTTGGACAACATTTATTCAGGTTCCTGAAATCGATGCAACATCTGATTTGACCATTTTTTTTCTTGACAGGAACAACATTTTCCAACCACGTTGGATGTTGAATAGGCTTGATGAATCCTGCTGCTAGTAGTTTCTGGATCTCGACTTTGATTTGCTCCTCGACTTCGTGTCTAAATTTCCTAGGCGGTTGTTTGACAGCTTTGGAGCCAGGAACAATGTGCAGGTGGTGGGTGACCAGTTTGTCGTCTAGACCGGGAATTTCCTCATACGTCCAGGAGAAAACATCTTGATATTCTTTCAACAGCTTTTTCAACTCCGCCTGCTCCTCTGATGACAGTGCTGAACTAATCAGGATCGGCCTTGGATCATCTTCAGTCTCAATATAGATTGTCTCGAGATCATCGATGGTAGAGTCAGTGCCGTCTTGTAATTGTCGTGGGGCGTCTTGAACCTCTTCTTCGAGTGACGGTTCGTTCTGACATGATTCTTCAGGGTGGGGAGACTTTTCATCGTTCTCCCCGATTAATTGCTAATCTTCCCGTCGGCGATAAACGATCCTCCCCTCCGCATCACGGCTGGTTATGAAGTTTGATCCTGGAGTTGAAACCTGATCATTACGGCGTTTAACCGACGTAGTAGATGACTTAATCGCCTTAGCATCTGAGGATGATGGCTTGTCAGCGACCTTTTCAATAGCCTTCCAACATGGAAGTGGGATGCTGCAAACCTTGCTTGGAGGCTCTGGGATGCTCTTTTGAGATTCAAGGAACTCAACATCGTAGACAGGAGCATAAGGAGATGACGAAGCTGGGATGTGAACGATCTTGTTGTTGAGTAGTGCCTTCATGCATTGATGGTATGTGTAAGGGACCACCTTGTTATCATGGAGCCATGGGCGCCCAAGTGTCATGTGATAGTCGGGCTCTTGTTCGATCACATGGAACTTTACTTTTGACTGAATAGGCCCTACCTTCAAATCGATGTATGCATACCCATATGTATGGATCTGACTTCCTTCAAAGCCTGTCATCAGGATAGGGTGCCGGACAATCTTGTGCTGTGGGAATCTGGCCGTCTTGAGAGTCTTCATAGTGACAATATCTGTAGAAGCACCTGTATCAACGAGGGCTCTCTTGAATTCGTAGTCTCTGATGAAGCCAGTCACGTACAGGGATCGATTGTGTCCTTCATATGCCATGCATTCTTCTTCTCCAAAAGTGATGTTGTTGATTGAATGGCCAGACATCACGGTGTTTCCTCAGCTGTTAGGCACGACGGAGTCAGAGGTATGTCTGACGATATCTGGTTGAGTGCGGAGAATGTACTCGTACGTTGATCTCTGGAGAAGTGTAGAAGCTCACATAAACTTTCGATCAGATGTGCAACTTCTTGGTCCACCGGCTTTTCGTAAGTAGTGAAGCTGTTGGTTTGAGGAGTATCGTTGGCAGTAGCGCTGGGATGATCTACCACTTCTGCTCCCAAGAGTTTTGTCAATTCTACCATCAGTTGAAGAGTTCATCGATTGCCTCCTTCAATCGATTGATGCTCCTAGTCAGAATTTCTTGCCTCCACGCCAATTCAGCCAATGATGGGATTTCTCCGTCGAACGCATCAATAGAGGGAAAAGGAGTAGTAAAGTAGGAGTGACGAATATTACCAGAGTCGTTCGGACGAGCGTGAGGAATGTCAACATTTGAAATACTCTGGTTAGGGTTTGGAGCTTCTGATGAAGACCTAAGACCAACCATCTTGTGAAAGCTTGAGATTGCAACCGAGAGAATGATCTCCCACTGTGGTCGCCAATCTGTAGATGGGGCAAAAACAATTTGCTGGTTTTTACGGAATTGAGAAGACGACCGTACGAAGGAGACTCCTTGAACCGAGCGAAATGTTTAACCTCACACAGATGCACTGCAAGAAGGGAGTGCTTTGAATTTGAGAGATCAATATGTAGTAATCCGGCCTAAACCAAGACAATGGCCGTTCCAGAGTAAATTCGGTCACAAGAGAGGATGGGTTGATATGTAGGAGGGAAGCTGAGAAATGTGTGGAATCAATGGTAATCAAAGATTGTGGGTGTGTTGTGTATTCTGAATAAGATAAGTTCTGAATGATTGAAGTTGCTCAGTTGAGAGTAATTGCTCAATTTATGAGGTGTTGATCTCGTGTTGTCTGTGAGACGTGAGATTCTTGTTCTGTCTTCAATCATAATTCAGAGACTTATTTATATTGCTGGAATTGTAGACACCATGATCCCATAAAGTGTGACAGTTGATGGAATTAAAGAGTGGGGAAGTGGAAATCGTGTTTGAAACCAGTTGCTCATCGTGCGAAGACTTGGTCGATTTTCCATCCACTACTTTGTTAACACCTTCAACTGATTGCACGACTTGCTCACATTCCATCGTGTGTATGAACACACGTGCCGTAGACTTCCAGACCAAAACCCTAGTTGATATCCCCCCAAGTGACACGATTGATGTCTCGTGAACGTGGAGTCTGCAGGGCAGACGTGTATTTAGTCAGTTGCTGACTTCATGGGACGATGAGTCCATGTATTTGCTGAGTTGAACATGATTCTGCAAAATGTTCTGAAACTCATGAATTGAACGTGTCCGTTGAGACAGAGGTGTAATTCTCACGTTAAGGTGAGAAATTATTGCTCATTCGATGAATTGTTGAATATTGATAGTTGAACCAATATTCCTTGGTTTGAGCAAATATTGCTCATCTGAGCAAGTGTTGCTCGTCTGATGAATTATTGGCAGCGTGACCGAAATAAAACATTAATTAGAATACTGGTAGTTGAACCAAGTATAATAAAATGGTGATCATGAGATCGTCGTAAAATTATTAGCGTTCGAATCTGGAATTATGATCCTTGGACTCAGAAACCCTAATTTGATCAATTGATGACCGAGTGATAGTTTATTGAAAACTTAACCATGGAATGAAGCAGGACCGACTACGTGAGACCATGGGTCGACCATGTAGCGTCCATATGCTCGCGTGAGTAAATACCAAAACCCCTTGAAGAGTTGGTGAAAAGATGATCAAATGCTGGCTCAATCATTTTTCATATAATGCTCGTCTGAGCCTTAGGTGATAAAACCTAATTAATTATGGAGAGGTGAGAGACCGACCAAGGGGTCATGAAACCAACCCTGGATGGTCGTGGGATCGAGTGACGATCACTTCATGAAATTCCAAATTATTTGGAAGAGTCTTGGACCTAATACGTGCAATTGCGCAAATTAAGTCAAATCATGAAAATACGTGGGACCGGCTCATTGCGAACCAAAGATCCAACCTTGGTCGGTCAAGGTAACATGCTCACGTCGTCGACACGTCCGCGTCTTAGTCCTGAGAATTTTGATATTTTCTAGCGTGCGCTTGAGCAACCATTAATACAATAAAATCAGGGTTTTGCTGAAACTGAGGAAACTTCATGAGATGAAGGAAAATAATTATAAAATAAAGGAATGATAAATCATGGAACCGCTGAAGCCAAGGCATGGCCGGCCGTCCAGTGACCACGGTCCCATGGTGCCTTTTCCTAATTTTATATTATTTTTCATGATTTTATGAAAATATCATGAAATAAAAGAATTTGTTGAAATTAAGGAGTTTCCTTGAAGTGAAGGAGTTCCATGGGATCAAGGAAGAAAATAATATTAAAATAATAAAAATAAGGGCGTGTGGGACCGTCTAGGGCATGGCCGGCCGGCTTGAGCCCGGTCCCACGAGTTTCCCTAATTTTTATGTATTTTCCATGTATTTTTCCATGATTTGAAGGAATTTTCCTAATTTGAGAGAAATACCATGAAATCAAGGAGTTTCATGAGATGAATGAAACCTTAAAATAATAATAATAAAATAAAGGGGCATGTGGGACCGGTTAGGGCATTGTCGGCCGGCTGGGGCCCGGTTCCACGGGTTCCCCTAATTTTATATTGTTTTTCATGTATTTATGAAAATACCATCAGATGAAAGAGTTTTCATGAGATTAGGGAAATAATAATAAAATAATGAGGAACCATGAGGTGTGGGGCCGGCCGGGATCAAGGCATGGCCGGTTAGCCAACAATCACGGTCCCACAATATTTTTTCCAATTTTATATTATTTCCTTCGTGCGAAGGAAGCACCATGAAACTGAGGAGTTTCCTCAAACGAATGATGTTTGTTCAAATGAAAGGATTTTCATAAGATCAAGGAAAATAACAAAAAATATGATAAAATATAAAAATGGCGTGGGATTGGCCACGGCACGGCCGGCCGGTGAGCCTAATCCCCTGGCGCCTTGGTCAATATTTTAATTATTTATTATTTTCCTTCCTATTTTGCATAGGTTCATCGTTTCGTCGTATTTTGAAATACTCGTTCGTGCGGTGATTGTTAGTGCATCATCGTTGAGTACACTTGTACCTTTTGAGCCGAGGCTTACTCGGAGGTAGCTCAGACGCCCGTGCATTGAATATTTATTACTAACCCATGGAATTCTGCTGGGAAGAACCATAGACTGAAGTAACGAAATATTGCGAAAATATTTGAATATTTTCGGAAATTCAGTGGATGAATCCAAGAATTTAGGAATAATTAACTTATGGCTCTATACTAGCAGAGCAAGCTGTCTAGGAGCATTAATTATTCTGACATGATCTTGCTAGAGCTTCATATCCTTTATATAGTCAGGGAAACTTGTTGTTTGTATCCTGAAGACGTTATCGCTCTATACTAGCAGAGCAAGCTGTCTAGGAGACGTCAATCTCGTGATTCTATATAGAAATAATTACTGAAGTGTTCAGTATTCATGAGATATGCCGTTGTCCATCCGAGAGACTACATATCTGCATGTACTCTGAGAGACAGTATTCTCAGTTAGAGGATTCGATGAGAGACCCGTGTCTCAATACTCACATCTGATTGCTGGATCAGGAGTTCGTATAATTATGGGTTTACGATTTTAGCCTTTGCCAAAAATCCACCATCTATACCCCGGGACCTAGTCCACATTGAACACACACTGTATTAAGCCGCTACAGACACTAGCTTACTCCAAATTAACTTCGGTCTGGACTGTAGTTGAACCCCAATCAATCTCACACTGATCCAAGATACAGTTATGCTCTTACGTCTCAGATCGCAGCAGGATACTACCTACTTGATTCCCTTAGCTGATCTCACCCACAACTAAGAGTTGCTACGACCCAAAGTCGAAGACTTTAATAAACAAATCTGTATCACACAGAAAAGTCTACGGTAATAGATAAATCCGTCTCCCACGAATATACCTACGAGTTTTGTTCCGTCTTTTGATAAATCAAGGTGAACAAGAACCAATTGATAAACCAGACTTATATTCCCAAAGAACAACCTAGTATTATCAATCACCTCACAATAATCCTAATCGACGCTGCGGAAAAAGATATTGTGGAATCACAAACGATGAGACGAAATGTTTGTGATTTCTTTTATATCGTGCCTATCGGAGATATCAATATTAATCCAATTATTACAATTGTACTCGTACGATAGAAACAGCAAGATCAAATCACACAACTACGAGAAAGTAGTATCGGTCTGGCTTCACAATCCCGATGAAGTCTTTAAGTCGTTAACCTGGTTTAGAAGAAGAAACCAAAGGTTAAAGAAGAATCGACTTTAGCTTATCACAACTAGTATCACACACAAGGTGTGGGGATTAAGTTTCCTAGTTGCTCGAGTTCTCCATTATATAGTCTTTCAAATCAGGGTTTGCAATCAATGTTAGCTTGGTAATAAAGCATTCAATATTCACCGTTAGATGAAAACCTGATTTAGATTCAAGCTAATATCTTTCAACCGTTAGATCGACAACTAGCTTGTTACACACAAATGAAATGCACGTTTCTAGGCTTGTGTAATGGCAGGTCCGGAAAGGCGTATAAATTTGGTGCAATGGAAACGGGCCTACAGTAATACCGCAAGTGCACGGTCGTCAGTTGTAGCTCGTGCAAGTACGGGTCGATCCACAGAGATTGGGTGTGTTTCGGAAAAGTGTCTTAGCTAATTGGGTTCCTAGATTTGCTTTAGGCTTAGAAGCCTTTTGGCTTAGATTGGGCTTTGAGTACTAATGGGTTTGAATGCCCTTTGAATGAATTGGGCTTAGTGGGTTTGTTAAAGATAAAATGAACTGAGCTTGGGCTCAGTTATCTTTGAAGTGCAAATGGGCTTTGGTTCTAGAAACTGGTCTGAGCTTTGGGCTCAACAGTTCAACTAGGAGTTGGGCTTAACAGTTCACTTGCAAGTTGGGCTTAGTAGTGAACTAGGCTTTTGCCTTAACTGGGCCTTAGTGAACTAGACCTTGGTTTTGGTCTTACAGTTAAGAATCTGGGCCTTTGGGCTTCACTGAGTTGAACTTGGGCTCAAGAATGAAGTGAGCTTTGGGCTGTAGGAACTGTGGACTATGACTTTGGAGCAGCCAGCTGCAGAAAGGCAGCAGCAGCACTTTGGCAGAGCAGCAGGCAAAGAAGTGGCAAAACAGCACAAGGCCAAGAAATGGAAAAAACAGTGCAGCAGCACAAGTGCTGCAGCAGCAGTTGCAGTAAAGAAAATGCAGCAGGGAAAGCAAGTAAGCAGTGAAAATGCAAAACAGAAATGCAGGTAAACCAAACAAGTGGAAGGAAACAAGACTAACAGTTGAAGATGGATTTATGGATGGGAACTAGGGGTTGAATTCACTCTAACTTTTACTGTGTATTCTCCTATAGGAAGTTAAACACAACTATGGTATTATTTCCAAAGCACTAATTGTCTTTCTACAGCACAACTAGTCAAGGGATTATGAATTCAGCTTGAGTTGCAGCTTATCAGCAGCTCATGAACCTAACTACAAAGCATACTTGGCATACATTGTGAAAGTGAGGTGATGATGAGCTAAGTTCAAGTTTTTCCTAAACTTGTTTAGCCTTCTAGAGCAGTGTGAACAATATACTACACAACAAGACATTAGAGATTCATCAAGTCCCTAGCAGGGTGATTTAGAACATGACAAGCAGCATAACAGTGAGCTAGGGATGGCACTAACAAGACATTAACAAGACATTGCACATTAACAGGAACAATTACAAATGAACAGGAGCATTAAACTAACAACACAACAGACAATTACACAACATCAAACAATTACATAGTGGTGAATTAGAGCATTAAACTGACAAACATCAAACAGTTACACACTACAACATCATACATAGCACAGTGAAAAAAAAATATGCAAATGGTTAACAGTGCAGCAGAAATTAAAATCAAACCTAACCCAATTAGGGGGAAACTTGGCTAGTCCAAGAACAAGTTTTAACAGTGGCAACAACATCCATATTTATAGTTTACAACAAACCCTAATTTTTCGAAACCCTAAATTGAAATTAGGGTTTTCTCAAATTCCCAAAATTACTCACTGATTTCGTTGTCCCCTCTGCGATTAAGTTCATACCCATGCTTTATCTTCTTCTTCTGCTCCTGTCTCTTCAAGTTTTGTCCCCTTTGCGATTATGTAACCCTAGCTTCTCACTGTTCTAGCTTGTAGCACCTAGTTTGATGCTAAAAACGAGACAAGAGAGAAACTTGGGATGGGGTGGTGGTGGCAGAACTGTGGAGGTGATGGTGTTGGCGGCATGGCAGGGGCAGGAGTTGCAGTTGCAGAGCTCTGCAACTGTCGGGTGAAGGAGAAGGAAAAGAAAGAGAAGGGAAGAGGAAGAATGAGGTTGGTTCGATAGTTTTGGGCATGAGATGTTCTGGTGTGAGGCGGGATTATCTGAAGTTGATGAGCAGCTATCTGGTCCGTAGGATGTGACGATGGTAGGTAGATCGGACGTCTAAGAGAGAAGCAGTTTGTATCGACCGTTGGATGCGGAACACAACGAAGTCAACGGTGCTAGATTAGGTT
This sequence comes from Papaver somniferum, assembly GCF_003573695.1. NCBI lineage: Eukaryota > Viridiplantae > Streptophyta > Magnoliopsida > Ranunculales > Papaveraceae > Papaver > Papaver somniferum. Next base: position 100,696,555 of record NC_039358.1, read on the forward strand.
AGGTGCTGTAGTGTTGGGCGGAACCATCAGGATTTGATGCACAGTGATGAGGTGACCGCTGGATTCAACTACCATCTAATCTGAAGGCTTGGAATTTCAGCGCTGTGGTGCTCGGCAGAGACTTCAGATTTTGATGCTCTATGAAGGAGCGACCGTCGGATGCTCCTGAGAACTGATCTGATGGCTGAGAACGGAGGCGCTTTTGTGTGTAGAAAATGAGGTTGTGCGCACCATTCTTCGCGGCTTCCTTGCGTAATTTCTCCCGGCTTTTCACTACTTTTCTGCTCTTTTCGCTCCGCGACTCATCCGAACTTTATTATTTATTACCTAAAAATGCAAAATTAATTAATAAAAATATTTATTCTTGAAAACAATGAAAATACAGAATATGGGATAAAATGTAGAATTAATGCGCAAAAGATGAGTTAAATGCCAACAAAAAGGGATAAATATATACAATATTTGGCACTCATCAAATACCCCAAACCTGAATTTTACTTGTCCTCAAGTAAAACAGAACTAAGGAAATCCTAACTATACCACTGTCGCTGGTCTCTCGAATGCATTTAGCGTATGCACTAAGCCTTTTAAACCACTAAGTGTCCCTAGTGGACGAGTTGAAGTCTCGTGAAGGTTTACCAGAGGTGTGCCTACAAAACCTAAGGACAAAATATAAGCTCATATTCCATCAAACGTGACATGTGCAAAACAGTTTAAGCTCACAGCAAAATGGAGATGTCAATCTAGCTATCAAGGCACAATCCTAGCACTGATAACAATAAGGACATGTGATAAGAGTGTAAAGTGTATCTACACATGTGTAAAGAAAGATCTGAAGTCATGACTACTAATCACCAAGAGATAGTTTCTCAGGCTAAGAACTGAGGTCGAAATCTAGCTAGCTGTCCGGACTTTACGAGAATTGTGAATGAGTTGGAGGTATTTCACAATTGCTCGCGTTGTACATCAATGGCATACACCCTCCTTGCTTATTACAACGAAACACAAAAGAACTCTTTACATGACTCTTATTTACATTGACAAATCTCTTTTTATTTTGGAACAAGAGATGATGGAATTGATAAATACTTGATTTTTTGGTATTTTTCTGATATTTTTTTTTTTTTTTTTTTTTTTTTTTTTTTTTGAACAAGGAAACACTTTTGATACATATACAAAAGGAAACAAAAGATTACATGACACTTTGCAAGAGGTAGCCCTTTTTGATGCACCCAGTTAAATTCGATGGTTGTCTTTCTTAATGTAACCTCCATCTTCTATCCCAACCAACCAAAGAACAAGCTAGTCAAGTTTCGTTCAGTATTCTAAAGTGATTGGCAATCGTAACTTCCTATCCAACACCTTGAAGATCGAGGCCATACATGTATTGGTAGATCGTGCGCGTGCAAATTTCTTATCACTATGTGAATTGTGCTAGAATCAGGGTGCCTAAATATCTAGACTAAGACTCCTAATAATAATACATATTTGCACAAGAGTCAACATTTCAAGGTAAATGAGCTCCATTTTTTATGATTTTTTCATTTTTTAATTTTTTTGAATTTTGAGTTTTTTAATTTTTTGGAATTTTTCACTTTTTTCAAAAAGAAGAAGGAGTTCGTTTTCAATTATAGCATATTATCGTGGCATCTACTCTATACCCCCAAACCTAAACTAAACATTGTCCTCAATGTTTCAAAATATGGAAAGAATTAAAATGCAACATATGGAAAGGGACATGCTGAGTAGAGTAAAAGGAGAGAGAATACCCGATTTCGGCGAAAGCAGAATTAAAACTCCGTTATTCAAGGAAAAAAATCCAACATATTTCAGCCGAGATCATATTGGATTAGCAAAATATATACAAAAGGAACAAAAAGGTTTTTAAAATTTTATCTACTGGATTATATACACAAAAATTCACCATACACTAACAATCTAAAGAGTTGAGGATCAACCCAAAAGACAAAGTGTAGACATTTCAACAGCTTCATACAATAATAATATGATAGAAACGCAAGTGAAACTGTGAAACAAAATGAGCTACCCCCAAACCTGGATTTTACAGAAGATATAATTTTGAAAACAAAATCTCGCAGTTTTGGGGGTTCATCATGTACAAGGTCTAGCTCAAAGTGAACTGTGCTAGGGACGGGCAAACATGCTAATTCCAACTGTGGTTCCTCAAATGTATTATACTTAGAAGCAAAATAGTCCAAGAGGACTTGGGAAGCACACAGTTCCAAACCTAGGTTAGGAATTTTCAGAAAAATTGGTTTTACAATATTGGTACAAACCAAATCTAGGTTGGGTGGAAGGCCATCAGATTGTGACTTAGGTAGAAGAATAGGCATATCATTATCAATCAAATCAAAATCTTCTAACTCATCTACACATGTCACATCATGCTCACAATCATCAATCACATTGGCAGGTTCACACTTAGAATCATCAACATCATCAACAAATTTATTCTCATGCATCGGCAAATCAGGAGAAATATCACAATGTGACCTAGGTAGAGAATCAGACACATCAAATATATTTTCATGCATATTAGTGTCTACAGAAGATTCAACTATTCCTATGTCATGCTCATCTTCACAGAATAATTGTACGAATCCCATGTCAATATCAAAATCATATGAATTACCATGAGTATCAGAAAAAACAACATTCATGAAGGTCGAGGGCGAGAAGCCATATGTTATTGAACCAACAGGTTCCACAATATTTTCATGTTCTTCTAACACATCATCATAATCATCATCATGGTAGCATGCATATTGGTCCTCATTAACAGTGGTGGTGTCGTTAGTCAATTCATGTTCCTCTAAATTAGGTTCATATTCAACATCATTTACATGAATGGGACTAGACACTTCATTAGGGACAACATACATTTCCTCATGAATTTCCTCCTTTTGTAGGTGAAGCAAAATCTGATCTAAATATGCCTGAATTCGTGATGTAGATCTATCGAAGTTTTGCTCACTAAGTCTTAAAGCTTCTGTGGTGGAGTCTAAATTCATGGGAGTACAAAATTCTTCATGTTCAAATTGTGGTGAATGGTACATGTATGCATGGTCATTAGGGTCTACAAAATATTGATCGCAACCCTCAAAGGATTGATTATGGTCCCAATGACTACCATTCTCACAATTTATGGGCATTTCATACCTTGGATTTTCTCTAGATTGCCTAAAATTATGCAAAATATGACAATGCTCAACAGGGTGGTCTAAACTACCACATGCGGGACATGCATAGATTTCAGGTTGCCTAAGAAAATTAGATGTGAAAGATTCCTCATGTGATTGCATTTCTAAAGCTGTGATTCGAGCTTCTATTTGATCCATAAGTGATGATTGGGTGAGTGAGGCATTAACAAAATGGTCATTTTCACGTTGTGGCGAATGATGCATGTATGAATAGTCATTAGGGTTCATGTATTGCGGCTCGGGACTTTGAAAATGTCCATAATAATTCCTATGACTATTGACATCATGGTCCGTGGAAGGTTCATAACGTGGCAGATGCCCATAAGCAAGTTCTCTAAGAGTTTTATTTCCATCCCCAGGAGCAGACCAATATCCAGACATGATTGGCTCAAAAGCTAAGTAACTATGTTACAAAGCTCAGAATTTGGTTTTTAAAGGGTTTGGATTTTTGGGAAAAATTTGGTTTTGGTGGGAGACATTTGAAAATTTGGTTTAAAATGGGAGTAAAAATAAAAATTTGGTTTAAGATGGGAGCAAGTAAAAATTTGGTTTTAAAATTGGGAGCAAAGTAGAAATATTTTTTTTTTTTTTTAAAGAAAAATAAAATTAAAAAAAAAATAAAATTTGGTTTTTGAATGGGAGCAAGCCCACTGTGCAAGCCTCTAATGAAATGGAAGGAAGGCTGCGGCCCACAATCGGTTATCAGCTGGGTTTAAACCCAGAGTCCAAAATACAAGTCCAATGGAAAAATTTAAACAAGCCCACACAAAATAAATACAAGCCCACAAATTAAACAACAAGCCCACACATAAATTATTACAAACCCAAAATAGAAAAATAAAAAGCCCAAAAAATTGGGTTAATTATTACAAGCCCACAAATAAAAAATTGGAAGCCCACAGGTTGGGTTCTCTCAATTGAATGGGTTTAGGCTTACCTTTTTAGCACAGCCCAGCTGCTCTGATATTGTTGCAAAAACCCAGTTGGGTTTTGGTTCTTTTCCTTAGTGGCGTCCCAGCAGAGGAAGAACAGGTTCAGAACAGCAGGTCCAACAGCAAATGAAGTGAAGCAGATGCAGATGCAAATGCTATGCAGTGAAATGCAAAATAGCTAAAAAACACAGATAAAACACAGCACCAATCCCCGGCAACGGCGCCAAAAACTTGGTGGGCCCGGAGATGTGAATAAAATTGAGCGGAATGGAAACGGGCCTACAGTAATACCGCAAGTGCACGGTCGTCAGTTGTAGCTCGTGCAAGTACGGGTCGATCCACAGAGATTGGGTGTGTTTCGGAAAAGTGTCTTAGCTAATTGGGTTCCTAGATTTGCTTTAGGCTTAGAAGCCTTTTGGCTTAGATTGGGCTTTGAGTACTACTGGGTTTGAATGCCCTTTGAATGAATTGGGCTTAGTGGGTTTGTTAAAGATAAAATGAACTGAGCTTGGGCTCAGTTATCTTTGAAGTGCAAATGGGCTTTGGTTCTAGAAACTGGTCTGAGCTTTGGGCTCAACAGTTCAACTAGGAGTTGGGCTTAACAGTTCACTTGCAAGTTGGGCTTAGTAGTGAACTAGGCTTTTGCCTTAACTGGGCCTTAGTGAACTAGACCTTGGTTTTGGTCTTACAGTTAAGAATCTGGGCCTTTGGGCTTCACTGAGTTGAACTTGGGCTCAAGAATGAAGTGAGCTTTGGGCTGTAGGAACTGTGGACTATGGACTTTGGAGCAGCAGCAGCTGCAGAAAGGCAGCAGCAGCACTTTGGCAGAGCAGCAGGCAAAGAAGTGGCAAAACAGCACAAGGCCAAGAAGATGGAAAAAACAGTGCAGCAGCACAAGTGCTGCAGCAGCAGTTGCAGTAATAGAAGAAATGCAGCAGGGAAAGCAAGTAAGCAGTGAAAATGCAAAACAGAAATGCAGGTAAACCAAACAAGTGGAAGGAAACAAGACTAACAGTTGAAGATGGATTTATGGATGGGAACTAGGGGTTGAATTCACTCTAACTTTTACTGTGTATTCTCCTATAGGAAGTTAAACACAACTATGGTATTATTTCCAAAGCACTAATTGTCTTTCTACAGCACAACTAGTCAAGGGATTATGAATTCAGCTTGAGTTGCAGCTTATCAGCAGCTCATGAACCTAACTACAAAGCATACTTGGCATACATTGTGAAAGTGAGGTGATGATGAGCTAAGTTCAAGTTTTTCCTAAACTTGTTTAGCCTTCTAGAGCAGTGTGAACAATATACTACACAACAAGACATTAGAGATTCATCAAGTCCCTAGCAGGGTGATTTAGAACATGACAAGCAGCATAACAGTGAGCTAGGGATGGCACTAACAAGACATTAACAAGACATTGCACATTAACAGGAACAATTACAAATGAACAGGAGCATTAAACTAACAACACAACAGACAATTACACAACATCAAACAATTACATAGTGGTGAATTAGAGCATTAAACTGACAAACATCAAACAGTTACACACTACAACATCATACATAGCACAGTGAAAAAAAAATATGCAAATGGTTAACAGTGCAGCAGAAATTAAAATCAAACCTAACCCAATTAGGGGAAACTTGGCTAGTCCAAGAACAAGTTTTAACAGTGGCAACAACATCCATATTTATAGTTTACAACAAACCCTAATTTTTCGAAACCCTAAATTGAAATTAGGGTTTTCTCAAATTCCCAAAATTACTCACTGATTTCGTTGTCCCCTCTGCGATTAAGTTCATACCCATGCTTTATCTTCCTTCTGCTCCTGTCTCTTCAAGTTTTGTCCCCTTTGCGATTATGTAACCCTAGCTTCTCACTGTTCTAGCTTGTAGCACCTAGTTTGATGCTAAAAACGAGACAAGAGAGAAACTTGGGATGGGGTGGTGGTGGCAGAACTGTGGAGGTGATGGTGTTGGCGGCATGGCAGGGGCAGGAGTTGCAGTTGCAGAGCTCTGCAACTGTCGGGTGAAGGAGAAGGAAAAGAAAGAGAAGGGAAGAGGAAGAATGAGGTTGGTTCGATAGTTTTAGGGCATGGGATGTTCTGGTGTGAGGCGGGATTATCTGAAGTTGATGAGCAGCTATCTGGTCCGTAGGATGTGACGATGGTAGGTAGATCGGACGTCTAAGAGAGAAGCAGTTTGTATCGACCGTTGGATGCGGAACACAACGAAGTCAACGGTGCTAGATTAGGTTAGGTGCTGTAGTGTTGGGCGGAACCATCAGGATTTGATGCACAGTGATGAGGTGACCGCTGGATTCAACTACCATCTAATCTGAAGGCTTGGAATTTCAGCGCTGTGGTGCTCGGCAGAGACTTCAGATTTTGATGCTCTATGAAGGAGCGACCGTCGGATGCTCCTGAGAACTGATCTGATGGCTGAGAACGGAGGCGCTTTTGTTGTAGAAAATGAGGTTGTGCGCACCATTCTTCGCGGCTTCCTTGCGTAATTTCTCCCGGCTTTTCACTACTTTTCTGCTCTTTTCGCTCCGCGACTCATCCGAACTTTATTTATTACCTAAAAATGCAAAATTAATTAATAAAAATATTTATTCTTGAAAACAATGAAAATACAGAATATGGGATAAAATGTAGAATTAATGCGCAAAAGATGAGTTAAATGCCAACAAAAAGGGATAAATATATACAATATTTGGCACTCATCAAATACCCCCAAACCTGAATTTTACTTGTCCTCAAGTAAAACAAACTAAGGAAATCCTAACTATACCACTGTCGCTGGTCTCTCGAATGCATTTAGCGTATGCACTAAGCCTTTTAAACCACTAAGTGTCCCTAGTGGACGAGTTGAAGTCTCGTGAAGGTTTACCAGAGGTGTGCCTACAAAACCTAAGGACAAAATATAAGCTCATATTCCATCAAACGTGACATGTGCAAAACAGTTTAAGCTCACAGCAAAATGGAGATGTCAATCTAGCTATCAAGGCACAATCCTAGCACTGATAACAAATAAGGACATGTGATAAGAGTGTAAAGTGTATCTACACATGTGTAAAGAAAGATCTGAAGTCATGACTACTAATCACCAAGAGATAGTTTCTCAGGCTAAGAACTGAGGTCGAAATCTAGCTAGCTGTCCGGACTTTACGAGAATTGTGAATGAGTTGGAGGTATTTCACAATTGCTCGCGTTGTACATCAATGGCATACACCCTCCTTGCTTATTACAACGAAACACAAAGAACTCTTTACATGACTCTTATTTACATTGACAAATCTCTTTTTTTTTGGAACAAGAGATGATGGAATTGATAAATACTTGATTTTTTTGGTATTTTTCTGATATTTTTTTTTTTTTTTTTTTTTTTTTTTTTTTTTTTTTTTTGAACAAGGAAACACTTTTGATACATATACAAAAGGAAACAAAAGATTACATGACACTTTGCAAGAGGTAGCCCTTTTTGATGCACCCAGTTAAATTCGATGGTTGTCTTTCTTAATGTAACCTCCATCTTCTATCCCAACCAACCAAAGAACAAGCTAGTCAAGTTTCGTTCAGTATTCTAAAGTGATTGGCAATCGTAACTTCCTATCCAACACCTTGAAGATCGAGGCCATACATGTATTGGTAGATCGTGCGCGTGCAAATTTCTTATCACTATGTGAATTGTGCTAGAATCAGGGTGCCTAAATATCTAGACTAAGACTCCTAATAATAATACATATTTGCACAAGAGTCAACATTTCAAGGTAAATGAGCTCCTTTTTTATGATTTTTCATTTTTTAATTTTTTTGAATTTTGATTTTTAATTTTTTGGAATTTTTCATTTTTTCAAAAAGAAGAAGGAGTTCGTTTTCAATTATAGCATATTATCGTGGCATCTACTCTATACCCCCAAACCTAAACTAAACATTGTCCTCAATGTTTCAAAATATGGAAAGAATTAAAATGCAACATATGGAAAGGGACATGCTGAGTAGAGTAAAAGGAGAGAGAATACCCGATTTCGGCGAAAGCAGAATTAAAACTCCGTTATTCAAGGAAAAAATCCAACATATTTCAGCCGAGATCATATTGGATTAGCAAAATATATACAAAAGGAACAAAAGGTTTTTAAAATTTTATCTACTGGATTATATACACAAAAATTCACCATACACTAACAATCTAAAGAGTTGAGGATCAACCCAAAAGACAAAGTGTAGACATTTCAACAGCTTCATACACAATAATTGATAGAAACGCAAGTGAAACTGTGAAACAAAATGAGCTACCCCCAAACCTGGATTTTACAGAAGATATAATTTTGAAAACAAAATCTCGCAGTTTTGGGGGTTCATCATGTACAAGGTCTAGCTCAAAGTGAACTGTGCTAGGGACGGGCAAACATGCTATTTCCAACTGTGGTTCCTCAAATGTATTATATTTGGAAGCAAAATAGTCCAAGAGGACTTGGGAAGCACACAGTTCCAAACCTAGGTTGGGCATTCTCAGAGAAATTGGTTTTATAATATTGGTACAAACCAAATCTAGGTTGGGTGGAAGGCCATCAGATTGTGACTTAGGTAGAAGAATAGGCATATCATTATCAATCAAATCAAAATCTTCTAACTCATCTACACATGTCACATCATGCTCACAATCATCAACACATTGGCAAGTTCACAATCAGATCATCAACATCATCAACAAATTTATTCTCATGCATCGGCAAATCAGGAGAAATATCACAATGTGACCTAGGTAGAGAATCAGACACATCAAATATATTTTCATGCATATTAGTGTCTACAGAAGATTCAACTATTCCTATGTCATGCTCATCTTCACAGAATAATTGTACGAATCCCATGTCAATATCAAAATCATATGAATTACCATGAGTATCAGAAAAAACAACATTCATGAAGGTCGAGGGCGAGAAGCCATATATGTTATTGAACCAACAGGTTCCACAATATTTTCATGTTCTTCTAACACATCATCATAATCATCATAATCATCATCATGGTAGCATGCATATTGGTCCTCATTAACAGTGGTGGTGTCGTTAGTCAATTCATGTTCCTCTAAATTAGGTTCATATTCAACATCATTTACATGAATGGGACTAGACACTTCATTAGGGACAACATACATTTCCTCATGAATTTCCTCCTTTTGTAGGTGAAGCAAAATCTGATCTAAATATGCCTGAATTCGTGATGTAGATCTATCGAAGTTTTGCTCACTAAGTCTTAAAGCTTCTGTGGTGGAGTCTAAATTCATGGGAGTACAAAATTCTTCATGTTCAAATTGTGGTGAATGGTACATGTATGCATGGTCATTAGGGTCTACAAAATATTGATCGCAACCCTCAAAGGATTGATTATGGTCCCAATGACTACCATTCTCACAATTCATGGGCATTTCATACATTGGATTTTCTCTTGATTGCCTAAAATTATGCAAAATATGACAATGCTCAACAGGGTGGTCTAAACTACCACATGCGGGACATGCATAGATTTCAGGTTGCCTAAGAAAATTAGATGTGACAGATTCCTCATGTGATTGCATTTCTAAAGCTGCGATTCGAGCTTCTAATTGATCCACAAGAGATGATTGTGTGAGTGAGGCATTAGCAAAATGTTCATTTTCACGTTGTGGCAAACGATGCATGTGTGAATAGTCATTAGGGTTCATGTATTGAGGCTCGGGACTTTGAAAATGTCCATAATAATTCCTATGACTATTGACATCATGGTCCGTGGAAGGTTCATAACGTGAAGTTTGTCCACACGCAAGTTCTCTAAGGGATTTGTTGTATTCCCCAACTGTAGAAAAAGATCTATACATGATTGGGCTCAAAAGCTAAGTAACTATGTTACAAAGCCCAAAATTTGGTTTTTAAAGGGTTTGGATTTTTGGGAAAAATTTGGTTTTGGTGGGAGACATTTTTTTGGCAAGTTTGGTTTTAATGGGATATTTTAGAAAAAATTTGGTTGTTAAAATTGGGAGCAAAAGAATTTTTTTTTTTTTTTTTTTTTTTTAAAGTAAAAGTAAAATTTGGTTTTTGAATGGGAGCAAGCCCACTGTGCAAGCCTCTAAGGAAATGGAAGGAAGGCTGCGGCCCACAATCGGTTATCAGCTCAGCTGGGTTTAAACCCAGAGTCCAAAATACAAGTCCAATGGAAAAATTTAAACAAGCCCACACAAAATAAATACAAGCCCACAAATTAAACAACAAGCCCACAAATAAATTATTACAAACCCAAAATAGAAAAATAAAAAGCCCAAAAAATTGGATTAATTATTACAAGCCCACAAATAAAAAATTGGAAGCCCACAGGTTGGGTTCTCTCAATTGAATGGGTTTAGGCTTACCTTTTTAGCACAGCCCAGCTGCTCTGATATTGTTGCAAAAACCCAGTTGGGTTTTGGTTCTTTTCCTTAGTGGCGTCCCAGCAGAGGAAGAACAGGTTCAGAACAGCAGGTCCAACAGCAAATGAAGTGAAGCAGATGCAGATGCAAATGCTATGCAGTGAAATGCAAAATAGCTAAAAAACACAGATAAAACACAGCACCAATCCCCGGCAACGGCGCCAAAAACTTGGTGGGCCCGGAGATGTGAATAAAATTGAGCGGAATGGAAACGGGCCTACAGTAATACCGCAAGTGCACGGTCGTCAGTTGTAGCTCGTGCAAGTACGGGTCGATCCACAGAGATTGGGTGTGTTTCGGAAAAGTGTCTTAGCTAATTGGGTTCCTAGATTTGCTTTAGGCTTAGAAGCCTTTTGGCTTAGATTGGGCTTTGAGTACTACTGGGTTTGAATGCCCTTTGAATGAATTGGGCTTAGTGGGTTTGTTAAAGATAAAATGAACTGAGCTTGGGCTCAGTTATCTTTGAAGTGCAAATGGGCTTTGGTTCTAGAAACTGGTCTGAGCTTTGGGCTCAACAGTTCAACTAGGAGTTGGGCTTAACAGTTCACTTGCAAGTTGGGCTTAGTAGTGAACTAGGCTTTTGCCTTAACTGGGCCTTAGTGAACTAGACCTTGGTTTTGGTCTTACAGTTAAGAATCTGGGCCTTTGGGCTTCACTGAGTTGAACTTGGGCTCAAGAATGAAGTGAGCTTTGGGCTGTAGGAACTGTGGACTATGGACTTTGGAGCAGCAGCAGCTGCAGAAAGGCAGCAGCAGCACTTTGGCAGAGCAGCAGGCAAAGAAGTGGCAAAACAGCACAAGGCCAAGAAGATGGAAAAAACAGTGCAGCAGCACAAGTGCTGCAGCAGCAGTTGCAGTAATAGAAGAAATGCAGCAGGGAAAGCAAGTAAGCAGTGAAAATGCAAAACAGAAATGCAGGTAAACCAAACAAGTGGAAGGAAACAAGACTAACAGTTGAAGATGGATTTATGGATGACAGGGAAGGTTGATTATGGAACTAGGGGTTGAATTCACTCTAACTTTTACTGTGTATTCTCCTATAGGAAGTTAAACACAACTATGGTACTATTTCCAAAGCACTAATTGTCTTTCTACAGCACAACTAGTCAAGGGATTATGAATTCAGCTTGAGTTGCAGCTTATCAGCAGCTCATGAACCTAACTACAAAGCATACTTGGCATACATTGTGAAAGTGAGGTGATGATGAGCTAAGTTCAAGTTTTTCCTAAACTTGTTTAGCCTTCTAGAGCAGTGTGAACAATATACTACACAACAAGACATTAGAGATTCATCAAGTCCCTAGCAGGGTGATTTAGAACATGACAAGCAGCATAACAGTGAGCTAGGGATGGCACTAACAAGACATTAACAAGACATTGCACATTAACAGGAACAATTACAAATGAACAGGAGCATTAAACTAACAACACAACAGACAATTACACAACATCAAACAATTACATAGTGGTGAATTAGAGCATTAAACTGACAAACATCAAACAGTTACACACTACAACATCATACATAGCACAGTGAAAAAAAAATATGCAAATGGTTAACAGTGCAGCAGAAATTAAAATCAAACCTAACCCAATTAGGGGGAAACTTGGCTAGTCCAAGAACAAGTTTTAACAGTGGCAACAACATCCATATTTATAGTTTACAACAAACCCTAATTTTTCGAAACCCTAAATTGAAATTAGGGTTTTCTCAAATTCCCAAAATTACTCACTGATTTCGTTGTCCCCTCTGCGATTAAGTTCATACCCATGCTTTATCTTCTTCTTCTGCTCCTGTCTCTTCAAGTTTTGTCCCCTTTGCGATTATGTAACCCTAGCTTCTCACTGTTCTAGCTTGTAGCACCTAGTTTGATGCTAAAAACGAGACAAGAGAGAAACTTGGGATGGGGTGGTGGTGGCAGAACTGTGGAGGTGATGGTGTTGGCGGCATGGCAGGGGCAGGAGTTGCAGTTGCAGAGCTCTGCAACTGTCGGGTGAAGGAGAAGGAAAAGAAAGAGAAGGGAAGAGGAAGAATGAGGTTGGTTCGATAGTTTTAGGGCATGGGATGTTCTGGTGTGAGGCGGGATTATCTGAAGTTGATGAGCAGCTATCTGGTCCGTAGGATGTGACGATGGTAGGTAGATCGGACGTCTAAGAGAGAAGCAGTTTGTATCGACCGTTGGATGCGGAACACAACGAAGTCAACGGTGCTAGATTAGGTTAGGTGCTGTAGTGTTGGGCGGAACCATCAGGATTTGATGCACAGTGATGAGGTGACCGCTGGATTCAACTACCATCTAATCTGAAGGCTTGGAATTTCAGCGCTGTGGTGCTCGGCAGAGACTTCAGATTTTGATGCTCTATGAAGGAGCGACCGTCGGATGCTCCTGAGAACTGATCTGATGGCTGAGAACGGAGGCGCTTTTGTTGTGTAGAAAATGAGGTTGTGCGCACCATTCTTCGCGGCTTCCTTGCGTAATTTCTCCCGGCTTTTCACTACTTTTCTGCTCTTTTCGCTCCGCGACTCATCCGAACTTTATTTATTACCTAAAAATGCAAAATTAATTAATAAAAATATTTATTCTTGAAAACAATGAAAATACAGAATATGGGATAAAATGTAGAATTAATGCGCAAAAGATGAGTTAAATGCCAACAAAAAGGGATAAATATATACAATATTTGGCACTCATCATGTAACCGTACCCAAACTTGTACATCTGTTGGTTCAACAATAGTCAACCAAATGGTTAGCCATATGATCACTTTCATATCAACCATATTCTTCTTCACCATAACTAGTTCAAATGACTCAAATGAACTAGTTAGAGAGTTGTTCAATTGCAAGGAAATCTTATGTAACTACACAAGACACAATCGAAGCAAAAACGATTTGATTCACTCGAATCGGTTCGAACTATATAGCCACGGTTTGCAATTTGCATTCCTTAGTTTATATAAGAATAAGTTCACAAACATCGTTTTTAGATATAATCTACTCAAGTTCGCGGACTTAAGTTCCTGGACGGAGTTCACAAACTCCAGCAGAAATTCTCGGGACAAGAACTTCCGCCAGTTCGCGGACTTGGCTCACGCCACCATGCCGGTTCTCTTGATCAACAAAGTTCGCAAACTTCGGTTCAAGGAATAAGGACTTATACATATATGTGTTTCCAAAACAATGCTTATATCCTCCAATGGTTATATACTCTAAACTCTCATTTCAATCATTGAAACATTCTTAGAGGACGTTGATATTCTATAGTTGTTATTCACAAACTATTTTTCGTCAAACTAAGCAATTTCCAAAGTGATTGAAACTTGTCATGACTTTCGTCACTAGGTAAAGATGAACTTGGTTAAAACGAAAGCTTACCAACACATATTTTGAGAAATAGATAGGCGAGATAAACTTCGCTAGAAATAGCAAATGTGCATAATCTAAGTATATATAGCAAAACGAATTTTGTCTCAAGATAGGAGATAAATAGACTTTTGAGTGATAGATAAGTTCAAGTCTCCACATATCGCTTAGTCGATGAAGATCCACCGGTTCCTTGAGTAGTCCTTCGTCTTGTATGATGTTTTCCATGGAGTTCTTGAGCTCAACTACACTTTCTATCCTAGTCTGAGACCTTAGCTATAGTAGACTAGAAATCAAGATTTATAATTTTGATCACTAACACTGACAAACATGCTTGAGATAGCAACGCATGCGAGTTCGACCGAGCAATGCTCTAACACTCTTCTCCACCACCGCCATTAACGACTCTCCGAAAGAATTTTTTTCCACCCGATTCATCGCGTAATCGTCGATGATAAAACTTTAATCGACGATTAACTTTTTCTACAATCATGGCTCATACAAAGCAGACTGCTAGAAAAGCACTTCAAATCCCTAATCTCGTAGATACGGTGAAAGCTAAGGTTTACGAGAGAAGAACTCCCAAACCCAAAAAATCGAAACCCAAGGAAGATATAGCTCCAATTAGAAGGTATGTGAACTAAAACCCACCTTCAATTCGATTTTTTGTTGTGTTTTGATTGTGACATTTAGTTTGGTAACTGAAATATAGCAGTTTTAGTGTTAGAGTCGTTAGTATTTAAATGGAAAACCCTAACGACTTTTATTTTGCATGCAGATTCTATGAAAAATCGTTAGTGTATTAGGTTGAAGACGACGACCCTAACTCTGCAACATGAATATTTTTTGCTCTAGAAAATAGTCGTTGATATATTAGGTTGAAGATGACGACTCTGTTGAAACGACCCTTTTTTATTGGCTAACGACTCTAGATGGATCTCGAACAACCTTCTGTTTCGAAATATGATAGTGTCGTCATCTTAGTTCCCATAGAGTCGTCATTTAGATATATGCCCTAGAGTCGTCACAACTAACGACCCATTTTCACACACTAACGACTCTATGGGAAAAAAAAATCAACCTCTCTGTCCAAATATTTGGGAGGGTCGTCATCTGGAATGGGAAGAGTCGTCAGGATGTGTTATAGAGTCGTTAGCTGCCAGCTTAGAGTCGTCATTTTGTCTATAAGGGTCGTTTATTTATTAGACCATCCTTTTGACGACCCTTTGACTGATGCCCTAAATCTCACCTTTTGTCATTTTATTTTTTGTGTTTGGGATATAGTACTAAGAAGACAAAAGAAAAGCTTGCAATGATGATAATCCTCCTTCCAAACCTCCCCGCCACGATAAATACTTAATTTCCGGTCCATTACGTGGAAGAAACCCGAGTGAGGTAGCCTTTTCTATCGGCGAACCAAGAGACAAAGGTAATGATTTGTCGGATACGTCGGAATCATCCTCTCATGTTATTTCCGCCGACGGTAGCGATGATGAAGAAGAAGAAGATGAGATACAACAAGAACCTCCCGTACAAGGTGAAGAAGAAATAGAGGAAGAAGAGAGTGATGATGATGATGAAGATAATGGTAGTTGAAAATGCGGGGGTCTAACAACCACACCCAACAATTCATTTGGCAATCTGAGATGACTTACTGCAATATACTTTCTATAGAATCAACTAGACAGTCAGACTCAATCTAGAATAGAGTATATCAAAGAGTGTAATATGTCTAACTCTTAATTCAATTTGCAATCAACAAATAGAAATCTGCGAGCCCGATTGAATATAAGAGGAGTTAACTTGAACGGTACCAAAGACCAATGTTCAAGTGTCAATCAATGTAAATCAACAACCAAAGGTTGGATATTCTAATTGATTGATCTTAACACACAACCTGTGATATTTCAGTTATATAACAAAATATAATGCGGAAAAGAAATAACACAGACACCAGAATTTTGTTAATGAGGAAACCACAAATGCAGAAAAACCCCGGGACCTAGTCTAGTTTGAACACCATATTGTATTAAGCCGCTATGGACACTAGCCTACTACCAATTAACTTCGGACTGGACTGTAATTGAACCCTAATCAATCTTACACTAAATTCAAGGTACAATTATGAAAAGACGAGGGTACCCAAATATACCTCAATCTAAAACTTTTCCACCTATAAGTCCTTTCTCCGAAATTGATTGTCTATGGACTGAATCGAGACAATACAACAAATCGGTTCACATTTCGTGTGATCGTCTATGGATACGAGATCGAGACAATACAACAACGAAGTATGTTTACTTGATAAAAAGGTTCAGACTTAACCAAACACAATAGGATTACTTATCAAGTAAATAGGAATTAACGTTTGTGTAATTTACTTTAAATTATAATAACAACAATTATAATTACGGAAAATAAAAGAAAATGACACAGTAAGATTTTGTTAACGAGGAAACCGCAAATGCAGAAAAACCCCGGGACCTTGTCCAGAATTGAATACTCTCAGGATTAAGCCGTTATACAAAATCAAACCAACTTCGTATAATCGAGACCAAGCAACTAAACCTATAGTTCACCTAGTTACGTTTGTATTCCCACACCTCTGACCTGTAACAAGTCACGTACTTGGAACAATTCCTTTGGTTCGTATTCCAAACAGTAAAGGAACAACAAATCTGTTTGGTACCTAATCTCTTCAACCAAGTGATATGAGTTCGACAAAGGCTCTTCTGTTTATCTCAATAAACTCCTTCGTCAGGTTGTTAGATCTATCTTACTATCAACTGACGAAGTGATTGTTAAGATTTTGCAATCAATACTTTTAATCACAAAGAATTGTATTAATGCCGATCTACACAACTAATCAATCTAATCTACCACAAGGATAAACCGATTATAGTTGGATCCTCTTTTACCGAAACAAGTATTGTGCACACCAAAGATTATGAATCCCAAATCAGAAATCTTCAAAGTATTCTTTGTCTTCAAATCTTCTTAGATCTTCAATAAACAACTGCACACAATCAACTTGAATCTCTTGTGATCAATCACGCACAGAACGGAGTCTGTTAACAATGGTTTATCACAAGACGTCTTTAGATCTACAAACAGTCTAAAGATCCCCGTCGAAACTTCGATCTAGTTTGAGTGAATCTTATATCATAAGATAAGATTCTCAAGCATAAACAAACTAGGTGCAATCAAAGTTCAACCACCGTTAGTCAATCAAATCAATCAAAAACTAAAGATAAACCGCAATTATCTGGTTTTCCACCAACGGTACTAGTAGAGCTTCTCAATCCCAAAGAAGACTTTAAACTGAGCGGCCGTAAGAGATTTCGCCTAATTAGGTTACTCTCCTCTCCGAATAGGCGGCTTCACCAGTAGCAGCACAACTGAGATAGTTCTTGTTGTACGAGGATTAGTTTGCTCGAAATGCAAACTTTCATATTTATAGACCAAGGAAGTTTGGACACCAAGGAATTTCCAAAACCGAAAATATTCTCAAGATATGCAATACATTCCAGATTCGGTTTCCATAATTCCTGGAAATGCTTTGTCCAAAATAATGACCGAAAATCTCTTGGAAAGTCTCCAACTAGTAAATGCACATTACTAATCTTCATTTTCCTAAAATAAAATTAAAAAACTTAAATAAAAGATTCTCAATTTATTTTATTCGATCTAGGATTTTCTTCCTTTAGCTATTAAGGAATAACTTTGAACAATTAAAGATAGAGGTATGATCCGCTCATAGGCTTTGTTTGACATAGTCTCGCACAAAGTCATACAACCAATGGATCGTGCAAGTTTGGACGGCTAAGATTTTATGCAAAAGCACGCTGGTTTTAACAAGTGCTTTATGACCGATTGAAAAGTGTAGATACTTTTCATCTTTCCCCTTTTCTCTTCTTGAACGCCTGTCACAAACACTTTCAATCTTCCTACGCACTGCCTATATATCCAAAACACACACACGGATCTAACATTAAGATTCCCTGATTATCAATCTAATGTGAACTTTATAACTAGCTCATTTCTCAGTCAAATGGGATTATATATCACTAGTAACACCAAAATGTGTACAACCTGGAATTATACCCATATACTCTAGATTATTAACAAATCAAAATGTCTATCCAAATCCAATGTCTTATACTATTGAATTCATACCAATATATAATACTCATCCATTTTAAATTTCACCATTAAAGAAGATTTGATCATGATTCCTTAATTTCGAAATTCCACCAAATATTTAATCAAAGACATACATTTAAACCAGTAATCAACTAAATCAAAGAGACACAAGCCTGAAATAGGTTCGGCTGGAGTTCCTAGCAGCTTGAATCTTGAAACTGAATCCAAAAATCACATCGAGAATTTCATTTTCTTCTACTTGTCTAGAAACCCAATCACCTATGAAATTAGAAATGGTTGGTCCTGCAGCTTAGATCTCTTCGGTTAACTGATTGGATTCAAAATCTTGACTTACAAAATTTGATAATTTCACACACAGAGAAAAAAACACAAGAACCCTAGGTATTGTTATCTCTGTTTGTGTTAGAACGGGGAGGATACCAAAGAGGCAAGCCGTCTTCTACCGTCTTGCTCTAATTATCTCTCTCTCTGTTAGAAATAATCCATATAAAACACAGAATATTTAGCTCATCTAACAATTATTAAGAGATTTTAAGACTTTCCATAAATCCATCGACTGATAAACTATTAATTTCATAGAAATCGGAAGAAGGATCCGAGAGGTCGATGATCTGCTAGGAGAAGATAGAGAAAATGGAGAGAACGAAATCCAAGAGAGAAGTGAAAAGGGGAAAGATGAAAAGTAACTAAACTTTTCAATCGGGTCATGGAGCACTTATTAAGACCCGCGTGTTTTTGCATAAAATCTTAACCGTTCAAATTTGCACGATCCGTTGGTTGTATGACTTTGTGTGAGACTCTGTCAAACAAAGTCGGTGAGCGGATCGCACCTCTTAAAGATAAGCGTTCCTGCATAAAATCTTAACCGTTCAAATTTGCACGATCCGTTGGTTGTATGACTTTGTGTGAGACTCTGTCAAACAAAGTCGGTGAGCGGATCGCACCTCTTAAAGATAAGCGTTCTTGCACGTGTTTAAAGTATATCGACATCCTTACTTTGTAAGTCCTTTTTCATACTTACAATCTTGAAACCGATTCGTCACACTTCCAAACAAGTTTAGAATTTGTTCATCTGACTTTCAAGAATTATGTGATTGATCAAAAACACTCCATCACAAATCATGGGTTTCACGGTTCTACCAAAACAAGTTTCGGTTCTACCCACTGCGCCATATCCTGGTTTTAGCAAAATTTCATTTTCGGAGGTGTGCAACGGATATAGACGTTCACATTTAACAACGTTAATATCCGTTGAACACCAGATTATCCGTTGCAAGAATTATTTATATTTCAATTACTAAAATAAACTAGGTATTTTTGTAATACATAGTATATTATGCGCTTTTAGTAGTTTTTTTCTTTTTTATTAATTTTCTTATTTTGTTCTTTTTTATTTCACCGGTTATTTCACAACCATGTACTCCCTTTTTCTCTCTCTTTATATTTTTCATCGAAGAACTTCTCTTTCTAGGTTTAGTTCTTTCTCTCTTTTTCCATTTTTCACTTTCCGTCGAGAGAAGAGAGAAACTTTTCTCTTCTCCTTCAACAAATCTGCTTAGATTTTAGGATTTGCATGAAATTAATACCCCCGTTTCAACAAATCTCCAATCTAATCAAAACCCATAGAAATCTGAAATCAAATCTATACTTTTTTCTAAACCTAATTTTTTCCCTGAAATCAAAAATCAAATCATTCAACCTCTGATTTTGGTGGATTATCATCAGGTATAAACTAGTTTGTTGTTAATTTTATTTTTATCTGAAATCATTTGATAGAGTTAGGGTTTTTGATTTTGAGCTAACTAGTATCTGAAATGGTACTTGGGTTTATGTTTCATGGAAAAGAGCTGTGGGGGTTTGTTAGATTTGAT
The DNA here is from genome assembly GCF_003573695.1 of Papaver somniferum. Taxonomy (NCBI): domain Eukaryota; kingdom Viridiplantae; phylum Streptophyta; class Magnoliopsida; order Ranunculales; family Papaveraceae; genus Papaver; species Papaver somniferum. The sequence continues at coordinate 100,716,558 of NC_039358.1, forward strand.
TGTAATCTGTTTGAAGTATGTTATTTGAAGTTAGAGTTATTCCTTATCCGTATTTGTGATTAGGGTTTTTGACTCTGGATACAACTGTTTCTCCCTTAGATTAATGACTAGAAATGGTGCTGGGGTTGCTGTTTTATGGAAAAGAATTCTTGGTTCTGCTTAGATTTGTTTGTAATCTGCTCAAAGTATGCAGGTTATATGGATACTAGTGTAGTGACGTATTTATATTTTCTTCTTTACTTGATGTATTTTATTTAATGATTTTAAAATACTGAGTTACAGTAATTAGAATCTGATTATTAATTAATTGCTGTTAATCAGATTTTGAAGATGGTGCACAGGCAGATTATGCGTGAGAAGACTTGGCGTACTGGTCCAGGAATGTGAGAAGACTTGGCGTTCTGGTCCAGGAATCTCTAAGGCTTGTCGAGACGTGTAATCATCGTTTTTCTCGTCTTGCTTTTATCATCACACAACTATGATGCTGAAGTTTGATTGTTGTTCTTTCTTTTCCATCAGGAAACTATGGTTGACAAGCATGTTCCCTGTATACCCTGATTCTATCATTGAGGAACTCAACGCTAAACTACTTGCAACAGCTAGTTCAGAGGTATCCAATATTTTTTTGATCAATGACAAGTAACCCTTTATTTTACAATATAGTATAGTTTTCTCTGTTTTTTTTCTTCTTACCATATATAGGTTTTTTCGTTCATATGTTTAGGTTCTTGTACATTTCTAGTAATCAAGATTTGTTAGGGAATCTTTACTCTTTACTAAATTTTATAGCGGTTAACTGAAATCAATTCTTGTGTCTACTGATTCAGATTCTAATCTCAATGACAAAAAAGAGTTTGAAGTGCCAAGAATAAAAGCTGGAACAACTGTATTTGTTGGTTATGGCTCCAGGAACATATTGAGACAGCGGTCCAGGGATAACTTCGTTACCAGCTGTAACCCAACCAAACTTAGCGTCATCTTTGTATGGGACAATGTTTCAGGTTTGTATCTCTGTTGGTTTCTTAGTATTTTATTAGCTAATGATATGGTTAGGTGGGTCTGACTTGAATTATTTGTTCGATTCACTAATTTATCTCTTCAATATGTATCTAATTTCAGATCGAGTCTGGAACCAACCCTGCCATCCATTTCAAAACACATCCGAACATCAACAAAGAGTTATTTTACTAGGCCTGAAAGATCCAAATATACCTTTTCCAATCTGTCCACCTGGTGATGCGGGTATTAGTCTCTTGAGGTGGAGAATGCTGAGTACTGACGAGCCTGTAGTGCCCCTGACCAGTGAGTTTTGATTCTGGAAACCATTAGTAGTTAAGTCATTTTTTCTTCTGGTACATGTTATTAAACTATGTTGTATTTGCAGTCAACTGCTGGCCGTCTGTCTGTGGAGGTGCCCGTTTTGTTAGCATGGAATATGAGGCATCAACTATGTTTAATTTGCACAATGTTGTGAGCAAATGTGAGCCAGGTTGATGGTGACTGGAAGTAATTGGTTCTTTTTGTGTTGGAAGTACTGTGCCAGCAACAATAAAAGTGGTACATCTCAACCCCTTTTATTTTTGCTTCCAATCTCACATGTAGTTTCATGCATGGTTACTCACTTTGCATCTGTGGTGTAGTAATATTAATCGTTTTCTTATCTGTGGTTACTCAGTTACATATAAGAACCATACCTTCCCCATGGCAGTTTCAATTGTGTTGTCGGGATAATATGAAGATGATCTAGATAATCCTGATGATGTTGTTTTTACTGGACAAGGGGTAATGATTTACTTGGCAATAAATCCCAAATAGCTGACCAAGTAATGGGACATGGCAATTTGTCTCTCAAGGATTGTTATATTCGTTTGTTAACGTATATTCGTTTGGGAACAAAACTTATTGCTATCGTAATTCTCCTATCTTACCTTGCAGAATAAATGGATCAGAAAGTTTCCATCAGAGTTATTCGTGGACTGAAATGTCCTAGTACCAACTGGTAAGCACAAGAAAATCTGCAGTTCCAGTTGTTCCTGGTTCTGAAGGTTCTTAACTCTGTCCTTTACAGTTCTACTTCCATCTTAACTAATTGACAGATCATAGTAATTAGTAGTTCCCTTTCCCCGGATGAGTTAGTTGATATATGAAATGTAAATTTTCGATTTTGCAGGAAGTGATTCAAATTCGTTCACTCTTGATGCATTAGCCCTTTTCATCTTGTGTGCTTCAATGAGAAAATCACCCTGAATTCATCTTTCACGTTGTCTTTTGCCCACTTCTACAATGCGGAGAGTCGATTTTTAATGCATAATTTCTATCTACTCTATACTTGAAGGGAGATCATGACAAGACGTGTTGTGTTGGTTACATCCTGCTTGATGTCTTACCATCTTTATGATGGATAGGTAACCTATATTGTTAAATTTGTCGTTTGTTTCTCCCCATTTTCAGAACTGTGGTCAGTTTTATGGTGAGTTGCTTGAGCGTTTTGGAACTCTTTTCAAAATACCATTACTCAAGTCTTACATGTACGTCATGTCCATATGTGGTCTAATGCACTCCACTTTTCTTATCAGAGTATTGACTTGTTACTCTTTTATGTCCCCTTTCTTATGGTTCTAATCTTAGCATGTATACAAATTGCTTGTAGAGCTATGCCCAGTACATTCCCCTACCTTTCTGAAGACACCCTCTATATATGTATTCGACTGCTCAGCTGCAGGAATGATATTCAATGACTTTATAGAGGTAAGCAACTTGGAGTGAATGTTATCTTACTTCTCATGCCCACTAGAAAAGATATGTGTCACTATATTAGATATGGAAATGTGGATTTTTCGCAGTGAATCCATGTCCTGCAAAGTTTGCTCTTCATTATTCCATTGTAGCTTATTTATAGGTTTCTCCTTTATGTTATTATTTCAACTGTTTTTAAGGCGTTTATACTTGCTCATGGATCATTGTTATCCATTTGTAGGTTCAGAAAATGTCTTTGTGGTCCTCTATTTTGGAGAAAGAGCTAAGGCCAAACTCATTAAGATATGTGATGCATTTGAGCAAACCATTACCCATTCATTGAGCAAATCGTAATGCAAGCCCAGATGATGACAGAGGTATGCGAAGTCCTGCATTGAATTAGTCATGCAGATCCCAATGGAGGGTATGCTAAAATTTTGCTATGATCTATTTAAACAGTAGCTTTTAGCATTAAATCACTTGTAAAAGTGAATGATTTTTATAGCTGATTAACTGCGTCAAACTACACTCAGCTTGCTCAATTCTGATAAGTTCATCTATTACATGCTGAAATACATGAATTGTTCTTGATCAATTTTGATGATACTGAGAATTCTTCCGAATGATAAATTGGTCCTAGTTCATCTGGAATGGTATATTCAGGTGCAGAAGTATGCCGGAATTATTGCCAGCAGAAACTTTTCTTAAATCTGAAAATTGTTTTGCAACGGATACAAAGGTAGGAAAGTTATCCGTTGCACAACTCACCTAAAATAAGCAACGGATATAACTGCAACCAAACCAATAAATCGTTGAAGGAAAACCAAACAGGGACCCATTGAAGTGTTTTTTATTAGTATTAAACGTTGCAAAAATTAGTGTATCCGTTGCACAAATAAAGAATGAAAAATGTTGCACCACATATTGTACAACGTTATAAGCGTTGCTCAATATAATTTGTGCAACGTATAATCCGTTGCACAACCATGCGCAACTCCGTTTAGCCAAAGTTATTACCGTTGCACAAATTCTTTGTAACGTTTATAATAGTCACAAAAAGGCTGTTTTGGTGTAGTGACCTCCATGTGAGTACTGTGCATAGTCACACTAGCTTTCCAAAATTCGGTTGACTAGGTACTAGGATCGGTTCCCCACATATATATGGTATCTAACTTGTACTTGCTGCACATGTCCATAGGATCAGTTCCCCTTTGCCTAAAAACGTGTTGCACATGTCCATAGGATCGGTTCCCCTTTCTGCTAAAAACTTGCTGCACCTCATACAAGGATCGATTCCCCTTTGTGATAGGTTGCACCTCTTACTAGGATCGGTTCCCTTTTACCCAGAGTCAGTCATACAAATAACACAAAATCGGTCATACCATCTCAGGTGATTACTTAAGATCGGTTTCACTAATACAAGTCATACCAATACAAAATTCAGGCCTTTGTGAATAGTTTTACCAAGAACATAAACAAGTCATGAGCGGTTATACTAATCACACATATTGGTAGTTCAAAAGATATGCAATGAATAACAATACCAATAATGCCTGTCGATTTCTCTTTCGATTCACAAAACAAGTTCATGAATTTACTTCCTTAAAACAAATGTAAAACATTGTTTCCTACGATGAAATCTTCACCTTATACCCATACATAATCACAATAGCATTCAAACGATTATGTCGATGTCTTATCTACAAAGTTTAATGGTTAAGCAATAAACCTCGTATTGTATTCCTTAATACTATGTCTAACTAGAGTATAATCATTCATGCTTCGCAGTTTGGTTTTCAATATGCACGACTTAAAAGATATGTTTAGTGAATGAAACCATTCAAGTCAAATATCACTAACCTCAAGTGGAAGGATGATGTTGTCGTTGTAGCTCCTTACTTCTTCACTTATTCAAGTCTTCGCAATACTTGTAATGTCTCATACCTTATAATTTCAAGCTAACCTATACGCAGTTGACTCTAGTACATAATCAAGCGACTCTTAAATGAGTTTTGGATCACTAAAATATGACAACCAAACTTGACATACCAACGCTTGGTGGGTTCAACCGAGCTATGCTCTAACAATCTCCGCCTTTGTCAATTTTAGTGACAAAACTCTTACATCATATGGATAAACAAATTACAAGAATTCATTACACATATGCTTGATTCCCGAATTCAACAACACAATAACCTGTATACATTCAATCCTTGAATTCCGCTGTTGACATTATAATAACAAAGCTAATACTCCCCCTAAAGGTAAGATATGTATATTTAATCAATCCGCACGTCTTTGTTATTTCCTTTGTAGTCCATATAACTACAAGTATATGATATGTTACTCCCCGTTAGTCTATGCTTTCACTCTTACGTTAGATAAACGTTTAAGCACAAATGTCCTTTCCCTTAGTGATACCAATCAATATAAATCAACACCAATATCACTTGTTTAATCCATATATATTTCTCCCCCTTTTTGTCACAAAATGACAAAGAAACAAAAAAATAAAGGACAAACCGAAAGGATCTTACAAATCTCAAAATAGACTTGCAAACCGATAGAGTTAAGCACGAGGGTTCCACACACCATTTTTGATAACCAATATCAAAACCGAAACTACAAAGTAATTTGTTTTGATATGTTACCAAGGAAACAATTGCCCGAAGGAATTTTTCCTAATAGTTTTTCAAACCAAAAATCAACTAAGCACCTTAGTTCCTTTGCTAAACCGATTGTACAACTACAATCGCTTGTTCGATAAAACCAAAATAAAGATAACTTTATTTTTCTCATCAGGTTCTAATTATCCATATAACTTAGATCTTTAGATTTTAAACAAGACAAGTACTAGGTTAGTTAACTACCATTTCTTGTTAAGGCATTCGATTAGACTTGAATAACTGAAACCTCCACTTTGATAAGTCTAACTAGGATCATAATTAACTTAGTTTCTCTTATCCGGAATCGAATTGGACTAAACAATTCATCCCGTAAACCTTTTATTTCGTTAATCCATAAACAATTCATACAAACCAAATAAATCAACTTGCATAATTATTCACCTCAACCGGAATCAATTGAAACAACATAGACATTAAAGCACCGCAATTGCACCGAAATTTTGTAAGCCTAAACAATTGATACCACACAATAAAGCAAGATAACAATAGTTTTTCTTAACCAGAACCAATTGAATCACACACACATCCATACACAAATAATGGAATAAAACATCAATTGTACCGAAATTTTGTTAAGCAAAAGCAATAATTATACGCAATAAATCAAGCTTTTCTTAAACAGGAAAACAATTAACTAACAAGATTGTTACCTCAAATTTCGCATCCTCTTCTCCAATATGTTTGCATCTTCTTCCAGGGAGAATTGATATCGAAATATCATTATGTTGTCATCCTTATGCAAAACAAAAGAATAACAAAACCAATCTTTACAAGAGAAAGGTTGAAAACCGGTTTTTAACTATTGCAAGCAAAAGTTGAAAACCCCGAAACACATATGCTTTTATGCTAAACCAAAACCGATTCAACATATTGTGACTTTTTCACATATTGTTTCTATCAGAACCCCTCATGATCCTTTGATAAAGCCTACCAACATGGGCTAGAACTTAATCCTGCTAAATTAAAAAGTCACCCAAACCATAAGGGTTCACAACATTATGAGATCGAATATCAAGGTTAGAAAACTGGAATCAAACATCCCGTAAACATACATAGCAATAACATAAAGCATTCAAGCACATGCTATGTAAATCAAAAACTATCACAAGAAAAATTATAAATTAAATAGTTTTATTTATAATAGACTTAATTGAAATAAATCAAAAACTAATGTCTATTTTTCCTTGCAACTCAATTATTGGGAAGAATATTCCTTGTGACCAAGTTTTTTTGACGCTCTTCTTCAATTTACGATTCTTGGTTCCAAAACTCTGATTCAATTTTTTGAATCCTTTAAGACTTTTTGGATCTTTTAGAGCAGTAAAGCCCAGCTGTTTCTGAAAACAGTCAAGTTGTTTACCAAGATTTTCAAGATGAACAAGAAGTGAATTTTTGTAGGAATTTGGTGAAATTCTTCTAACAACCGTTTTATTACTGGATTGTTATCCAATCATTTGACCTATAGTCTTATTAGAGACATCCATAATGCTTCTCATGTCATCGAACTCATCTCCTGCGACGAATTCACAAATCTCTATAATTATACAGGGAAAGCCTATATGCCTCTTTATTCCTGAGGAAGCAATAAAATCTGAGATTTTTATCATTTGACTGACAATGATTTCACAGATATCAATTTGAGGATCTCCTTTAAACAGAAAATAAACAAATCCTGCAAAATCTTTGTCCCAAACTGATGAATCTCTAGTACTTGCAAATAGGGTTGCTAAATCAAGTTTACCGAATACCCTTAGGTGGAAGGGTATATCTTTTGTTGGTAGCCCACCATTTTCCCATTCTGTTGATCTTCCAATGAGCTGTGTTGAAATGGTACCGTTCTCAATTTCAACTCCAGTAATCAAGTGATTACATTCCACATTGTATTCAATAGCATTAGAGATTGTCTTACAATCAACATAGTAGAGTCCTGACCAACAAGAGTAACAAAATTAAGATTTTTATGATCAACATTATGAATATTTGCATAAAAAACTCTTACCATATCCAGTGAAATTTTTTCAAAACCAAAAAGTTTTCCCCAGTTTCGATCTTGAACAAACTTCACATAATCCTTACCTTGGACATCTGGATCGAATTTCTTTTCAGTAGTAAACTCCATTCCCTTGAGTGTTTCGTATTTCCTAAAACATGAGCTGTCAACAAAACGAGTAAATTCATGTTTGTCATCAATACTGTTAGGAAATATGATCCTATCAAGATCATCCTTTTTGATCCGATTATTAGCGGATTTGGTTCTCGATTTCCTTTTTCCCATATTTTCGAAAATATGAAAAACCCTAGTTATGGTTTTGACCACTCTTCTCCAATATGTTTGAACACATAGCAAGAGATTATCTTTTATAGGAATAATTGATATTGAAAACTGGAAATAACTGGTTTTAGGAAATCTTGTCAAAATCGGAAACCAAGGCTTGTGGGAAAACAATTCTGATTTTATATCTAGGTCTTTCTTTTTGAAAACCGGTTTTTCATGGACTGGATCTTTATTTCGGATTGATTCCATGTTTTTGTCCAAAATCCTGTTTACTCCTTTATTACCAGATCTTGATAATATCACTTGAAATTTATTCAAGAATTTACTAGAGTATTCAGAGATAGATTTCAACAAAATATGATATTTGTTGAAAATATCATCAGAATCATAAACCGTGTAATGTTTCGAAAGATCACTTGCTTCATTAAAACAGTTGTGAGGTGTATGAAGCAATCCATTGTTAATAGAATTATTAACTGAAAACTCATTCCTTGTAGGAATACATACTTTCCAAAATCGCATCCTAGATAGCGATACATTGACAGTACTGAATCTGAAAATGTACATATATATACTTTGAAAGGTTTTCCAAAATATATTTAAGATTCCATATTTTTCAGGAACACAATACACATGGTTCATATAATGAAAAATTCTAAGAGGAAACCTATGCATTTTCGAGATACAACATGTCTCATAGAGTATTGTATCATTGCTACTAAACATGTTAGTATCCAAGACAATGATATACAATTATATGATATCCCACTGATTATGTAAGTCTTTCAAGACATACATGGACAGAATTCCGATTCCTAAAATATTTAGGAATAAGAGTATTACATACTTCATCCGGGTCTTCCACCACGAATTTTTGAAGTAGTCAAATTCTGCCGTTACGTTAACTGAATCGACCATTAGATTCAATTTCTTATAGATTGGATCGCACCAAACACATATTGTTAGATCTTTTTGTGTTTGCCTGCTCTGATACCAATTGAAAATACGAGGGCACCCAAATATACCTCAATCTAAAACTTTTCCTACCTATAAGTCATTTCTCCGAAAGTGATTGTCTATGGACTGAGTCGAGACAATGCAACTAATCGGTTCACACTTCGTGTGATCGTATATGGATACGAGATCGAGACAATACAACAACGAAGTATGTTTACTTTATAAAAAGGTTCAGACTTAACCAAACACAATAGGATTACTTATCAAGTAAATAGGAATTAAAGTTTGTGTAATTTACTTTAAATTATAATAACAACAACTATAATTGCGGAAAATAAAAGTAAATGACACAACAAGATTTTGTTAACGAGGAAACCGCAAATGCAGAAAAACCCCCGGGACCTTGTACATAATTGAATACTCTCCGGATTAAGCCGCTATACAAAATAAACCAACTTCGTATAGTTGATACCAAGCAACTAAACCTATAATTCACCTAGTTCCGTCTGTATTCCCACGCCTCCAACTTATGAATAAGTCACTTACTTGGAACAATTCCTTTGGTTCGTATTCCAAACAGTAAAGGAACAACAAATCTGTTTGGTAGCAACTCTTTTCAACCAAGTGATATGAGTTCGACAAAGGCTCTTCTGTTTATCTCAATAAACTCCTTCGTCGGGTTCTAAGATCTATCTTATTCTCAACTACCGAAGTAATTGTTAAGATTTTGCAATCAATACTTTTAATCACACAGAATTGTATTGATGCCGATCTACACAACTAATCAATATAATCTACCACAAGGATAAACCGATTATAGTTGGATCCCTTTTACCAAAAAAAGTATTGTGCACACCAAAGATTATAAATCCAAAATCAGAAATCTTCAAGGTCTTATTTGTCTTCAAATATTCTTAGATCTTCAATAAACACCTGCACACAATCAACTTGAATCTCTTGTGATCAATCACGCACAAAACAGAGTCTGTTAACAATGGATTATCACAAGACGTCTTTAGATCTACAAACAGTCTAAAGATCCCTGTCGAAACTTCGATCTAGTTTGAGTGAATCTTATATCAGAAGAGAAGATTCTCAAGCATAAACAAACTAGGTGCAATCAAAGTTCAACCACCGTTAGTCAATCAAATCAATCGAAAACAAAAGATAAACCACAATTATCTAGTTTCCCACCAACGGTACTAATAGAGCTTCTCAATCCCAAAGAAGACTTTAAACTGAGCGTCCGTAAGAGATTTCGCCTAATTAGGTTATTCTCCTCTCCGAATAGGCGGCTTCACCAGTAACAACATAACTGAGATAGTTCTTGCTATACGAAGGATTAGTTTGCTCGAAATGCAAACTTTCATATTTATAGACCAAGAAAGTTTAGACACCAAGGAATTTCCAAAACCGAAAATATTCTCAAGATATGCATTAAAGCCCAGATTCAGTTTCCATAATTCCTGGAAATGCTTTGTCCAAAATATTGATCGAAAATCTCTTGGAAAATCTCCAACTAGTTAATGCACATTACTGATTCTCATTTTTCTAAAATAAAATTAAAAACCTTAAATAAAAGATTCTCAATTTATTTTATTCGATCCGGGATTTTCTTCCTTTATCTATTAAGGAATAACTTTGAACAATTAAAGATTAGCGTTTGTTGCACGTGTTCAAAGTATGTCGACATCCTTACTTTGTAAGTCCTCTTTCATACTTACAACCTTGAAACCGATTTGCCACACTTCCAAACAAGTTTAGAATTGGTTAAACTAACTTTCAAGAACTATGTGATTGATTAAGAACACTCAATCACAAATCATGGGTTTAACGTTTCTACCAAAACCAGTTTCGGTTCTATCTCCATGTGAGTACTGTGCATAGTCACACTAGCTTTCCAAAATTCAGTTGACTAGGTACTAGGATCGGTTCCCCACATATATATGGTATCTAACTTGTACTTGCTGCACATGTCCATAGGATCGGTTCCCCTTTGCCTAAAAACGTGTTGCACATGTCCAGGATCGGTTCCCCTTTCTGCTATAAACTTGCTGCACCTCATACAAGGATCGATTCCCTTTTGTGATGTGTTGCACCTCTTACTAGGATCGGTTCCCATTTACCCAGAGTCGGTCATACACGAAACACAAACTCTATCATACCATCTCAGGTGATTACTTAAGATCGGTTTCACTAATAAAACTCATACCAATAAAAAAGTCGGTCCTTTCTGAATAGTTTTACCAAGAACATAAACAAGTCATGAGAGGTTATACTAATCACACATATTGGTTGTTCAAAAGATATGCAATGAATAACAATACCAATAATGCCTGACGATTTCCTTTTCGATTCACAAAACAAGTTCATGAGTTTACTTCCTTAAAACACATGTAAAACATTGTTTCCTAGGATGAAATCTTCACCTTATACTCATATATATCACAATAGCATTCAAACGATTATGTCGATGTCTTAACTACAAAGTTTAATGGTTAAGCAATAAACCTCGTATTGTATTCCTTAATACTATGTCTATCTAGAGTTCAATCATGCTTCGCAGTTTTGTTTTCAATATGCATGACTTGAAAGATACGTTAGGGAATGAAACAATTCAAGTCGAATATCACTAACCTCAAGTGGAAGGATGATGTTGTCGTTGTATCTCCTTGCTTCTTCACTTCTTAAAGTCTTCACAATACTTGTAATGTCTCATATCCTAATACTTCCAAGCTAACCTATACGAAGTTGACTCCAGTACATAATCAAGCGACTCTTTAAATGAGTTTTCATTCACTAAAATATGACAACCAAACTTGACATACCAACGCTTGGTGGGTTCAACCGAGTTATGCTCTAACAAATACAAATAATGCCTGGCGATTTCTCTTTCGATTCACAAAACAAGTTCATGAATTTACTTCCTTAAAACAAATGTAAAATATTGTTTCCTAGGATGAAATATTCACCCTATACCCATACATAATCACAATAGCATTCAAACGATTATATCGATGTCTTATCTACAAAGTTTAATGGTTAAGCAATAAACCTCGTATAATCATTCATGCTTCACAGTTTTGTTTTCAATATGCACGACTTGGATGCATTTAGGGAATGAAATAGTTCAAGTCAAATATCACTAACCTCAAGTGGAAGGATGATGTTGTCGTTGTAGCTCCTTACTTCTTCACTTCTTCAAGTCTTCGCAATACTTGTAATGTCTCATATCCTAATACTTTCAATCTAACCTATACAAAGTTGACTGTAGTACATAATCAAGTGACTCTTAAACACTAAAATATGACAACCAAAACTTACAGACCAACGCTTGGTAGGTTCAACCGATCTATGCTCTAACAAGTTGCGCTCCTTACGTCTCTGATCCCAGCAGGATACTATGCACTTGATTCCCTTAGTTGATCTCGCCCACAACCAAGAGTTGCTACGACCCAAAGTCGAAGACTTGATAAACAAATCTGTCTCATACAGAAAAGTCTATAGGATTGAATAAATTTGTCTCCCACAGAAATACCCAAGAGTTTTTGTTCCGTCTTTTGATAAATCAAGGTTAACAGGAACCAATTGATAAACCAGACTTATATTCCCGAAGAACAACCTAGTATCAATCACCTCACAATAATCTAAACCGTATGATGGCGAAACTAGATATTGTGGAATCACAAACAATGAGACAAAGATGTTTGTAGTGACTACTTTTCTATCTTGCCTATCGGAGAAATAAATCTCAAGCCAATTTTACAATTATACTCGTACGAATGAAACAAGAAGATCAGATCACACAACTACAAGAGAAGTAGTATCGGTTTGGCTTTACAATCCTAATGAAGTCTTCAAGTCGTTAACCTACAAGGTCTCGAGAAGACACCTAAGGTTAGGAGAATCCATTCTAGCAATACAACTAGTATCACACAGGAGGTGTGGGGATTAGGTTTCCCAGTTGTTAGAGTTCTCTTTTATATAGTTTTCAAATCAGAGTTTGCAATCCAAGTTACCTTGGTAACAAAGCATTCAATAATCACCGTTAGATGAAAAACCTGAATCAACCAAGCTAATATCTTTCAACCGTTAGATCGAACTTAGCTTGTTACACACAAATGAAATGTACCCTAATTAGGTTTATGTAACCGTACCTAAACGTGTACACTCATGTTGGCTCATCAAATAGTTAACCGAGGTTAGCCATATGGTTACTCTCATATTAACCTTATTCATCTTTTCCATAACTAGTTCAAATGACTCAAATGAAACTAGTTAAAGAGTTGTTCAATTGCATAGAAGACACAATTGAAACCAAATCGGTTTGATTCACTCGAATCAATCACGAACATTATATCCACGGTTTGAAAAGATTGCATTCCTTAAGATTTAAATGTTTAAGTTCATGAACAAACCGATTTGACAAAATAACCAGCTTAAGTATGCGTACGGGTATGTACTTAAGCAACCGGATATAAGTTTGTCAAGTTTCCAAACTCCGCAGAAATTTTCGGCTTGAAAACTTCCGCTATTATGCTTATGGGTACGCATACTTAAGGTGACTAGTTTAGGAGTTTGTAATTCCCAAACTCAGTAGATATTTTTGGTTCGAAAACTCCGTCCAGTATGCGTACGGGTATGCATACTTAAGGTGACTAGTTTAGGAGTTTGTAATTCCAAAACACAACATATATTTTCGATTCGAAAACTTCTACCAGTATGCGTACGGGTACGCATACTTATGTTGTCTCATTCACCAATTTTTTATACACACATATGCATACACTTGGTTCCCGTTTTATGGATTTATACACTAATTTGCGAACACACTATATATACTCATATCCAAAGATGGTTATATCATAAACTCTTAATTTCAATAATTGAAACTTTCTTAGAGGAAGTTATATAGTTGTTGTTCACAAACTATTTTTCGACAAAGCGATTTTCAAGTTATTGAAATTATCATAATGAAACATTCCAAGGCTACACCAAATGATTGTATCACACAAACCATGTTAGATGTCACTCGGCAATTTTCATATGATCTTATTCGGACTTTCGTCACGAATGTAAGATGAACATGGCTAAAGCGAAAGCTTGCCAACACATATTTCGAGAAATATATAAGCGAGATAAACTCAGCTCGAAATCTCAAATGTGTATAATAGAAAACTATATCGTAACACGACTTATGTCTCAATATAGGATATAGAGTATAAATAGACTTTCCAAGTGATAGATGAGTTTAAGTATCCACATACCTTTTTCTGATGAAGTTCCACAAGCTCCCCTTAGTAGTTCTTCGTCTTCAAATGATGACCGCTGAGAGATCTAAGCTCAACTACACTATCTATGTCCTAGTCCGAGATATCTATAAATAGACTAGAAATCAAGACTTATAGTTTTGATCACTAACATTGACAAACATGCTTTTGATAGCAACGCATGCGAGTTCGACCGAGCAATGCTCTAACAATCTCCCCCTTTGTCAATTTTAATGACAAAACTATCAATACATATGGATTACAAAATAATTAAAAATTGAAGCTTCTCATCCACATGCTTGATCTCCTTGGCATCTTCAACACGAATCGAAATCTTCGTCACTTCCAAGTACTCCAATGATCCCAAAGGTTGTAACTTTAACATCATCGTTGTTGAGGATCCGTAGCTATAGCAATAAGAAAACAAATTCTCCCAATCATTGTTATACAATGTCATAGTATTATTACACAGTATCAAAGTTCAATTGTATCACAACTTTGACAACAATACTATGGTGATATGCATCACTCCCCCTTAGTCAATACTTTATCTCAACATGAAAACCACTCCCCCTTACATAATAATCCGTAAACAATATGTATTTGTAGTATGAACTAAACATTAATTCTCCCCCTTTTTGTCAGTAAAATTGGCAAAGGTACGGAAATTAGTGGGATCCTAATGAAATTTCCACAGAGATACTTCAAGACGAAAGGTGTTTTAACATACCAACAAATTTAGATGCAATCATATAGCCGAAGCTAAATGCATTCATTAAGGAGTTTATAAAGATACAAGATAACTCCTAAAATATTCCACAGCCGCACTCCCCATAATGATATGCCGATTAAGCACAAGTTCAAAAGAACTCTCCCCCATAAAATGTCATTCCCGAAAGGAACAACAAAGGCGACCTTGCTTTTACAAGAAAAGAAGGATTTCTTTGGATATAACCAAATATCATGAAAACATGAATTTGTAATCCAAAAATACACAATTAAATTAATCACAAGAGAGCCCATGATTAATTCAATCGGAATACACAACTATATTAACACAAGAGTGTGATCAATTCAGTTGGTCATGATTGACATAAGAGAACTTACGGAGCAACACAACTAAACAAACCATGAAAATTATCAATTCAACTGATTATGATCAATCAGAAGAAAACTTATGAAGCAACACAGTACATACACAAAGATGTGGATTGGAGATCGACCAATACTGCGGAGTGTACAAGGATTCATTCTATCTTTCATCATTATTTGCATAATGACATATAACAGACTTAATCCTTGTGAACAAAAGTTTTATCCTTTCTTTCATCAAACTAATGACATAAAAGGCTTTAACTTTTTTTTTTTTGATCGGTAAAGAAAATTTATTGATCAAAAAATCAGATGGTACAAAAGGCTTATACCACCCTTAAGGTGAAACAAAACAAAGAAAACAGAAAGAGAGACTATGTAGGTAACAGACTACCACATAGCTACATAAAATCAAAATACATCTTTGGCCAGTTTTCCATGACATCTCTAAAAGTAGAAGATTCTAAGTTCTTAAAAATAAGACACCAAGTGAAGATTGTATACATGATATTGTGCTGCACAGTTGCCTTCGTATTCTGCATATTAGAAAAATTTCTCATGTTTCTTTCAAGCCATATACACCAAATGATATCCACTGAGATCATACTCCAAATCTGAGTTTGCTGTGTGGAATTGAGAGGAAGATTCCAAGAAAAAAACATTGAAAATAAATCTGCAGGCATTGTGAATTTCCAGTTCATCTTTTCTTGGAAAAATGACCAAATCTTCCTGGCAAAATTGCAGTGCAAGAAAACATGGCTTACAGTTTCATTCTCATCACAGAACATGCAAGTTGAAGTCACAGTCATACCTCTTCTTAAAAGCAGATCCTTAGTAGGAAGACTATTGTGAGCCAGTAGCCAAAGAAAGAAACCAATATTAGGGGGAACCTTCTGTTTCCAAATGAATTTAAATACCTGCATATGAGCATGACTAACAGCATCATGAGCCAGCAAATCATAAGTGGATTTTACTGAAAAATGACCTTTCTTGTTCAAAGACCAAAAAATCTCATCTTCAACATATGTATTAATGACAACTGCACTCAAAAGATTTTGCATATTAACAAGCTCATTTCTTGTGACCGAATTCATTCTTCTAGGAACAGCTAGATTCCAGCTATTATCTTCTCCCACAAAAATCTCTTTAACTGTCTTGTTTTTATGTCTTGACACTGCAAAAAAATTTGGAAACTTATGTTGCAAAGAGACATCACCAAGCCACAAATCCTTCCAAAAACCAACAACACTGCCAGAATTTACTTTGAAGTGAATATTTCTTTTAAATATGTTGTCACACTTCATAATACCCTTCCATAAATACCTTCCATGAGTAATTTTTGGAATTTTAGTCATCCACCCACCTGCATCAATGTCATACTTATCTCCAATGATCTCTCTCCATAAAGCTTCCTTTTCATTTGCAAATCTCCATAGCCATTTAGTTAAAAGAGCTTTATTCATCTTCTTCAAACATTTGATACCAAAACCTCCTGCCTTTTTCTTTCTGTATAATTTGGACCATTTCACGAGATTGAGCTTCCTTTTATTATTGTTGTCATTCCAAAGAAAATTCCTCATTATGCTCTCTAATCTCTTGGCAACTAAAGCAGGCATTACAAACAAAGACATGTAATACACAGGTAAGCTTGCAAGAACACTTTTGATTAAAGTAATCTTACCTGCTCTACTTAAGAGAGATTTCTTCCATCCAGCTAGCCTCTTAATAAAACTATCTATAACTTTGTCCCACTTAGCCAGACCTCCACTTTTATCACCTAGGGGAAGACCTAAATAAGTAGTGGGAAGCACTTCAGTGTAGCAGCCCGGAATAGAAGAAAAATCTGACAAGTCACCAGTAAAACCAACTCCAAAAAATTTGCTTTTAGGAAAATTTATCTTAAGCCCTGTCAGTTGTTCAAAAGACAAAAGACAAAAGTCTAAGATTCTTGATTTTCTCAATGTCAGCATCCAAGAAAATCAATGTGTCATCTGCAAATTGCAAATGAATTATTAACTTGCCACTGAAGGTTGAAACCCTGAGATCAAACCTTGTTCTTGAGCATTTTGAATTATAAAAGAGAGTTCCTCTCCCACCAATAGAAAAAGGAAAGGGGAAAGAGGATCCCCTTGCCTTATACCTTTTTGAGATTTGAAGTAACCTGTTGCAGAGCCATTGATAAGAATAGAAAATCTCACAAACTCAAGACAACATTTTATCCATTTGTTCCATTTGTCACCAAAATTCATATTCCCCAAATTTCTTCTATAAAATCCCATCTAATATGATCAAAAGCCTTCTCAAAGTCTACTTTCACCAAAATCCCAGCTTTGCCACTCATCCACCTTGAATCTATAAGCTCATTAGCCACCAAGACTCCATCTAGAATTTGTCTCTTCTTAATGAAAGCTGATTGTTGAGAAGAAATGATATCAGGAAGAACTTCTTTTATCCTATCTGCCAGAACTTTAGACACAGTTTTATAAACCCCATGAACAAGGCTAATTGGTCTTAAGTCCTTAATTTCTTCAATAGTTTAGGAATTAGAGCAATGAATGTGTTTTTAAGCCTCCAATATAGATAACATCTGTCTTGTAGCTATTTGAAAACCAACATAATATCATTCTTCATAATATCCCAACAACGCACATAGAAACTGATTGGAAATCCATCAGGCCATGGGGCCTTGTTTTGACCCAACTTCTTCATTGCAGCTAAGCACTCCACTTTAGTAACTTCACTTTCTAACCAAATTTTTTGCTCATCTGAAATACCTTTGAAATTCATAAAATCAATTGTAACAGTTCTATTGCTTTGTTTTGAAAAATATTTTGGAAATGTTGAACAATTCCATCTTTGATTTCAGCTTCAACTGTAGTCATTTCACCATTCACTTTAATAACTCTAATGTAGCTTCTTCTTCTCCTATCAGAAGCCAATCTGTGAAAGTATTTAGTATTGTCATCATTCTGCTGTACGTGATTAGTATGTGAGGAAGTTTCAGCCCTCTCGGCATAAGTTTCAGGTTATTCAAATTCTAGTTCGGAATGTGAGTCTGACAATGAGAGCCTAGATTTCCTGGATAAGTATGAAGAAATTCATCAGAAAAATTTTCGACTGAAAGAGTCGTTGAATAAACTCTAGGTGAAAACTCTTGAGATTGACTGTCTTAATGATGAATTCACCAGAACCCTAATTTTGAAAGAAAAAGAGATTAACTCTCTCAAGTGTGATCTGCAAAGGTTATCAGGAAGCTCTGACAAAATTTCAGCAATGTTATTTGATCAAAAGGCTTTTGGAAACACACAAGGGTTAGGATTCAAAATCAAGACAGTAAGCACATATAATTCATTTGTTCCAGCTAGTTCGGGACCAATCGAACGTGTGCGTTGTAATCATGAGTCATCTCTTCAAAGCAAATCCCTGCTTTGCTCCTTTTATGGAAGTACAAGTCATGTCCAGGATAAGTGTTGGAGGTTCAAAAGAAACTGCAAAAGAATTTCCAAATTTCAGAATGACATGCAAAAGATGAATCTAATCCTGGAGAAGCAATCTGTAACGCCTGGATGCAAGAAGAAGTCCAAAAGAATCAAAGTCAGACGAGGTAAGTCTGTTTCAACAAACCTTGAAATGTCACCTTGTGACACAAGATGTGAACGTTATGTTCACTCTATTACTATCTAAACCATAGTAATATAATGTATCCTTATTTTGGACTTGAAAATAAGGATTACATCAAGGTTGTTCAAGTCTTGTAAATCTTTTGTTGATTTCTTTTTCTTTTTTGTGCAAGAAAATATCTTATTTTTAAAATAGATAATGGATCATGAACCATGGAGACTTTTTCAAGGTTCCCTAGGGTTTTATTATCCTAGAATCTATTTATGTTCATTTGCGAACATTCTTGTCCTTTGCCTTCTCTCTCTTCTAAAGATACTGTCTAATGGGTCCTATAACAAGAGGAACCACGAAAAGAGATGTTGTACATGTGGTCAATGTGTATTTATGTGAAGGAATTCATCCTTCAAGAAAAAGGAAGGTGAAGGATACGACTACTGATCCAGGTTCTTCCTCCTACTTATTGTCTGTTTGTCATTCTGATAATAACTTTAGGGATGTGGTGAAGGAGTTCATCAGAAAAAGAAATGATTCAAAGTATCGAATCATTTCATCTTTGGATGATATCACTCACTATGAACAAATGTTGTCTCTAACCAAGAACACTTTGTGTGAACTGAAAAGAGAACTTAGTGAGTTAACAGATATCTCTGAAGATTTGGAGGAATTAAATGATCCGATTATCAACGGTTTCTTCAACAATGAGAAGAAATTTTCTGTAGATGCCCTGAGGAAGCTCTACGATATCTAGTAAATCTTCTTATGAGAATTTGTATTCTTGTCTTTGTTTAGAAGAATAACTAGGGTTTGGAATAGCCATTGTTGTGATTACACATAGCTAGTTCCAAACGTTTTTCATCTTCATGTTTTTAGATTTATTAATTTAAATTCTAAAGTTATTTGGAAGATGATGTTTGCAATTTTAATCTTTATGGTTTTATATATTGCAAATTGTTATGGGATATGTGTGTTTACGTCCGTGAACTATGGTTGTCCCATACTTGTTCAAAAGTTATCTCTATTATACTGATATGAATGTATTGATAAAAATGAACTTTTGACAAAAAAAAGTTAAAGCCTTTTGTTTACTCTTCTTTAGCTATTAGGATTGAATGTGAATATAAATCTTTTGTTGTCTCCAACAATTCTGGTGATATTCTTCTTAAGGAAGAAACCAAAAACACAAAAGCTCCAATTCAATTCAAGATGAGCAGATCTGCTCTTGTATGGCTAAAAAACATCATGAGAAAAGAGTCTTCTAAAGATTTCTATGGAGTTTGGCGTTGGAATTTTGAAAGGGATCAGAACATAGCTTCTTGTTCGGGATAGAAATAAGTTTGGAGAGTATCTCAGTCTTACAATTTCAGCAGACAAAAGTAAGCATCTTACAATTCTATCTGCAGAGAAAGGATTGAATAGATGGAAGCGATTTGTATTGGGTTTTGACAAGTTTTTATCAAGGAAAACTCCTACTGAAGTAGGTTTTGATAAGTCATTATCAAGTAAAAACACCCAGCCAAAGAAGATTCCATCCAATTTTAATTCTACGTTGGGAAATCCAGAATCGATATCAGAAGTTCAGATTGTCAATAACAAAGAGCAAGAATATTTTTTTTTTCAGAAAACAACAAGCTCCATCTCAACAGTGAATAGGATAACGCTATTATCATTGAGACATCTAACAAAGTTGTTTCATGGAATAAAATTGGTAAAGAAATCTCTAAGCCATTTTCTTTTGCTGCAGATATTGATATTTTTCCGTTTGAAGATAAGAAGGCTTTTTTCTTTTGATCTTTCGAACATAAGCAGTTAATGATCAGTCGAGGTTTTTGGTCAGAGGAAGATACATCTATAAGATTATGTCCCTGGTGGCAGTCAGTAAACACTATATCCATCTCAAACAACATTGACAATGGAACTTGGATCTAAATCAAAGGTGTTCCTTTTAATCTCTGGAACACTGAGGCTTTTGAGGCTATTGGTTTCAATTTTGGAGGTTTGATAGAGATTCATAATTAAACATGTTCATGGTCTGATGCTTCAGCTATTAGAATCAAAGTGCAGAGCTTTCCAGTAACTGAAATCAAGATGCAGTTTAATTTCAAAGGATTTTCTTTTCCCATTCAAGTTAATACTTTGAAGCTCATTAATGGAGAACCTGAAAATTCTTTCAGAAGAATTAGGGTTTCAGCGGTTTCGGTGGAGGAAGAAGACCAAAACTTACCAAAGTTGAGTTCAAATTCTGCTGAAAACCCTATCCAGGTTGGATGACCTAATTTACAACAATCTAAGTCAATTAAGAATACTTCAAGAAAAGATATTGGCATGCAGAATTTCCCGCGAGCTGAATTAGGCAAGAATATATCATTTGACTTTCAAAAATATTTTTTGAATTTGAATTCAAATAATCAGTTCGAGCCCAAAAGGAAAGCTCAAAGAATCCAAGTGAAGGATAAGGGAACCTCTGCTACTAGTCCGACTCTCTTGTTAAAGGCACCAGAAACAATATCTGAAAGTTCAAATTCAGACACCAAACCGAATTCAAATAATATTTTGGATGCAGACACTGAACAACAAACGATCATATTTTTAGAAAACAACAAAGACAGCTCTTCTATTCAATCAACAAATACTTCTCCTTTTCTTTCAAAAGAGACAATTGATGATTATTTGAAGGAGGCGGTTTCAATTCCCTATCTTCAAAAAATTGATAATTCAGGGGTTATTCATATTGAATCTGAAAATGATAACCCAATTATCAATAAGTCAAACAATGCACCAAGCAAATGGAGTGATGTCAAAGCAAACATAGATCCAGTTTTGAGAAGTCAATTTGAAAATATTGTTTCACAGATGATTCAATTGGGTCCAAAATTAGGTCTTTTCTTTAAAGGAAGTGAAGAGGAGAATATTGATTCCATGTTGGCAGATATGAATTCTCACATTCAAAATCTTAAAGCAGGAGGAAGTAAACTCATCTAAATCTCACTGTTTTTGTAGTGGGTTGTCAGTCTTTTGGGTATTTGTTGTTTTTAATGGATTTTAAGATTATTTGTTAGAATGTTAGAGGCTTGAATGACCTTAACAGAAGAGACATAATTAAGAAAAAGGCTAGGGATTGGAGACCAAACATTTTTCTCTTACAAGAAACTAAATTGCAGCAATGCAGTGATCTCTTGGTTTGGAAAACTTGGGGTAATAAGCATGTTAAATGGCTTGATGCTCCTTCTGTAGGTAGATCAGGGGGAATTTTATGTTGTTGGGATGAATCTAAAGTTAATGTCATCGATTCTTTGGTAGGACATTACTCAATTACAATCCTTTGTCATATGAGGGACACAAATTTTCAATGGATCTTCACTGGAATTTATGCACCAAATACAAATAATACCAGTGAGACAAGACTTTTCTGGAGAGAAATAGAATAAGTGAGAAGCTACTGGTATTTTCCATGGGTTATTGGAGGAGATTTTAATGAAATAAGATTTCTACATGAAAGAACTTCAAATGGAGAGATAACTGCTGGTATGACCAAATTAAATAACTTCATTGTCAGACATGAATTATTTGATTTGTCTTTTAATGGTGCAACTTTTACATGGACTAGCAATCAGTTCAACAATATAAGAAGCAGGACTGATAGATTTTTGATCTCAGCTGAATGGGAACTCTACTTTCCAAGGGTTATACAACAAGCTTTACCAAGACCTTGCTCTGATCACAACCCCATTGCTATTTTCTGTGATGGTGTGAAGACTGGTTCAGGCCCATTCAGATGTGAGTCTGCTTGGTCTTCTTTGATTGTTTCAGGTAGTGCTAGTTTTTCAATTTGTAAAAAATTACAACTGTTGAAAAAACTTTTGAGAAGTTGGAGTAAGTGTTAGAGCATAGCTCGGTCAACCTCGCATGCGTTGCTATCTCAAGCATGTTTGTCAATGTTAGTGATCAAAACTATAAGTCTTGATTTCTAGCCTACATAGCTAAGTCTCAGACTAGGATAGAAAAGTGTAGTTGAGATCAAGTACTTCATGGCGATTCATCATACAACGATGAAGATCTATACAATGAACCGTGGAACTTCATCAACAAAAAGGTATGTGGAGACTTGAACTTATCTATCACTCAAAAGTCTATCTCTTCTATCTCCTACTTCATATGAGACAAAAGTCATATGCTATGTAGACTAGATCATACACATTTGACATTTCGAGCTGAGCATTCATTGCTTATCTTTTATCTCGAAATCGTGTGTTGGTAAAGCGTTTCGCTTTGATCAAGTTTATCTTCACCTAGTGACGAAAGTCATGAAAAGTTTCAATCACTTTGAGAATTGCTCTGACGTGAATCGGTCTGTGAATAACGTCTACATAACGTCCTCTGAGAATGTCTCAATGATTGAAATGAGAGTTTAGATTACATAACCATGTATTCCTTGAACCGAAGTTTTCGAACTTTGTTAATCAAGAGAAATCGGGAGGATTGTGGAATTGGCTTGCCAAGTCCGCGAATCTAGTTCGCAGATTCAGTCCGCGAACTGTCGGAAGTTCTCCACCGAAAATTTCTGCTGGATTTTCCAAAACTCGTTTGTGTGCTAAGTCCGCGAACTGGCGGAAGTTCTCTTTCCGAGAATTTCTGTTGAGTTTGGAAAACTCAACCGATAACTTAAGTCTGCGAACTTGTTTGTGAACTTAAGAGGTTATGATCTAAAGATGTGCTCTGAACATGAAACATTAAATTACTAAGGAATGCTTTATGCAAACCGTGGCTATAATGTTCATGAGTCGATTCAATCGAATCGAATCATCTTTCTTTCAATTGTGTCTTGTGTAGTTACATAAGATCTCATACCAAATGAACAACTCTTTAACTAGTTCATTTGAGTCAATTGAAATAGTTATGGTGAAGAAGAACAAGGTTAATATGAAATGCTCATATGGTTAACCTTTTGGGTTACTATGTTGAACCAACATACACGTACACGTTTGGGTATGGTTTTCACGAACCCAGTAAACGTCTACCCAAGTGTGTGTGACAAGCTAAGTTTTCGATCTAACGGTTGAGAAATATTAGCTTGAATCTAAATCAGGTTTTCATCTAACGGTGAATAAGGATTGCTTTGTAACTAAGGAAAAACCCTGATTTGAAGGCTATATAAAGATGACATCTAGCATTGTGCAAAACTAATCCCCACACGTCTGTGTGCTACTAGTGCGCCCGCTAGAGTCGATCTCCATTAACCTTTGATTTTCTTCTCTAAAATCAGGTTAACGACTTAAAGACTTCATCGGGATTGTGAATCCAGACCGATACTACTTTATCGTAGTTGTGTGATCTGATCTTGCATCTTCTATCGTATGAGTACAATCAATTGATTGGCTTGAGATCGTGAGAGTTCTCCGATAGGCAAGATAAAGAAGTCACAAACATCTTCGTCTCACTGTTTGTGATTCCTCGAAAATCCGCTTGTGTAGTCAGGAAGGATTGTAGAGAGGTGATTGATTAATCTAGGCTGTTCTTCGGGAATATAAGACCGGATTATCAGTTGGTTCCTGTTCACCTTGATTTTATATCAAAATACGGAAAAAACCTAGGGTTTATCTATGGGAGACAGATTTATCCTTTGATAGGCTTTTCTGTGTGAGACGGATCTGTTTATTATCAAGTCTATGATTTTGGGTTTCAGCAACTCTTGGTTGTGGGTGAGATCAGCTAAGGGAATCAAGTGCGCAGTATCCTGCTAGGATCAGAGGCATAGGAGTACAATTGTACCTTGGATCGGTGGGAAACTGATTGGGGTTCAACTGTAGTCCAGTCCGAAGTTAGTTTGCAGTAGGCTAGTGTCTGTAACGGTTAATACAGTGTGTATTCAATCTGGACTAGGTCCCAGGGTTTTTCTGAATTTGCGGTTTCCTCGTTAACAAAATTTATGGTGTCTATGTTATTTCTTTTCCGCATTATATTTTATATAATTGAAATAATACAGGTTGTGCGCTCGTGATCATCAATTGGAAATCCAACCTTTGGTTGTTGATTGATATTGATTGATCCTTGGACATTGGTCTTTGGTACCGTCCAAGTATTCCTTGTATTTGATAAAGACTCGCTATTGATTTTAGCTTGAGTAAAAATAAAATCAAGAGAGAGATATTAACTCCTTGAGATACTTTTATCTAGATTGAGTCTGACTGTCTAGTTGATTCTCTAGCAAAGTATTTTGGAGTTAGTCCATATAGATTGCTAAGCGAAATATTGGGTGGTGTTGTTAGACCCCCGCTTTTTCAATTGGTATCAGAGCAGGCAAACACGTTTAAGACCTCATCAGTCTATGTTTGTAGCGATCTGACTCTGTGGACAAAATCTCATACACATAGAAAAATGCCTCCCAAAGCTGTCAACTTTGTCAAGTGTCTCGGAAATACCTTAAAGGGTCACTCCTTAGATGATTCTTCCGAATCCCGAGGTAAGAAGAATGTTTCATCTTGTGTCAATCATTCTTCCTCCAATGAGACATTGGATATAATGGCTAAAGCTAAATTGGACCTAACCGGAATTTCAAAAAATTCTACTGAGTGTATTGATCTACAGGATCATGGTAAACTCATTGATGAATTTGAAAAGTCTATTGATCGTGAACAGGTACTCTATAACATTATAGGGTCTTTCTCTAAGGAAATTGAGAAACATCTTCAAGAAAACAATCTACAGCGTGAAAAGATGTGTAATCTTGAAAAGCTGATTAAAGAAGGCTCAATTAGAGAAAAATGTTTGATCAAGACGCATTCATCTGATCTTGACAGACTTCGTGTTGAGAAGGAGAAACTTGAAAAATCTCTTGTCATAGCCCATGGACAGTGCAAATCCTTGGAAAAGGAAAACTTTGTTTTAAAGGAAAATTCTTCCGCACAAACCAACTCTCATGAGTCTCCGTACAGAATGAATTTGTCTCCAGATGAAGATCGTGTCAAGAAAAGTTTTCATAACTTACAATCTTCTCCCGTGGCTATGAAGTTTAAACAAGTTCCAGTTGTTACTTCTCCTCCACGAATTTGTACCTTCTGTGGGAAAGGAAATCACTTTTCTATCCGTTGTTTTGCCAGAAAGAAACAAATTTATAAGCTTCGTAATTTGTTTTTATCCACTATCAATGGAACAAATAGTCAGTCGACTACCGCAGTGAATCGTATATCCACAGAAAAACAAGAACCTTATAAACATGGAACTCTTCTTAGAAGTCATCACAGGACACAGACATATTCTAACTCTCATATTACTGATGAATGTATTTCCAATGCTTATAAGAAGGTTCTTGGTAAATCTAAATCTAGAAAATGGATTCCCATCTTTTCTGATTCCCTTGAACCAATTTCAAGAGGTCCTAGATTTAGTCCTCAGAGAAAGCCTTCAGAAGGATATGCAGATCGTGCTATGTCTTATTTTTCTAAACTGAGTGATAATCAAAGAAGGAAGGCTAAACAACAACAATGTTCATTTAATGAGCTGAGTGCTCATACTTGTGCTAATTAATCACAAGGTTGATATCTCACCCACCAAAAATCCTAGTTGTGTGAGAATTGAATAGGTATACTCTGTGGATAGTATCTGTGACTATATAGCTATTTTCTTATCGTTCTTAGATGGATAATCTGTCACATACTTCTACATGAGTATTTTTATCACCCCTGTTTGTATTATTTGTCTTGGCTTTTAAAACCACACGTTTTGTGTTGGTCCCTTGTAAGGGTACATGTACAGTTTTAGACTTAGTCTCATATACCTACCTTTAAACCCTAATTCTCTCAAACCATTTATATACCTTTCCTATTGAGTTATAGCTTGTTCACTCTAGGTTTCTCATCAATGGCCTCTTCTTCATGGGATTTTCCTGAAGACTTTGTTGATAATGGTATATACTTCGATTTTAATAAAGAGAAAGGAACTCTTGTTGAAGTTGAAAGTTTTCTTCCGCAATCTCCTGTTTATTACTCAGACATTGGGGAGAAGATTCCAACTAAGGTGATTATTGATACTTAGCAACTTGTTGGGACTATAAAGTGTCTTGATGCTGTAAGAGACAAGTTGGAAAAGGTTAACTGGCTCTCATGAAGAATCAACCCCTCAAAAAGGATGATTCCTCAAAGATTGATGAGGTTTCTATCACTCGTAAGCTCGATGATCACAAGACTCATGTGTCTCCAAAACCGTCTTTCTGATTAGTGTTTGAGTTTTGGCCTAAGAGTCTGTATTTGTTTTAGATACCTAGTATGTCTTCTTTTTGGATTAGTTGGAAGAATATCTAGTGCTTTGAATAGCGATGATTGTGACTACACATAGCTATTTTTGTTTTCATCTTCTTATGTTATTTTTTAGGTTTATTGGTATTAAATTCTTAAAATATTTGGAGGATGATGTTTATTGCAGTATTTTAATGGTTTGTGATATTGCAATATTTTTATGGGATATGTATTGTTTACGTCCGTGAACTTGAAGGTCCCATATTGCTGTTAAAAGTAAAGTCGTTCATGAATCGGTATTCGTATTGATGAAAGGACGAATGGACTTTTGACATATACAAAAGATATACCTATGCAGTCATGTATTTGATGGAAAATAGGATAAGACCTTTTGTTCAACAAGGATAACGTCTATTATGTCATTATGATGGAAAATAGAATAGATCCTTGTATGTTATCCACGGTATTGATCTTCATTGATCCATTTTATTATGTTTTACCGTGAAGGCTCCATTATGTGTCTTATGTTGAGCACCTTACAACTAAGTCGATTTACCTTGGCTTTGTTGGTTGTTCCATAAGATGCTATATGTCGAGCATTATGAACTAAATTAATCAAATAATTTGGTTATTTAGTTAGTACTCCATAAGTCTTCTTTCTTATGTTGAGTACGTGTACGGTTAAGGTTGTCATATTCTATGATGAACTTAGTCGGGGTTCCATAAGTTCTCTTACGTTGAGCCCAAAATAATTAAATTAATTACTTCGGTGATTAGTTTGGTTGTTTGTATTCCAATTAGATTAATTGTAGGTTCTCTTGTAATTAATCTAGTTGAGTTTTCATATATTCCACAAGTTCTTGTGTTGAGTATATGAAAGGCTACACTATCATGTTCTTTGGTTAATGTAGTCATATATTCCGTAAGGTTTTCCTTATGTTGAGTATTTGAACGGTTAAGTTAGTCATCTCCATATGATTGACTTAGTCGTAGCTCTGTGAGTTTACTTATGTTGAGCACTTTCAATTAAATTGATCACTTTTGTGGTTTGATTTAGTTGCGTATTCCAATTGAATTAATCATGGGTTTACTTGTGGTTAGTTTGGTTGAGCTTTGGATATAGAAAATCATTCCTATGGTTTTTGGTGTCCAATAAAAAATCCTTCTTTTCTTTCGAAATTAAGGTCGCTCTTGTTGTTATCTCGGGAATGACATCGAATGGGGGAGAGTTCTTTTGAACTTGTGCTTAATGGTAATATCTTGCGGGGAGTGCGGCTGTGGAATTTTATAGGGGTTATCCTGTATCTTAAAACTCCTTGATGAATGCTGTTAGCTTCGGCTATTAGATTGCATCTAAATTAAGTTGGTATGTATTTTTCTTTTGGTCATGAAATGTCTCTTGTGGAAATTTCATTATGATCCCATTCTTGTACCTTTGCCAATTTTATTGACAAAAAGGGGGGAGAAATATTTTAGTTCACACTACACTTACATATGGTTTTCGGATCATTCTGTAAGGGGGAGTGGTTTCCATGATCGAGATGGAGTATTGACTAAGGAGGAGTGATACATATCACCGTAGTATTATTGTTAAAGTCGTGATACAATTGGACTTTGATGTTACATAATAATACTATGATACTGTATAATAATGATTGAGAATCTCGATTTCTCTCATTGTTATAGCTACGGATCTTCAACAACGATGGTGCTAAACTTACAACCTTTGGGATCATTGGAGTACTTGGAAGGACGAAGATTTCAAGGAACGTTGAAGACTATGGAATAGGAGCCACTAAAGTTTATCTTTTTTGTATTCCATATGTATTAAAAGTTTTGTCACTAAAATTGACAAAGGGGGAGATTGTTAGAGCATAGCTCGGTCAACCTCGCATGCATTGCTATCTCAAGCATGTTTGTCAATGTTAGTGATCAAAACTATAAGTCTTGATTTCTAGCCTACATAGCTAAGTCTCGGACTAGGATAGAAAAGTGTAGTTGAGATCAAGGACTTCATGGCGATTCATCATACAACGACGAAGATCTATACAAGGAACCGTGGAACTTCATCAACAAAAAGGTATGTGGAGACTTGAACTTATCTATCACTCAAAAGTCTATCTCTTCTATCTCCTACTTCATATGAGACAAAAGTCATATGCTATGTAGACTAGATCATACACATTTGACATTTCGAGCTGAGCATTCATTGCTTATCTTTTATCTCGAAATCGTGTGTTGGTAAAGCGTTTCGCTTTGATCAAGTTTATCTTCACCTAGTGACGAAAGTCATGAAAAGTTTCAATCACTTTGAGAATTGCTCTGACGTGAATCGGTCTGTGAATAAAGTCTACAGAACGTCCTCTGAGAATGTCTCAATGATTGAAATGAGAGTTTAGATTACATAACCATGTATTCCTTGAACCGAAGTTTTCGAACTTTGTTAATCAAGAGAAATCGGGAGGATTGTGGAATTGGCTTGCCAAGTCCGCGAACCTAGTTCACAGACTCAACCCGCGAACTATCGGAAGTTCTCGACCGAGAATTTCTGCTGGATTTTCCAAAACTCGTTTGTGTGCTAAGTCGGCGAACCCAGTCCGCGAACCCAGTCCGCGAACTGGCGGAAGTTCTCTTTCCGAGAATTTTTGCTGAGTTTGGAAAACTCAACCGATTAACTTAAGTCCGAGAACTTGTTTGTGAACTTAAGAGGTTATGATCTAAAGATGTGCTCTGAACATGAAACATTAAATTACTTACGAATGCTTTATGCAAACCGTGGCTATAATGTTCATGAGCCGATTCAATCGAATCGAATAATCTTTGTTTCAATTGTGTCTTGTGTAGTTACATAAGATCTTATAGCAATTGAACAACTCTTTAACTAGTTCATTTGAGTCAATTGAAATAGTTATGGTGAAGAAGAACAAGGTTAATATGAAATGCTCATATGGTTAACCTTTTGGGTTACTATGTTGAACCAACATACACGTTTGGGTATGGTTTTCACGAACCCAGTAAACGTCTACCCAAGTGTTTGTGACAAGCTAAGTTTTCGATCTAACGGTTGAGAAATATTAGCTTGAATCTAAATCAGGTTTTCATCTAACGGTGAATAAGGATTGCTTTGTAACTAAGGCAAAACCCTGATTTGAAGGCTATATAAAGGAGACATCTAGCATTGTGCAAAACTAATCCCCACACGTCTGTGTGCTACTAGTGCGCCCGCTAGAGTCGATCTCCATTAACCTTTGATTTTCTTCTCTAAAATCAGGTTACGACTTAAATACTTCATTGGGATTGTGAAGCCAGATCGATACTACTTTATTGTAGTTGTGTGATCTGATCTTGCATCTTCTATCGTACGAGTACAATCGATTGATTGGCTTGAGATCGTGAGAGTTCTCCGATAGGCAAGATAAAGATGTCACAAACATCTTCGTCTCAATGTTTGTGATTCCTCGACAATCCGCTTGTGTGGTCAGGAAGGATTGTAGAGAGGTGATTGATTAATCTAGGCTAATCTTCAGGAATATAAGACCGGATTATCAGTGGGTTCCTGTTCACCTTGATTTTATATCAAAAGACGGAACAAAACCTAGGGTTTATCTGTGGGAGACAGATTTATCCTTTGATAGACTTTTCTGTGTGAGACAGATCTGTTTATTATCAAGTCTATGATTTTGGGTTGCAGCAACTCTTGGTTGTGGGTGAGATCATCTAAGGGAATCAAGTGCGCAGTATCCTGCTGGGATCAGAGGCGTAGGAGTACAATTGTACCTTGGATCGGTGGGAGACTGATTGGGGTTCAACTATAGTCCAGTCCGAAGTTAGTTTGCAGTAGGCTAGTGTCTGTAGCGACTTAATACAGTGTGTATTCAATATGGACTAGGTCCCAGGTTTTTCTGCATTTGCGGTTTCCTCGTTAACAAAATTTCTGGTGTCTGTGTTATTTCTTTTCCGCATTATATTTTATATAATTGAAATAATACAGGTTGTGCGTTCGTGATCATCAACTGGAAATCCAACCTTTGGTTGTTGATTGATATTGATTGATCCTTGGACATTGGTCTTTGGTACCGTCCAAGTATTCCTTGTATTTGATAAAGACTCGCTATTTTTTTTAGCTTGAGTATCAAGAGAGAGATATTAACTCCTTGAGATACTTTTATCTAGATTGAGTCTGACTGTCTAGTTGATTCTCTAGCAAAGTATTTCGGAGTTAGTCCATACAGATTGCTAAGCGAAATATTGGGTGGTGTTGTTAGACCCCCGCTTTTTCAGTAAGCAAGAATATGGAGACCTTGAAAGAAGAATGGAGGAACTTGAAGATATCTTTGTGACTTTGGATGCAGAAGAGAATATGAATAATGGTCTTTCTGAGGAGCAGTGGGATTCAAGGTTTCAAGCAAGACATGATTACTGCAAGTTGGATGCCATTAAAGAAGAAAATGGAGAGCAAGAGCAAGAGCAAGAGTTACATCAACAGTATGTAGGTCATGGTGACTCTGAGACCCTTTTTCTTGACTTGAATCATTTGAAGTATTGGAGAGAGAAGATGATCTCTGAAATCTTTTGCTTTTCTCTACCATATCCTTGATCTTTTGTGTAATCAGTGATCGATTAAGATCAACATGATTAGGACAACATTCATCAACCCATAACAAGTTAGAAGATTCACTTGTAATGGTCACAGCATTGAACGCAGAGTTTCTGACTGTATTCTGATCAAGATCAAGTAATTTAATCTTTCCAACAAGTGAGTTTCTCGAAAGAGTATCAAGGTTATTTCCCTCAATGATGGCATGCTTCTTAGTTACGTATCTAGATGGCAGCGATCTAAGAATTTTCATCACAATGTCCTTTTTAGGAATAGTCTTACTCAATGCAAAAGATGCATTAACAATTTCAGACACTTTGTGATTAAACTCATCAAATGAATCTTCATCTTTCATACGAAGGTTTTCCCAATCGGAATTAAAGTTTTGAATCCTAGCTTCCTTCTCACTGGAGTTTCCTTCAAATAAAGATTCTAGAATATCCCAAGCATCTTTAGATCGAGTGCAAGCGTACACATGTTGCTGAAGATCTGGGGTAATGGCATGTACGATAGCATTCAAACCGTCGGAGTTTTGCTTTGCAGCAAGTATCTCAGCAGCGCCATATGTACCAATATCCTTTGGAACGGTTGCATTTCCGACTGCAACAACGGGAGCATCATAGCCATTAACGACATATACCCATGATTGAAAATCACACGATTGAAGAAAAGATCGCATAACAATTTTACACCATAAGTAATTAGAGCCATCAAAGACGGGTGGTACGTTTATAGAGATAGCACCTTTGTCCATATCAGACCGCTAAAAACACAGACTTATAAGGTCTTTAATGTGTTTGCCTGCTCTGAAATACCAATTGAAAATGCGGGGGTCTAACAACCACACCCAACAATTCGTTTGGAAATCTGAGAGGACTTACTCCAATATACTTTCTAGAGAATCAACTAGACAGTCAGACTCAATCTAGAATAAAGTGTATCAAAGAGTGTAATATCTGTAACTCTTAATTCAATCTTGAAAAGGCGAGGGTACCCAAATATACCTCTAAGCGAAAACTTTTCCTACCTATAAGTCCTTTCTCCGAAAGTGATTGTCTATGGAATGAGTCGAGACAATACAACTAATCGGTTCACACTTCGTGTGATCGTCTATGGATACTAGATCGAGAAAAAAATACAACAACGAAGTATGTTTACTTGATACAAAGGGTCGGACTTTACCAAACACAATAGGATTGCTTATCAAGTAAATAGGAATTAACGTTTGTGTAATTTACTTTAATTATAATAAGACAATTATAATGCGTAAATATAAAGTAAATGACACAACAAGATTTTGTTAACGAGGAAACCGCAAATGCAGAAAAACCCTGGGACCTTGTTCAGAATTGAATACTCTCAGGATTAAGCCGCTACACAAAATTACACCTAACTTCGTATAGTTGAGACCAAGCAACTAAACCTATAGTTCACCTAGTTCCGTTTGTATTCCCACGCCTCCAACTTATAAATAAGTCACGTACTTGGAACAATTCCTTTGGTTCGTATTCCAAACAGTAAAGGAACAAAAAATCTATTTGGTATCAACTTTATTCAACCAAGTGATATGAGTCGGACAAAGGCTCTTCCGTTTATCTTAACATAAACTCCTTCGTCAGGTTCTTAAATCTATCTTATGTTCAATTACCAAAGGTAGTCGATAAGATTTTGCAATCAATACTTTTAATCACAAAGAATTGTATTGATGCCGATCTACACAACTAATCAATCCAATCTACCACAAGGATAAATCGATTATAGTTGGATCCTCTTATACGGAAACAAGTATTGTGCACAGTAAAGATTATGAACCTCAAATCAGAAATCTTCAATATCTTCTTTGTCTTCAAATCTTCTTAGATCTTCAATAAACACCTGCACACAACAACTTGAATCTCTTGTGATCAATCACGCACAGAACGGAGTCTGTTAACAATGGATTATCAAAAGATCTTCTTTAGCACTAACAACAGTCTAAATATCCCTGTCGAAACTT
The DNA here is from genome assembly GCF_003573695.1 of Papaver somniferum. NCBI lineage: Eukaryota > Viridiplantae > Streptophyta > Magnoliopsida > Ranunculales > Papaveraceae > Papaver > Papaver somniferum. The sequence continues at coordinate 100,750,017 of NC_039358.1, forward strand.
CGATCTAGTTTGAGTGAATCTTATATCAGAAGAGAAGATTCTCAAGCATAAACAAACTAGGTGCAATCAAAGTTCAACAACCGTTAGTCAATCAAATCAATGAAAACAATAGATAAATTGCAATTATCTAGTTTCCCACCAACGGTAACACGCTAGAGCTTCTCAATACCAAAGAAGACTTTAAACTGAGCGGCCGTAAGAGATTTCACCTAATTAGGTTACTCTCCTCTCCGAATAGGCGGCTACACCAGTAACAACACAACAAAGAGGAAGCTTGTTGTTACGAAGAATTAGTTTGCTAGAAAGGCAAACTTCAAGTATTTATAGACAAGGAAGTTTGGACACCAAGGAATTTCCAAAACCGAAAATATTCTCAATATATTCATTAAAGCACAAATTCGGTTTTCAGAATTCTTGGAAATGCTCTGTCCAAAAATAATGATCGAAATCTCTTGGAAAATCTCTAATTAGTAAATGCACATTACTAATTCTTATTTCCCTACAAAATGAAGTTAAATACCTTAGTTAAAAGATTCTTAACTTATTTATGTTTCGATCATGGGATTCTCTTCCCTTAGCTATTAAGGAATAACTTTGAACAATTAAAGAAATAAACATTCATAGCACGTGTTCAAAGTATGTCGACATCCTTATTTTGTAAGTTCTCTTTCACACTTACAACCTTGAAACCGATTTGCCACACTTCCAAACAAGTTTAGAATTGGTTTATCCGACTTTCAAGAACTATGTGATTGATTAAATAACATTCAATCACAATCATGGGATTATCGGTTCTACCAAAACAAGTTTCGATTCTACATTCCATGTGAGTGCTGTGCATAGTCACACTATCTTTCCAAAATTAGGTTGACTAGGTACTAGGATCGGTTCCCCACATATATATGGTATCTAACTTATATGTGTTGCACATGTCCATAGGATCGGTTCCCCTTTTCCTAAAAACGTGTTGCACATGTTCATAGGATCGGTTCCCCTTTCTGCTATAAACCTTGCTGCACCTCATACAAGGATCGGTTCCCCTTTGTGATGTACTGCACCTCTTACTAGGATCGGTCCCCCTTTCCCATATTTGGTCAGACATAAAATCACAAACCCGATCATACCATCTCAGGTGATTACTTAAGATCGGTTTCACTAATAAAAGTCATACCAATACATAAGTCAGGCCTTTGTGAATAGTTCCACCAAGAACACAAACAAGTCGTGAACGATGATACTCAATCACACATATTGGTTGTTCATAAGATATGCAATGAATAACAAAACCAATAACGCCTGGAAATTTCCTTTTCGGTTCACAAACAAGTTTATGAACTTACTTCCTTAGAACACATGTAAATCATTGTTCCCTAGGATGAAATCCTCACCTCTGACCTATACATAATCACAATAGCATTCAAATGATTATGGCAATGTCTTATATACAAAGTTTAATGGTTAAGAAATAAACCTCGTATTGTATTCCTTAATACTATGTCTATCTAGAATAAAAATATGCTTCGCAGTTTTGTTTTCAATATGCACGACTTGAAAGATACGTTAGGGAATGAAACAGTTCAAGTCAAACATCACTAACCTCAAGTGGAAGGATGATTGTTGTCGTCGTAGATCCTTGCTTCTTCACATCTTCAAGACTTCGCAATACTTGTAATGTCTCATATCCTAATACTTTCAAGATAACCTATACGAAGTTGACTCTAGTACATAATCAAGCGACTCTTAACATGAGTTTTGATTCGCTAAAATATGACAACCAAACTTGACATACCAACGCTTGGTGGGTTCAACCGAGCAATGCTCTAACAATATCCCCCTTTGTCAATTTTAGTGACAAAAGTCTTACATCATATGGATAAAACAAATTACAATAATTCATTACACATACGCTTGATTTCCGAATTCAACAGCACAATAAACTGCTTACATTCAATCCTTGAAAATGTCGTTGTTGACATTATAATAACAAAGCTAATACTCCCCCCAAGGAAAATAGGTAGATATTCAATCCACACGTCTTTGTTATACCACTTCATATGAAATGTTACTCCCCCTTAGTCTGTGCTTTCACTCTTTCGTTTAGATAAAACATTTAAGCACCAATGTTCTTTTCCTTAGCTATACCAATTAATATAAAATCAATGCCAGTATCACTTGTTTACTCCATATGTTTCTCCCCCCATTTTGTGACAAAATGAAAAAGAAACGAAAAAATAAAGGACAACACCAAAAGAATCTTATAAATCTCAAAAGACTTGCAACCTGTAGTGTTAGGCACGATGGTTCCACACATCATGTTCTGATAACCAATATCAAAACCGAAACTAAAAGTAGTTTTATTTTCATATGTTACCAAGGAAACAATTGTCCAAATTTTTTTTTCCAATTTAGTATAGCAAAAAAAAAAATCAACTAAGTACCTTAGTCCCTTTGCTAAACCGATTGTTCAAAAACAACAGCTTAATTCGATAAGACCAAATAAAGATAACTCTATTTTTCTCATCAGGTTATAATTATCCATAAACTTAGAACTTTCAATTTTAAACAAGACAAGTACTAGGTTAATTAACTAGCATTTCTTGTTAAGACATTCGATTAGACTTGAATAACCGAAACCTCACTTCGATAAGATCAGAATTAACTTAGTTTCTCTTATCCGGAATCGAATTGGACTAAACAACTCATCCCATACACCTTTTATTTCGTTAATCCATAAATAATTCATACAAACCAAATAAATCAACTTGCATAATTATTCACCTCAACCGGAAGCAATTGAAACAACATAAGCATTAAAACACCGCAATTGCACCGAAATTTTGTAAGCCTAAACAATTGATACCACACAATAAAGCAAGATAACAATAGTTTTTCTTAATCGGAACCAATTGAATCACACACATCCACACACACATCATGGAATAAACATCAATTGAACCGAAATTTTGTTAAGCAAAAGCAATAAATATATACGATATAAACTCAAGCTTTTCTTAAACATGAAAACAATTAACTAACTGTTAGAACACTTCTCGGTCGAACTCGCATGCGTTGCTATATCAAGCATGTTTGTCAATATAAGTGATCAAAACTATATTTCTTGATTTATAGTTTACTTATAACTAAGTCTCGGTCTAGGATAGTGAAGTGCAGTTGAGCTCCAGACTCCATGGCGATCATCTTACGAAGACGAACAACTACTCGAGGAATAAGTGGAACTTCATCCGACAAAAAGTTGTGTGGAGACTTGAACTTATCTGTCACTCAAAAGTCTATTCTATCTCCTACTCTTGAGACAAAGTCGTATAAGTATGATAGTTTTCATACATACACATTTGCTATTTCGAGCTGAGTTTACTCGCGTATCTTTTTCTCGAAATATGTGTTGGTGAGATTTTACTTTAACCATTTTCATCTTTACGCGTGACGCAAGTCATGAAGACGTTTCAATCTTGAAAATAGCTTTGATGACGATAGTCGTGAATAACGATTGTTATAACATTATAGAAGAATGTTTCAATGATTGAAATGTAGAGTTGAGATTACCAACTATGGATATAAGCATATATAGTGTGTTCGCACATTAGTGTATAAATACATGTGCCGGAAACCAAGTGCGTGCATATGTGTGCATGCGACATTGGTGTAGGAGACAGGTTGAGTACGCGTACCTGCGGAAGTTTTCATACCGAAAATTTCTGCTGAGTTTGTAAGTTTGCAAACTAGTAAACCAGTCACCTTAGGTACGCATACCCGTACGCGTACCCACAGAAGTTTTCGAACCGAAAATTTCTGTTGAGTTTGTAAACTCAAATCATGTAGCTAAGGTACGCATACCCGTACGCGTAGCCAAGCTGGTTATTTCTCAAATCGGTTGTTCATGAACTTAAAACAATAAATTATAAGGAATGCAATCTTTGCAAACCGTGGCTATATTGTTCATGAATTGATTCAAGAGAATCAAACCGATCTTGTTTCAATTATGTCTATGAATAAAGACCTAAGCAATTGAACAACTCTTGAACTAGTTCTTATGAGTCATTTGAACTAGTTATGAGAAAGATGAATACGGTTAATATGAAAGTGCTCATATGGCTAACCATTGGTTAACTATTTTTGAACCAACTAAGTGTACACGTTTAGGTACGGTTACTCAAACCTAAATGAATACATTTCATTTGTATGTGACACGCTAAATTTCAATCTAACGGTTGAAAGATATTAGCTTGGTTAAATCAGGTTTTTCATCTAACAGTGATTATTGAATGCTTTGTTACCAAGGTAACTTGGATTGCAAACCCTGATTTGAAAACTATATAAATGAGACATCTAGCAACTGGAAAAACTAATCCCTACACCTCCTGTGTGATACTAGTTGGTTTTGCTAGAGTCGATTCTCCTTTAACCGTAGGTTATTTTCTCGAGACCCTGTCGATTAACGACTGGAAGACTTCATTGGGATTGTGAAGCCAGACGAAACTACTTTCTTGTAGTTGAGCGATCTGATCTTGCCATTTTCTATCGTACGCGTTCAATTGAATAATTGACTTGAGATTATATCTCCGATAGGGCAAGATAAAAAGAAATCACAAACATCTTCGTCTCATCGTTGGTGATTCCACAATATCTAGTTTCGCTACCATACGATTTAGATTATTGTGAGGTGATTGATAATACTACGATGTTCTTCGGGAATATAAGTCCAGGTTATCAATTAGTTCCTGTTCACCTTGATTTATCAAAAGACGAAACAAAACTCATAAGTTTATCTGTGGGAGACATATTTATCTATTATTATAGACTTTTCTGTGTGGTACAGATTTGTTTATTGAAGTCTTCGACTTTGGGTCGTAGCAACTCTTAGTTGCGGGTGAGATCAGCTAAGGGAATCAAGTGCGTAATATCTTGCTGGGATTAGAGATGTAAGGAGCGCAACTGTACCTTGAATCAGTGTGAGATTGATTATGGTTCAACTACAGTCCAGTACGAAGTTAGTTTGTAGTAGGCTAGTGTCTGTAACGGCTTAATACAGTGTGGTGTTCAATCTGGACTAAGTCCCGGGATTTTTATTCATTTGCGGTTTCCTCGTTAACAAAACTTCTGGTGTCTGTGTTATTTCTATTCCGCATTATATTTTGTTATATAATTGAAATATCACAGGTTGTGCGTTGAGATCAATCAATTAGAATATCCAACCTTTGGTTGTTGATTTACATTGATTGACCCTTGGATATTGGTCTTTGGTACCATCCAAGTTTATCTCTCTAGTATTTGATAAAGACTCGCAGATTTCCATTTGCTTGAGTAAAGATCAAATCGAGAGATAGAGATATTAACTCCTTGATATACTTTTTATTAAGATTGAGTTTGACTGTCTAGTCGATTCTCTTAAAAGTATATTAGAGTTAGTCCATACAGATTGCTAATCGAAATATTGGGTGAGGTTGTTGTACCCCCGCTTTTTCAATTGGTATCAGAGCAGGCAAATACATTTAAGACCTTACAAGTCTGTGTTTGTAGCGATCTGACTCTATGGACAGAGGTGATATCTCTATTAACGTACCACCAGTCTTCGATGGCTCTAATTACTTATGGTGGAAAATTATTATGCGAGCTTTTCTTCAAGCACGTGATTTTCAGTCATAGGTATATGTAGTTAATGGTTATGATGCTCCCGTTGTGGCAGTAGGAAATGTTAACGTTCCCAAGAATATTGGTGAATATAGTCCTTCCGAGATACTTGTTGCAAAGCAAAATTCCGACAGTTTGAATGCCATCATACATGCCATTACCCCAAATATTCAGCACCTTGTGTCAAATTGCACTAGGTCTAAAGATGCGTGGGATATCTTAGAAACCGTAATCGAAGGTAATACCAGTGGAAAGGAAGCTAGGCTTCAAAATCTTAATTCCGATTGGGAAAACCTTCGTATGGCAGATGAAGATTCATTTGATGAGTTTAATCACAAAGTTTCTGAAATTGTTAATGCATCTTTTGCATTGGGTAAGACTATTCCTGAAAAGGACAATGTGATGAAAATTCTCAGATCGCTGCCATCTAGATACGACTCTAAGAAGCATGCCACCGTTGAGGGAAATAACCTTGATACTCTATCCAGAAATTCCCTTGCTGGAAAGAAGAAAATTTTTGATCTTGAACTTGAACAAAGAGATAAACGTCACCTGTTTAGCAACCATGTTGTTGCATCTGATCGTAAGTCTCGACGTCCTAAATTGACTGATAAGAGGGGTGAGAATTGCTTTAATTCGACTCTGTCACTGTTTATACAACAACTTAAGAAATCTCTTAGACAGAGAAAAAGAAAATCTCAAAAGAAATCTCAATCAATCAATAAAAAGTTTCAGAAAAACTATGTTAACAATTCCAGTTTCAAGTGCTATAAAAGTGTTCACAATACTTCTAAATGTCCTGATACGGAGATGAGTGAGATAACTAAAGCATGGATGGATACTCTTGACTACTGTCCTGAGGATGATGTCTATGATGGTTCTCTTAATGTTTTTGCTGATAATCATGTTTGTCCTCCTAACAGTCCTGATTATTCCATGATAAACAATCTTACTTCCTCAAAAATACTTCAACTTGAAAAGGAAGTCTTAATTAAAAGGATTGAAAATCTGGAATGCCAACTGACTAATCTAAAATTGGAGATGATCAATCGTGATCGAACCTCTTCGACTATGAATTGTCAGCAAATTCCTCCTAATTCTATATCATTCCTAAATCACCTTGACGACAAGGATCATATAGAAAATCACAAGAGTTTATCTAATCTTGTGATTTCCTCACATGACCACCAGGAACATCTTAAAACCTGTGGCACTATGAAACAGGAAAAGTTCTCCTCTGTCAAACGTTGTTTGCAGAAGAAGAAAAAGAAATCTCATACAAAACCCTCATCCTTTGTAAAAGAGATTTCCAATAGAATGCATAGTTTGCGAAAATCAACAATCAAGGTATTCAAATCTGTAATGAAAGAAATAAAGGATGAAGTACATAACTCTTCTTTCTTAAAAACAAGACAGAAACAAAGTATAACAAATACTTCATCCCCTCAAAAGAAGTTACCCAGTCCTGCAAGGGACTGGAACGACTATAGATTGTAGTACTGTATTGATGATTCTTGTCTATCCCTCTTAGAAAAAAATCATAATCTTCAAGAGGGTTGTGATGAATTATTTCTGTTGTTGTTTCATTTTTTTTAGCCTTCTATTTATGTTTTTAAACGGTTTTCTTCTTAAGACCTTTTCTGGGGATAATCAATTTCTGTTAGGGTTTTGGTCAAAGGTCATTTTGGATATTTATTTTTTATCCTCAGTTCCTTTTAAAATGAAGTTTTTCTCCTTTGACTAAACATTTCATCTTTCTCTTCTATCATGTCTTCTTCAAGTCTTTCAAGCAAAGAAAGTGATGTTTGGACTGTTCTCTTTCCATCTAAGAAGATACAGTTTGATTCTTCTAATAATGTGATGAGCCCTGACATTCACGGCTCTTCTCTGGACGGGAACATCTCTGTTTCACATTTTGATAAGCTCTCTTTAACAATGAATCTCGTCTTGAAACAAGTTCGTGCCCTGAAAAGTGAACTTGAAACCTCTTCCAAGAGACTTGAAGAAAAGATGGATAATCTAGAATCCAGAACTGATCTGATCGAAGATGAACTTGATGAGTACAGAGAATATGAAAAGAGTATTCAAAGTAAGTTAAATGATTTACAGGAGTTTATTTTTCTCGGAAACTTCTTAAAAGAATTTTATTCTTGTTTTTGTTTAAGAAGGATAACTAGGGTTTGGAATAGCCATTATTGTGAGTACACATAGCTATATCCAACGTTTTCATCTTCATGTTTTTAGATTTATTTTTTTAAATTATAAAGTTTGGTTTGGAATATGATTTTTGCAGTATTAATCTTTATGGTTTTATACATTGCAATGTGTTATGGGATATGTGTGTTTGCGTCGGTGAACTATTATTGTCCCATATATTGTCAAAAGTTATCTCATTTATATGTCGATATGCATGTATTGATACAAGATCGATGAACTTTTGACAAACAAAAGTTAAGCCTATTATGTCATTTATTGATGGAAGATAGGTTAAAATCTTTTGTTTACAAGGATTATGTCTATTATATGTCATTGTGCAAATAGTGATGGAAAATAGAATGGATTCTTGTATATTCCGCAGTATTGATCTTCCCTGATCCGTATTTTATGTATATACTGTGCGGATCCATAAGTTTTCTTGTGTGAGCAATTCCAACTAGACTAATCATAGATTCGTTTGTGGTTAGTTTAATTGAGAATTTTGGATACAAAATCATTTTGTGGTTTTTGGTGTCCAAAGAAATCCTTCCTTTCTCGTAAAAGTAAGGTCGCTCTTGTTGTTCTTTCGGAAATGACATCAAATGGGGGAGAGTTCATTTGAACTTGCGCTTAATTGCCATATCTTTGTGGGGAGTGCGGTTGTGGAATATTTGAGGAGTTATCTTGTATCTTTATAAACTCCGTGATGAATGCATTTAGCTTCAGCTTTATGATTGCATCTAAACAAAGTTGATATGTACTTTTCTTTGGTCTTGAAGTGTCTCCATGAAAATTTTCATTAGGATCCCATTTTCATACCTTTGCCAATTTTATTGACAAAAAGGGAAAGAATTAATATGTAGTTCACACTACAAATACATATGGTTTTCTGATCATTATGTAAGGGGGAGTGGTTTTCGTGTTGAGACGAAGTATTGACTAAGGGGGAGTGATACATTCACCATAGTATTATTGTCTAAGTTGTGATATGAGATCTTTGATGATGTGTAATAATACTATGACATTGTATAACAATGATCGAGAGCTTTTGTTTTCCCATTGTTATGGCTACAGAACTTCAACAACTATGATGCTGAACTTACAACCTTTGGAATCATGGGAGTACTTGGAAAAGACGAAGTTTTCGAGTAATGTTGAAACGCCAAGGAGATCAAGCATGTGGACGAGAAGCTACAAAGTTTTTATCTATTTTGTAATCCATATGTATTGATAGTTTTGTCACTAAAATCGACAAAGAGGAAGATTGTTAGAGCACTGCTCGGTCGAACTCGCATGCGTTGCTATATCAAGCATGTTTGTTAATATTAGTGATCAAAACTATATGTCTTGATTTCTAGTTTACTTATGACTAAGTCTCGGTCTAGGATAGTTAAGTGCAGTTGAGCTCCAGACTCCATGACGATCATCTTACGAAGACGAAGAACTACTCGAGGAATAAGTGGAACTTCATCCGACAAAAAGGTATATGGAGACTTGAACTTATATGTCACTCAAAAGTCTATTCTATCTCGTACTCTTGAGACAAAGTCGTATAAGTATGATAGTTTTCATACATACACATTTGTTATTTCGAGCCGAGTTTACTCGCGTATCTTTTTCTCGAAATATGTGTTGGTGAGCTTTTGCTTTAACCATTTTCATATTTACCCGTGATGCAAGTCATGAAGACGTTTCAATTTTGAAAATAGCTTTGATGACGATAGCCGTGAATAACGATTGTTATAACATTATAGAAGAATGTTTCAATGATTGAAATGTAGAGTTGAGATTACCAACTATGGATATAAGCATATATAGTGTGTTCTCATATTAGTGTATAAATCCATGTGCCGGAAACCAAGTGCGTGCATATGTGTGCATGCGGTATTGGTGAAGGAGACAGGTTGAGTACGCGTACCCGTACGCGTACCTGCGGAAGTTTTCATACCGAAAATTTCTGATGAGTTTGTAAGTTTGCAAACTAGTAAACCAGTCACCTTAGGTACGCATACCCGTACGCGTACCCACGGAAGTTTTCGAACCGAAAATTTCTGCTGAGTTTGTAAACTCAAATCCGGTAGCTAAGGTACGCATACCCGTACGCGTACCCAAGCTGGTTATTTCTCAAATCGGTTGTTCATGAACTTAAAATAATAAATTATAAGGAATGCAATCTTTGCAAACCGTGGCTATATTTTTCATGAATTGATTCAAGTGAATCAAATAGATCTTGTTTCAATTATGTCTATGAATAAAGACATAAGCAATTGAAAAACTCTTGGACTAGTTCTTATGAGTCTTTGAACTAGTTATGAGAAACATGAATACGGTTAATATGAAAGTGCTCATATGGCTAACCATTGGTTAACTATTTGTGAACCAACTAAGTGTACACGTTTAGGTACGGTTACTCAAACCTAAATGAATACATTTCATTTGTGTGTGACAAGCTAAGTTTCGATCTAACTGTTGAAAGATTTAAGCTTGGTTAAATCAGGTTTTTCATATAACGGTGATTATTGAATGCTTTGTTACCAAGATAACTTGGATTGCAAAACCTGAATTGAAAACTATATAAAGGAGACATCTAGCAACTAGAAAAACTAATCCCCACACCTCATGTGTGATACTAGTTGGTTTTGCTAGAGTCGATTCTTCTTTAACCGTAGGTTTCTTCTCGAGACCCTGTCGGTTAACGACTGAAAGACTTCATTGGGATTGTGAAGCCAGACGAAACTACTTTCTTGTAGTTGAGCGATCTGATCTTGCCATTTTCTATCGTACGAGTTCAATTAAATAATTGAGTTGAGATTATATCTCCGATAGGGAAAAATAAAAAAAAATGACAAACATCTTCGTCTCATCGTTTGTGATTCCACAATATCTTGTTTCGCTACCATACGATATATATTATTGTGAGGTGATTGATAATACTAGGCTGTTCTTCGGGAATATAAGTCCGGGTTATCAATTAGTTCTTGTTCACCTTGATTTATCAAAAGAGGTCACAAAACTCATAGGTTTATCTGTGGGAGACAGATTTATCTATTATCATAGACTTTTCTGTGTGATACAGATTTGTTTATTGAAGTCTTCGACTTTGGGTCGTAGAAACTCTTAGTTGTGAGTGAGATCAGCTAAGGGAATCAAGTGCGTAGTATCCTGCTTGGATAAGAGACGTAAGGAGCACAACTGTACCTTTAATCAGTGTGATATTGATTAGGTATCAACTACAGTCCAGACCGAAGTTAGTTTGTAGTAGGCTAGTGTTTGTAGCGGCTTAATACAGTGTGGTGTTCAATCTGGACTAGGTCCCGGGGTTTTTCTGCTTTTGCGGTTTCGACGTTAACAAAACTTCGGGTGTCTGTGTTATTTCTATTCCGCATTATATTTTGTTATATAATTGAAATATCACAGGTTGTGTGTTGAGATCAATCAATTAAAATATCCAACCTTTGGTTGTTGATTTATATTGATTGACACTTGGATATTGGTCTTTGGTACCATCCAAGTTTATCTCTCTAGTATTTGATAAAGACTCGCAGATTTCCATTTGCTTGAGTAAAGATCAAATCGAGAGATAGATATATTAACTCTTTGATATACTTTTTTATTAAGATTGAGCCTGACTGTCTAGTTGATTCTCTTAAAAGTATATTAGAGTTAGTCCATACAGATTGCTAATCGAAATATTGGGTGAGGTTGTTGTACCCCCGCTTTTTCACTAACAAGATTGTTACCTCAAATTTCGCATCCACTTCTCCAATATGATTGCATCTTCGTCCAGGGAGAATTGATATCGAAATATCATCATGTTGTCATGCTTATGCAAAAACAAAAGAATAACAACAACCAACCTTTACCAGAGAAAGGTTGAAAATCGGTTTTAACAATTGCAATCAAAAGTTGAAAACCGTCGAAACACATATGCTTTTATGCTAAACCAAAACCGATTCAACATATTGTGACTTTTTCACATATTGTTTCTACCAGAACCCCTCATGATTCTTTGATAAATCCTACCAACATGGGCTAGAACTTAATCCTGTTAAATCAAAAAGTCACCCAAACCACAAGGGTTCATAATATATGAGCTCGAATATCAAGGTAATAAACCAAAATCAAACATCCCATAACCAATTTGCAATACACCATAAATATTCAATATAAAATAAAGTATTTCAATTACCTCAATCTTGTAGGAAATTGAATTATCAAAACAACGCAAAAAGAATGAGGTCATTCCGAGTTCGACCGAAGAAGTTATGGGCAAAACAGTTTTACACTTCTTCGTAAGGGGACCTCTCACTAGGATCGGTTCCCTCACCATGACATGGTACTAGGATCGGTTCCCAAGAGTTACTTGTGAAAGATCACAACACTAAACTGTTTTTTGACATAACTTTTGCATACGATGTCCGAATTCAGTGATTTTTGGCTCGTTTTAACCGTAAAAACAAGAGCTACACATATATGATCAGTATATATCAACATCATAAACTCATAATTACCGTTTCTATCAAAACCTCCAATATATATAGAGAAAGTATGAGTATAGAAGAAAAGAAATCTCCTAAAGATGTTAATTAGTCATATAAAAACCGAGAGATCATGTTCTCGGTTTCATGTGCTTCCTCACCTTTAAAAAGATTGAGCACCAAGGTGAGTATGCACATTATAACACAACTAGGTTGTGTTGAGTTTATCCTTGTCTTGTTAGTCACGAGTGACTAAGACAGAATCATAATTCTTGACCTCTTACTTGGTTTGTTTTCTCTTGTTCCATCTCTTGTTTTTCTTCTTTGACTTGTGATGAAGAGTGTCATTATCACAACCTTTACTAGTACAAGAGATTTCAGACATAATGTCTTTCTTTAGCCTTTCAAGAAGACTCTTGTAATTATTGTCACCAACAATTAACAGTTGAGAGTCATTCTTGTGACTAACTTTTGGTCCCTTCTTGGCTATAGAGGACTTCGGGACCCATTTAGAATTGGGTTTTGCAGGAGAAACCTTCTCCTTCATACCATTAGGATCATTGTCCTTTTGAGTATTTTGCGAAACACCCTTTCTCCAATTTGGAACATCAGATCTTGTCTTTGTATTTACAAAGTTATATCTCTTTCTATATTCAGTTCTTTTATGAGATAACGTTGTCGAGTGATATGCAAAATTTGAACTATCATTATAATAATTCTTTTGCCTAAACTTAGGACAATAATGATCCGAGTTCTTATGAGGAGAAAACTTAGCCAATTCGTTTGATACAAAAGAAAGTGCATCTTGCATCTTACGAACTTTGCATCTCCATTGCAAGTGTCCTTTATTACCATAATAATAACAATACTTAATATAAATATAGGAAGTATGAGTTTTGATGTTACCTTTTTGTGGATCCTCTTGCATTGGAGCTCGACGAGTTTTTTTTTTTTTCTTCTTCTTCTTTTCTTTGTTCAACGTTGTTGCATTCTTGACATTAGCAGAAATGCCTTCCTTGATTACTGCTGGTTGAACACTATTCTTAGACTTGACAGACTTTTCTTCTTTACAAGAAATATGAGCATCTTTGTCATCAGTGGAAGCCTCTGATTGAGAAAAATTTGTAGCTTTAACAAATTTTACCTCTTTGTTAATATTTGAAGCATCTATTCCCTTATAGCCCAATCCTCGTGTATCACGATGATTTCTACTTGCTTCTAACATTGAGGTTAACTTGTTTGAGATTTCATTGGATTTTTTCAGTTCCAAATTTTCTTCTTGCAACATCTTGATTTTATCAAGAGCACCGGATAGATCATCCTCAAGGCGTTTTTCTCGTGAGAGATATACACCTTCTTTCTCTTCAAAACTCTCTTGTTGAGAGTTAATCCTTGCATCATATTCAACAAGTTTCTCTTCCAACAAGTGAATTTTTTCAAGAGCAACATCACGCTCTTTCCTAACAATTTTGTTTGAGAGAGACTAGCACTGGCTTTTTCTTCAAGACCCTGTACTTGTCGAGAATTAAACATTACTTCCGATTCAGCACGTTTCTTTTCCGACAAAAACTTCGAAGATTTTCACATTCTAATTTCTTAGAATTTAGATAGTTTGTACGATATTTAATAAGATAATCACTGCTTTGGTAACCAATATAATATCCTTGAAAAACCTTCTTCAATTTATTGTTCTCACGACAAAGAGGAGTTATAAAACCAAGAAAATCCGAAGTTCTCAGCTTTTCATTTTTCAAAGGTTCCAGCAGTTTAGAGTATTCTGAGATATCCTCTTCTACTTCTTGTTCAAAATCTGAGTCATCATCATCGAAAATTTCATCTAACCCTTCTTGTAGACGTATTTTCCAGTAGTCATCGTTTTCTACATTATTAATAAGATTAACTTGTCTCGTAGAATATCTAGAGATGATTTCTTCAGATATTGAATCGTAGATGCCCTCATCAAGTGTTAATTCAAAACTCTTGATGTCTTGCTTTATGTTAACTGAATCATTCATTAGATTTAATTCTTATAGGTTGGATCGCACCAAACACAGATTGTTAGATCTATTCGTGTTTGCCTGCTCTGATACCAATTGAAAAGGCGAGGGTACCCAAATATACCTCAAGCTAAAACTTTTCCTACCTATAAGTCCTTTATCCGAAAGTGATTCTCTATGGACTGAGTCGAGATAATACAACTAATCGGTTCACACTTCGTGTGATCGTCTATGGATACGAGATCGAGACAATACAACAACGAAGTATGTTACTTGATAAAAAGGTTCTGACTTAACCAAAAACAATAGGATTTACTTATTAAGTAAATAGGAATTAACGTTTGTGTAATTTACTTTAATTATAATAAAACAATTATAATGCGGAAATATAAAGTAAATGACACAGCAAGATTTTATTAACGAGGAAACCGAAAATGCAGAAAAACCCCGGGACCTTGTCCAGAATTGAATACTCTCAGGATTAAGCCGCTACATAAAATTACGCCTACTTCGTATAGTTGAGACCAAGCAACTAAACCTATAGTTCACCTAGTTCCGTCTGTATTCCCACGCCTCCAACCTTAGTCACGTACTTGGAACAATTCATTTGGTTCGTATTCCAAACAGTAAAGGAAAAAAAATCTATTTGGTATCAACTCTATTCAACCAAGTGATATGAGTCGGAAAAAGGCTCTTCCGTTTATCTTAACATAAACTCCTTCGTCAGGTCCTTAGATCTATCTTATATTCAATTACCGAAGTAATCATTTAAGATTAAGCCAACAACACTATTAATCCAAAGAATTGTGTTGATGCCGATCTACTCAATTAATCAATCCAATCTACCACAAGGATAAACCGATTATAGTTGGATCCTCTTATACCGAAACAAGTATTGTGCACAACAAAGATTATGAACCTCAAATCAGAAATCTTCAATATCTTCTTTGTCTTCAAATCTTCTTAGATCTTCAATAAACACCTGCACACAATCACTTGAATCTCTTGTGATCAATCACGCACGGAACGAAGTTTATTAACAGTGGATTATCACAAGATCGTCTTTAGCACTAACAATAGTCTAAAGATCCCTGTCGAAACTTCGATCTAGTTTGAGTGAATGTTATATCAGAAGAGAAGATTCTCAAGCATAAACAAACTAGGTGCAATCAAAAATCAACCACCGTTAGTCAATCAAATCAATCGAAAACACAAGATAAACCGCAATTATCTAGTTTCCCACCAACGGTACTCGTAGAGCTTCTCAATCCCAAAGAAGACTTTAAACTGAGGGTTCGTAAGAGATTTCGCCTAATTAGGTTACTCTCCTCTCCGAATAGGCGGCTACACCAGTAACAACACAACCGAGGAAGTTTGCTGTCACGAAGGATTAGTTTGCTAGAAATGCAAACTTCAAGTATTTATAGACAAGGAAGTTTGGACACTAAGAAATTTCCAAAACCGAGAATATTCTCAAAGATATTTAATACATTCCAAATTCGGTTTCCATAATTCCTGTAAATGCTCTGTCCAAAATAATGATCGAAAATCTCTCCAGAAAATCTCAACTAGAAAATGCACATTACTAATTCTCATTTTACTAAAATTAAATTAACAACCTTAATTAAAAGATTCTTAACTTATTTATATTTCGATCCTGGGATTTTCTTCCTGTAGCTATTAAGAAATAACTTTGAACAATAAAAGACAAACATTATTGTATGTGTTCAAAGTATGTCAACATCCTTACTTTGTAAGTCCTCTTTCATACTTACAACCTTGAAACCGATTTGCCACACTTCCAAACAAGTTTAGAATTGGTTCACCTGACTTTCAAGAAATATGCGATTGATTAATAAACACTCAATCACAAATCATGGGTTTCACGGTTCTACCAAAACAAGTTTCGGTTTACCTCCATGTGAGTACTGTGCATAGTCACACTAGCTTTCCAAAATTCGGTTGACTAGGTACTAGGATCAGTTCCCCACATATATATGGTACCTAACTTATATGTGTTGCACATGTCCATAGGATCGGTTCCCCTTTGCCTAAAAACGTGTTGCACATGTTCACAGGATCGGTTCCCCTTTCTGCTATAAACCTTGTTGCACCCCATTACAAGGATCGATTCCCCTTTGTGATGTGTTGCACCTCTTCATATAATCGGTTCCCCTTTACCCAGATTCGGTTCAACAAATCACAAACTCGATCATACCTCACAGGTGATTACTTAAGATCGGTTTCACTAATAAAAGTCACACCAATACATAAGTCATGCCTTTGTGAATAGTTTTACCAAGAACACAAACAAGTCGTGAGAGGTTATACTAAATCACACATATTGGATGTTCACAAGATATGCAATGAATAACAATCCCAATAACGCCTGGCGATTTCCTTTTCGATTCATAAACAAGTTTATGAACTTACTTCCTTAAAACACATGTAGAACATTGTTTGCTAGGATGAAATCCTCACCTCATACCCATACATAATCACAATAGCATTTAAACAATTATGTCGATGGCTTATCTACAAAGTTTAATGGTTAAGCAATAAACTTCATATTGTATTCCTTAATACTATGTCTATCTAGAGTTCAAACATGCTTCGCAGTTTTGTTTTCAATATGCACGACTTGAAAGATACGTTATATAATGAAACAATTCAAGTCAAATATCACTAACCTCAAGTAGAAGGATGATGTTGTCGTTGTAGCTTCTTACTTTTTCACTTATTCAAGTCTTCACAAGACTTGTAATGTCTCATATCCTAATACTTTCAAGCTAACTTATACGAAGTTGACTCTAGTACATAATCAAGCGACTCTTAAATGAGTTTTGATTCACTAAAATATGACAACCAAACTTGACATACCAACGCTTGGTGGGTTCAACCGAGCTATGCTATAACAAATCTGCAATCAGGAAATAGAAATCTGCGAGCCCTATTGAATATAAGAGGAGTTAACTTGAACGGTACCAAAGACCAATGTTCAAGTGTCAATCAATGTAAATAAACAACCAAAGGTAGGATATTTTAATTGATTGATCTTAACGCACAACCTGTGATATTTCAATTATATAACAAAATATAATGCGGAAAAGAAATAACACAGACACCAGAATTTTGTTAACGAGGAAACCGCAAATGCAGAAAACCCCCGGGACCTAGTCCAGTTCGAACACCACATTGTATTAAGCCGCTACAGACACTAGACTACTACCAATTAACTTCGGACTGGACTGTAGTTGAACCCTAATCAATATCACACTGATTCAAGGTACAGTTGCGCTCCTTACGTCTCTGATCCCAGCAAGAGACTACGCACTTGATTCCCTTAGCTGATCTCACCCACAAACAAGAGTTGCTACGACCCAAATTCGAAGAATTGATAAACAAATATGTCTCACACAGTAAAATTTATAGGATTGAATAAATCTGTCTCCCACAGAAATACCCAAGAGTTTTTGTTCCGTCTTATGATAAATCAAGGTGAACAGGAACCAATTGATTAACCAGACTTATATTCCCGAAGAACAGCCTAGTATTATCAATCACCTCACAATAATCTAAATCGTATGATGGCGAAACTAGATATTGTGGAATCCTAAGTGATGAGACGAAGATGTTTGTGACTACTTTTCTATCTTGCCTATCGGAGAAATAAATCTCAAGCCAATTTTACAGTTGTACTCGTACGATAGAAACAACAAGATCAGATCACACAACTACAAGAGAAGTAGTATCGGTCTGGCTTCACAATCCGAATGAAGTCTTCAAGTCGTTAACCTACAGGGTCTCGAGAAGAAACCTAAGGTAAAAGTAGAATCGACTCTAGCAATACAACTAGTATCACACACGAGGTGTGATGATTAGGTTTCCAAGTTGTTAGAGTTCTCTTTTATATAGTTTTCAAATCAGGGTTTGCAATCCAAGTTACCTTGGTAACAAAGCATTCAATAATCACTGTTAGATGAAAAACCTGATTCAACCAAGCTAATATCTTTCAACCGTTAGATCGAACTTAGCATGTTAGACACAAATGAAATGTACCGTCATTTAGGTTTATGTAACCGTACCCAAACGTGTACACTCATATTGGATCATCAAATAGTTAACCGAGGTTAGCCATATGGTTACTCTCATATTAACCTTATTCATCTTATCCATAACTAGTTCAAATGACTCAAATGAAACTAGTTAAAGAGTTCTTCAATTGCATAGAAGACACAATTGAAATCAAATCGGTTTGATTCACTCGAATCAATCATGAACATTATAGCCAAGGTTTGCAAAGATTGCATTCCTTAAGATTTAAATATTTAAGTTCATGAACAGACCGCTTTGACAAAATAACCAGCTTAAGTATGCGTACTTAAGCAACCGGATTTGAGTTTGTCAAGTTTCCAAACTCAGCAGAAATTTTCGGTTTGAAAACTTCCGCCAGTATGCGTACGGGTACGCATACTTAAAGTGACTAGTTTAGGAGTTTGTAATTCCCAAACTCAGCAGATATTTTCGGTTCGAAAACTCCCTCCAGTATGCGTACGGGTATGCATACTTAATGTGACTAGTTTAGGAGTTTGTAATTCCTAAACACATCAGATATTTTCGATTCAAAAACTTCTACCAGTATGCGTACGGGTACACATACTTATGAAGTCTCC
The DNA here is from genome assembly GCF_003573695.1 of Papaver somniferum. Classification (NCBI taxonomy): domain Eukaryota; kingdom Viridiplantae; phylum Streptophyta; class Magnoliopsida; order Ranunculales; family Papaveraceae; genus Papaver; species Papaver somniferum. The sequence continues at coordinate 100,769,010 of NC_039358.1, forward strand.
TTCACCAATTTTGTATACACACATATGCATACACTTGGTTCCCGGTTTATGGATTTATACACTAATGTGCGAACACACTATATATTCTTATATCCAAAGATGGTTATATCATCAACTCTTAATTTCAATAATTGAAACTTTCTTAGAGGACGTTATATAGTTGTTGTTCACAAACTATTTTTCGTCAAAGCGATTTTCAAGTTATTGAAATTATCATAATGAAACATTCCAAGGCTACACCAAATGATTGTATCACACGAACCATGTTAGATGTAACTCAACAATTTTCATATGATCTGATTCGGACTTTCTTCACGAATGTAAGATGAACATGGCTAAAGTGAAAGCTTTCCAACATATATTTCGAGAAATATATAAGCGAGATAAACTTAGCTTGAAATCTCAAATGTGTATAATAGAAACCTATATCGTAACACGACTTATGTATCAATATAGGAGATAGATTAGAAATAGACTTTCCAAGTGATAGATGAGTTTAAGTCTCCACATACCTTTTGCTGATGAAGTTCCACAAGCTCCCCTTAGTAGTTCTTCGTCTTCAAATGATGAATGCTGAGAGATCTAAGCTCAACTACACTATCTATGTCCTAGTCCGAGACATCTATAAATAGGCTAAAAATCAAGACTTATAGTTTTGATCACTAACATTGACAAACATGCTTGAGATATCAACGCATACGAGTTTGACCAAGCAATGCTCTAACAGTAGTGGTAATGAGGAGGAGGATGGTAATGGTGGTTTTTAGTTCAGGGCTAAAAATGTAAAACCCTATATTTAATGCGCCGTCTGCAAAAGGACTGAGCCATTTAAAAGTAATAAGTGCCCATGCCTCTCTACCCACACCTGTATTGAGCAACTCAGTATATTTATTCAGAATGGTGCATGTAGCAACAATCCCAAACATTCTGTAAACTCTCGCCTGCATTACTTATTAGTGTATGGTTTATTGAGTATTTTCCTATGCTATGTTCCCCAGCTGAACCCTTAGTATTGGTATGACATGACGATTAGTGTTCACTCGCAGTTGAGTAGCACGAATTTCTCGAAATATCAAAATTAAGGTCTGCATGAAAATGCTAGAATTTTGTGTCAACTCACAGAATTTGTTAAATTTGTTCAATTTTGTGATAACTCACAAGATTCAAGTTTTCGGCCTAATTAATGTGCAAACATTAGGTCTTTTGCGCCTTGTGCAAATATCTCGAACCCTATTGGTCGAGGCCAAACCTAGATAAGCTGGGAACTAATCCGCCATGGAGCTAGTAGAAGCAAAGTCCTACCAAAAACGAGAAATAAAGAAGAACTGTGGCAAATGGGAGTGACAACAAAAGAGGCGCGGCCACGCCACATAACTGGCCGGTCCGCTCCAACAGGCGCCGCCTGTGGCCGCTGGCCACGCTCCATGTTGCCCTTGCCAACCTCTATTTATATTAACCAATCAGGTCGCTCTAAATGCGCCACACGCATTTATAATGAGGCCGGGCCCACATTGCTTGCCGACCCCCTTTCCCATCGACCAATCAGGTCACTCTAAATGCGCCACACGCATTTAGAATGAGGCCGGACCCACATTGCTTGCAGGCCCTCTTTCCCATCCACCAATTAGGTCGTTCTAAATGCGCCACACACATTTGGAATGAGGCCGGCCCCATATTGCTTTCCGGCCCTCTTTCCCATCGACCAATCATGTCGCTCTAAATGTGCCATACGCATTTAGAATGAGGCCATCCCCACATTGCTTGCCGGCCCTCATTCCCATCGACCAATCAGGTCGCTCTAAATGCGCCACACGTATTTGGATTGAGGTCGGCCCCATGTTACTTGTTGAACCCCTCTTTTTGCCATCAACCAATCAGATAGCTGAAAACCCGCCACACACATTTTTAATAAAGTTGGAAGTTGGTTGGTCGATGCGCCTAATTCCATTAGGAACCTAATCTAGACGGCCCAAGCCAGTCTTCAAAAATCACGGCCGCACGGTTTGGCCACTTGATTTATTAAGCTTAGTCGCTCCTTACGCGCCCAAATAGGCATCACCATGCCACTGCAAGCAACGTTCCAACACCGCTGCTCCAAACTGCGCCTAGTGATTGTCGCAGGCGCCATGAAGATTGGCTAGCCAACCTGCCAAATCACTCCAGCGTGCCAATTGGTAGGCCATGCCATTCCGCGGCAGCAACATGCCAACGTGCCATAACAACGCAGCTGCGTGCTAACCCACTTTTCGTTCATGGCCAACGCCTTAACAAACTCCAATTAGGGTATTCTGATCAGAATACGACTCTTGTTCTAGTGGCATTAGTCAAAACCCTAATTCCTAGTCGTGGCCTAAATTATGCCGCTTCGGCCCTACAACATGCCACAAGCCATGTGGGACCCACAAAACACTAAAAATGGCGCCATGTTATGGCCACTCATGGTCATCCTTGCACCTATGGTCGTTCCCACATTATGGCCCTGCCATAATTCCTTTGACGCGTCCATGGAAATATCCGCACAAAAAACGTCACCGTGCCGCGGCCACATGCCACACGTGCTAATTAGGTTTTTGGCATGCCAAACCCTAATTTTGATAGGCCGCTACGGTAACCATGCCAAATAATGCCACCCAAGGCATTAAGTTTGATACGACAACTAGAGCCAATAGTGTTCGCGGCTATGCCAGACGCTATTCGCGCCACTATGCCACTGGCAGGCACCAATCGTGCCACTATACCACTGGCATGTGCCAATCGCGCCACTATGCCATTACCAGGTGCCAACGGGATGTAGCCATAATCAACGACCACCTTTTCTCATAAATTGCAATCTCGGCCGTCCAGCTTCGCTGCGGATTTAACCGGCCTATGATAAGTCTTAGGTGACCAACCAAGACTAACCTAATAGCGTCATATGCCATTTTCTGCAGCAAGTCTCATGACTTGACTAGCCACACATGATTATCCGTCACCTAGCTGGCGTACGATTAATCATAATAACCAGGTCTTACACACAAGACCCACTCAGCAATTTGCTGCACATTTTCCACGAAAATACTCGAGACATCAAACATATCACAAACTGGGGTATGCTCATCAGGGTATTGGTCTGGTGGTTTACAGTGTGCGGCGTGCAACATGCCCATTATAATAAAGTGTCAGGAAAATGGACATTTAGTGGCGGCAAGAAGTAGTGGGTGTAAACTAACCCGTTTCCCCTCATAGTAAGGACGTGGTTTCTAGCATTTACACATTACCCCACTTCTCCATCACTCAACCACTCCCACTTCCTGCGAGATATGGGTGCGTTCAATTATGACTTGTATAAGTAGGTTTCTGCCTTTTTCGACCAACTAGGAGAGCTTTGGTTAACAACAACACAAGTATCCAGAAAAACACCAAGAACTGATAGCTTACATTCCGCAAGCCAGTTCCATGTAATGATACAAGTCATAAAATATTCGTACCTTCAGAGTTAACCATTATAATCTCAACACCTTCTTTGCTTCCCTCCCTAAGATCAACCCTTCTCCTTCACTTTGTGACTGAATCAAGACTGGAACGGACATTTCTTGGTTTAGGCCAGAAATGTACAGATTGATCTCTCGAATCTAATGCACTCTCATACAGTGCATTTGTTTAGGGTTTAGATTTGTTTCTCGGCGGCACACTCAAATTTACTAAAACCAGCAGTTGCAGTTTTTACCATAAACAACTGGCGACCACAGTGGGAGATTAATCTCTCGGTTGCAAAATCAGTTTCTCAGGATTCATTCCATTTTTCTCAATTTCAAAAGGGTAGATCTTAGATCCAATTCAATCATTAAACTCAATTTAGGTTCAACAACCAATTTCAATTCCGATGTTCCGTTCGCAAGAAGCTTCACAAAAATGCTATTTCAAGCAATGCTAATGGAAATGCCTTGGATAGCTGAGCACCAGTAAATCTCCCAGACGAAAAGACCATAAAGCCGTGTGAGGACACATGAATACGTGATTACTACTTAGGAAGGCACAATGGCTTCTCTCGAGGTCCGAATGGAGCAACCACATCTGCAACACCATAAGTGTTACATGGAGCAAGCCGGAAATGCCTCAAAGTTATCACTAGTATTAATGTCTCTAGGGTCCACACGCAGTGAGATAAAAGGAAGATTCACATAGTTGTTGTTCCAGTATGGAGATAGTCGACAACAAATCTCAACACCAGTGGAGTCCTAGAAAGTCACCTTCAGAGATTACAAAAGCGAGGGTCTATCTCCATTCCACCACTACTACCATTTTATGGTCAGGAGTATCCGCTATCACTTCATCAGCAAAATGTATAAATCCAGACCATGGCGCAATTCTGGGAATTCGTACATCTACAATAATAAAAGAGGCTCGACACATCTGCAAATCATTCATAGGGGTTCGCCTATTATGCCGACAAGCCCGGGACATCTTCAGATCTACTGGGGCCGACACGAAAAAAGAGCAGCCTTAAGAAGATAACGGTGCCCGCACCATTATGTCAGGAAATAATCCACAGCCAAGATAACTTCACGCAGAGGAAGATTCGAGAAGTTTCTGCACCAAAAGGATCCATGTTTCCCATATTTCCTTTGCCCAGGAAAGTGGGTAATGATGAAGAGTTCTCCAAATTGCTGATCGGAAGAACCTACACCGGGATGTTCCAGCAAAATAACAGGCATCTTGATGACCACGTCAAGAGATCCAAAATTGAAGCCCTCGATTTCCAAGTATACTGCTGGTACTAACACATCAAAAGATAACTCACAAAGAGAGACACCTCATCAACAGCGTCACCCACGGACATGGCATGTGGTTTATAAAGGTTACGGGTCGTTTTGCAAGAACTCTACCAGAAACGTTTTTACACTGCCCTCCGGAAGAATTAAAATTGGTGCTAATTGGTGAAGAATCTTGGATTGATACATACACCAACCTATTCGTATGTGTAGGATCAGAATCTCGCAACAATGATATCTTAGCGAAATTATCAACAACACAACAGCGTCGCAGAACAATTTCAGAAGTGATATAATAAACGACGTCAGCTAAAATCATGAGAAAGATGTGATGGTCCTGCGAGAATTAGAGAGTTTGCGAGATTAACATTTGTAAGGTTGCGAGAATGTCGCAAGCCATATTCGAAAATAAAGGACAGATTAGATGTCATCCACTATGTACTTCCCTATAAATAGTCGTTCAGTTGTAAAGGAAAGGGAGAGATCTTTTTGAGTAAGAAACAAGTAAATAGGAGAGAGAAAGTCTAGAGCAAAGGTCATTCTTGATTCCTTTACCTTTTCTTGTAAGAACATTCAAAGATTGATCAATAAAATTAAGTGTGTAAACCTAATAATGAGTTGAGTAATAATGAAATCATATGAGGGGTGTAGTGTAGGATTTCCTGCAACTACATAATGGCGCTAGAAACAGGGACTTCAAGATCGAAAGTTGAAGATTGTTGTTGAGAATGTTCAAATCAAGAAAGTGATTAAATAAATCAGTGAACCAATTAAAAGAAAGATGATTAGAATTAATGAAGATGACAAAAGATTGTAGTGTAATATGATAACAAAAACGACGGTTAATGAATTCCATGAAAACATCAAAGGAAGAATACATAAACGAAATTTTGAAGGAAGGAAGGTTATGGCGGTATAAAAGACATCACCTATGAAAGATTGGGAAAAGCAAAAAATTACATTCATGGCGGCAGAAATACCAAAAGAAAATTTGAACCACACATCTCCGTTGGTTATTACAGTGCCTATTGCGCGAAAAGAGAAGGAGACAACAACAAAATCCATGGGAGAATGGATATTGAACAAAACTTTAATCGATACAGGAAGTTCAGTGGATATAATATTTTATCATGCATTCCGGGGAATGGGATTTAAAGATGAAGAAATGACCAGTTCAACATATTTTGTTCACGGCTTTGGAAAATCCACAACAAAACCTAAAGGAGAAATAGTGGTACGAATTCCACTTGGAGAGATCGAAACACACGTAACACTGTGCGTGGTGGATATGTAATCGCCATATAATATGTTATTCGGAAGACCATGGATACATGCGATAAAAGCTGTAGTATCAACGTTGCATCAATGTATTAAATTCCCCAAACCAAATGGAATAGGTGAAATCAGAGGAGATGTTGACAATGCGAAGTTATGTCATCAAATTGAAGTAAAGCATTATGAAGGGCAAGCAAAAAAGAAACAATTTCTCAGAAAGTTGGCAAAGGAAGCAAAGAAAGAAGAAGAATTTAGAGTATATATGATAAGGGAAAAAGAAGGCAAGGGAATACCCAGCGAAATTTCGGAGGAAGGAGAAGGACCTGTGAAAACAATAAAAGAACCAACACCCATGGGAGAACCTAAACCCAGTTACACTGCCGCAGAACCAACAAAAGAAATAAACATTGGGACTATAGAAGAACCTATAATATTGAGAATTGGAACCAAAATGGATGTGGAAGAAGAAGAAAGAACTGTTAACCTGTTGCGAGAATATAAAGATGTTTTCGCAGGATGCATGGATGAGATACCGGGAATAGATCCATCAATTGCATGCCACAAGTTGGAGATTAACAAAAATGGAGACCATTTAAACAGAGAATAAGAAAAATTACAACAAATTACCATTCCCAAATAGAAGAAAAACTACAGAAAATGCTTGATGCGGGAATCATAAGAGAAGCTAAATACCCAGAATGGATAGCGAATATGGTCATTGTCCCAAAGAAAAACAAAGGAATCAGGATTTGCATAGATTTCACTGATTTAAACAAAGCTTGCCCCAAAGATAGTTTTCCGTTACCAGATATTCCTCAAATGGTGGAATCCGCACCGGGAAACAATAGAGTATCGTCTTTAGATAGGTACAAAGGGTATAACCAAATCCCTCTCGCTGAAGAAGATCAAGAACATACTTCTTTCTTCGCCCCTAGAGGTTTATAGTGTTACACAAAAATGCCATTTGGTTTGCGAAATGCGGGAGCGACATACCAAAGAATGGTAGAGAAGGTGTTCGCAAAATGGATACACAAAACATTAGAAGTATACGTGGATGACATGTTAGTAAAGAGTAAAGAATCTAAAGACCATGTACAAGACCTGAGGGAGATTTTTGAACAAATGCGGCAGTATAACATTAAATTGAATCCTGAGAAGTGTACTATTGGAGTTGCATCGGGAAAATTTTTAGGCTACATTGTATCAAAGGAAGGAATACAGGTTTCTCCAGAAAAAGTGCAAGCGGTTCGTGACATTCCAACACCAGCAACAATAAAAGATGTACAGAAGTTGAATGGGCTTCTAGCTTCGCTGGGGAGATTCATTTCGCGATCATCATACAAATGCAAATATTTTTTCGATATACTCAAGAAGGGTGCAAAATTTAAATGGACTGATGAATGTGAAAAAGCTTTTCAAGGGATCAAAGAACATCTTATGAATACGACTATTTTGCAAAAAGCAGAATCAGGAGAAGAATTATTGATCTATCTTGCGACGACGTCGCATGCATTAAGTGTTGTGTTATTGCGAGTATACGCAGGAGTGGAGAAACCCATTTATTACATTAGAAAAACTTTTAATACTGCCGAGAAGAATTACTCAAAGATTGAGAAGTTAATCTTAGCATTAGTTTATGCATCGTTTAAGCTCCGCATATATTTTCAGGCGCATAAGATAAAGGTATTAACAAAAGTACCAATTGAATCAGTAATGAAGAATTCTAAAAGATCCAGAAGAGTGGATAGATGGAATGCACAAGTAGGCCACTTTGATATTAAATATGAAATTTTGTCTTCAGCAAAGTCACAAGTTGTTGCAGATTTCTTGGTAGAATTTCCTTTAGAAGAAGATGAAGCAGTAGAAGAAATGATGGATATAGAAGAAGAACGCGGAGATCCAAAAGATTTACTAACAGAACCAAATATATGGGAGATATTGGTAGATGGATCATCAAATGGAGAAAGAAATGGAGTTGGAATTGTTTTAATTTCGCCAGAAGGAATAAAGATGTCTTTTTCATTCAGATTGGAATTCGCATCCACTAATAATGAAACGGAATATGAAGCTGTGATACATGCCTTAAAATTCGCAATAGAAATGAAACTAGAAAATGCCAGGATCACTAGTGATTCGCAGCTAGTTATTCGCCAAATACAGGGAGAGTATACTACAAATGAACTATCCTTGAAGAAATACAAGAAGCTCGTTGAAGAATTGTCAGCGAAAATCCCAAAAATAAAATGGAGGCACATTTCAAGAGAAGATAACAGATTCGCAGACGCATTTGCTTTCATCTCAAGTATGATGACAGATCCAACTGCGAGATGCATAAAAATACAAACACTTCTGTCACCATCAATCAATAAAGAAGAAGAAGTGGACGCGATGATAATAGATAATGAAGAAGAAGAACAAACGAACAATATCGCAGACTGGAGAATGGAACTTCATGCATATTTGGCGAAAGGAGAAACACCAAGAAATATATTGGAAACACATAAATTAAAAAGCCGTGCAACGAATTACGAATTAAGAGATGGGTTGCTATACCGAAAATCCTTTAATGGACCATCACTCAGATGTTTGGCACGAGAGGAAGGAGAAAAAGTGCTAAAAATGTTACATAGTGGGGATGCTGGCAATCATAGCGGGGGAAGATATTTGGCACATAGAGAAAAAATGCAAGGCTATTACTGGCCATACATGCACGAAGATGCCAAACAAATATCAAGACGTTGCGAAAATTGTCAGCGGCATGGAAAGAAAATACATGCACCTGGAGCACCACTATCATCTTCAACCAGTGTGTGGCCTTTTGGAAAGTTGGGTTTAGATATTGTGGGACCATTTTTACCAGGTTCTGTACAAAGAAGATATTTAATAGTCGCAACTGATTATTTCACAAAATGGACAGAAGTGAAGGCAGTACAGCATATTCGTGACAAAGATATCTTTACATTCATATACGAAAATATCATTTGCATATTCGAATTCATGTGCAGTTGGTATCTGATAATGGGAAACAGTTTGAAGGACATAATATAGAAATGCTACTTAATGCATTCAAGATAAAATGTGGAAAGTCTACTCCTTTGTATCCACAATCTAATGGGCAGGTAGAAGCAACAAACAAAAAAATTGCAAATATATTAAAGAAGAAATTGGAAGGACATCACAGAGCATGGTGCGAACAAGTACATAATGCAGTATGGGCTTATAATACAACTAGAAGAGAAGCTACTGGAATGTCACCTTTTTGTTTAACATACAGAGTTGAAGCGGTATTACCAACAGAAGTTGTTATTCCAACAACAAAAAGAGAAGCTTGGGAGAAAAATCTTAGTGCGGGTTATATCTTAAATAAACTTGATGAATTAGAAGAAAGAAGAGAAAAATCTTTACAACATATGGAGAATTATCAGCGAACATTAGCCCGAGAATATAATAAACGTGTCAAAGTACGCGAATTCCAACTAGGAGATTTAGTTCTGCGAGAGACACCAATATATCAGCGAGAAAATGGTGGAAAATTAGCGAAAAAATGGGATGGACCTTACATCATTACGGAGATAGTTGGAACAAGAGCTTATAGATTAATGGATCCAGAGGGAAGAGATGTTGGTCATAGACTTGACAGACCATGGAACAGGTTGTATTTAAAAAGATATTATCCGCAAGAAGCTTTGAGAAGTTATAGATTCTGAAAAAATAATTGCAAGATTATCCATATCAAAACAAGATCATGATGTGCGAAATTTTCGGAGAGATAATCACAGAACAATGACATAAAAGAAAGGGGCGAACCTTTATGGCGTACACCCTAGTTAGCGAATAAAATTTTGCAAGAGGCAAATGTAAGACCTAAAGTACGTCATATTAGGGGGTACCGGTTGCATGGCTCAGGTAAAGGCTACACCGCCACCGGAACCTGAGTCATGGAGATTTGGGGTCAATAAAGCCTATCCGAGAGAGGCACCTTGGATTCTCAGCTTAAGCATATGACTTGGGTTGGGCGACTAAGGTAATAAGAACTCTCCCAAGGAGCGCAGATCTGATCAAGGCGTCGAGGTACACGGTTGAGTCAAGAGTGCCAGGGACGTTTGAAGCGTACCTTGCCATTCTTGACAAGTCTTGGATTATACTGCACTCGGCCCGAAGAAAACCCCACTTAGGATGCAGTCTCATAACCATAAGCCCTATAGGTAAAAGGGATAAGAGGCTGCGAAAACAACTGGTTGTTGTTAAGACTGTATGGGAGGATCTAACCTTGTATGGTAGAAGTACGCCTCCTTGAAGGGGCAACCAGGGGGAAGATAAGGGCGACACCCTCCATTAGGGAGCTGATAAGTGTCTTAAGACTTAAATGTCATGAGGCTTTCTATTCACAAGAGTATTAAGGATTGTCATATTTGTGCAACAATCCTGAAGAGACAATAATACAAAAGAAAAAGATAAGACGAGGTTGATGGGTTTTCGCATGAAAGTGCGAAGACGTCCTGCGATTTCGTCGCAAGACGGCATGTCATGGGGCTTTATTTTCGCAAGAATATTTAGGCCTGTCATATTGTCGCAACATTCCTGAAGAGGCCATAATACAAAAGAAAAAGTTAAGTCAAGATCAACGGGTTTTTGCATGAAAGTGCAAGGACGTCCTGCGATTTTGTCGCAATGAAAAGAGGTGGCATAATAAGACCTTTAATTAGGAAGGAAAAATAAGACCACGTGATAAAACAAAATGTTTACAAGTATTCGTAACAAATTATTTTTTGCAAGAAAGATAATGAGAGGCAAGTATGGGAATCAATAAACAAGAAGCATTATCTTTCTCATCAGCAAAATACTAAAAGGAAAACTTGATTCCAAAGTTGGTTGAAGAATATTATTCGCAAAAGTGATAAAAGTAAGACAATTCAAGAAGATATTTCGCCAATGTTCTCAATATCGCAAGCCTCTCCTTCATTTCGGTTCTGATCTTCGCCTTGACTAGCACCTTGATTATCGCCAGCAATTACTTCTACAGGTGGGATTTCTTTCTCATTCTGATTAACACCAGCAGATACTTCTTTAGAAGGAACCTCTTCTTCATCTTCCAGGAAATTATCCTATGCACCACTTTCGTAATCATAATCACTATCAGCAGGACGAGGAACTTCATCATCATCTACTTCCAAAGGTTCAATTGATGTAGGAGGAAGATATTTGGACAATAAAATATCATTTACAAGGACTTCAGCCCCGAGATGAATTTGACGAAGAAGTGCTCTCTGATGATTCCTATCTTGAATATCCTTAAAATGAACAAGATAATCAAGTCTTCTTTCTGCTCGGTCGCGAGAACCATTAAGGACAGAGACGAGCAATGCATTTTCTTTGCGAATTTTGGCATATTTAGCCTCCAAAACAGAAATGGAGGAATGAATATTCTTCTCAGACTCTGCGAAAGGTACAATAAAAAATTTCAATAAGATGAATAACTCAGAAAAATATGACAAAGAAAAGATAATTAAGGCAGTCAAAATATTATGACTACCTTCCTTTTGCGAAATATGGTGTTGAATCAAGGACAGACAACTATTCTCCCAACGGTCCATTGCGTCATCAAATTTATCTCCAACTAAACCTTTAAGTCGAGACTGAAGGTTTTTCTCTTTAGAAATAAGAAAGGCATTTTTCTTCGCAAGAGAAGAATAAGATTCTTCTAATTTGGAATATTATTCTTTAAATTGATTCGCCTTCACACTTAAAGTTATTCTACCTTGAATAAGTGTATCTCTTTCAGCGGTAGATGACTATGTTACTTCTTTAAGTTCATTTCTCAAAGAGCGAAGAGATTTCTCTTGGTCATCACATACTTTCTGAAGAATGCTAAGTTGTTGCGAAGATATCGCTATCTTGTTTAAGCAAGTTCGCTTCTCTTGAGAGAAGGTTTTATGCTCATCTGATAAAGTTTCCATCCCTAAATTAGCTTTAGTTAAAGAATAAGAAAGGCGAGATACTTCATTACTTAATAAATCTTGTCTCTGAACTAATTGGGTATTTTCATTGGTAAGATTATTTATATGATTAAGAGAATATGAATAGAGGTTATCTAATTTTTTTATATTGATCCATCAAAATTTCTTTATCAACACGGGCTTCTTCAACAGCAGATTCAAATTGATATCTCTCCATTATTCGTTTCTGATTTAAGGCTTAACATGAGAAAGAGGGATTTCAAGGATAATTAAATATGGGAAGGATAAAACCATTAAAAAGGCAAATTGAAGACATGGGTAAGAAAATCATACCTCTCAATTCATCATTCTTCTTGCGAATATTGTCACGATCCAACAAAACATTCTGAAGCTTTTGATTTTTGAGACGAAGAGCATTACACTCTTTTTCCAAAGCTGACTGCGAAAAAGCTCTGTCAGAACCTAAATGCTTACTCAGAATTTCGCAAACATTAGACTTGATAGGATCAATAGAAGACTTCTTGCCATCATCCAGTACTTCAGATAAAACTTTGAAAGCAATATCTATTCCTTCCATGGTATCTTTCGAAAGAGGAAGAGACTCAGGTAGAGAACTGGCAGTGATAGAAGGTTGAGAAACATTCTCAATAGGAAGAGAAGAAGTTTCATTCATAGAAGGATCAACAAGGGGGGTTTCAATCATTGAAAGGTCAGTTGAAGAAATGAAGTCTGAGGCAGCTTTTTTGCGAATGAGAGATAAAGGTTTATCTTGCGAAGATGTCGCAGGAGATTTAGAAGAGATGAGTAAGTGGAATGGAATGGAAGTTGGAACAAATTTAAGGTGGCGAGATTTCTTGAGAGGTTTATTGACATCCTTATCACCCTGCGAATTACAATCCAGATAAGAAACAGAGGCAACAATATTGTTATTAGAAAAGGATAGTGTTTCTTACTACCTTCTCATTCGCAGACTTTCTTTTATGCGCAACAATCTTATGCTACGATTTGGGAATATTAGGGTTCTGAACTGTAAATTTAGTATTGGAGGCGCTTTTGTTGAAATAACAAGAGTATGGGAATCACATAAACAACATCAAATGAAGCAATAAACAAGATCAATTTCAGCAAAACCCATAAATAAGAAAAAAGAAAACTAACCTTGATGAATCCATGGAAAACAGTAGCAGGAAGATTATTTCGAAGAAAATTACGAACGATGAAGATCTGTAGAAGAAATAGTATGAAGATGAAGAAGAACTTAAAAATATTGAAGAAGAAAGAAGAAAAATTACAATAACGGATTTGTAGAAGAACGATGAAGTTGCAGAGAAAATAAAAAGAAAGAAAAAGAGAGTGAGAAAGAATATATATAGAGGGAATTTTTCCTCGACAAGATAAACACGATTAATACGGAAAAATATAAACGGTTAAAAAACAGCGGTTACAAAAGACGTGTCAAGAAACAGATGGAAGAAAGAGTACGTGTGATAAATGCAGAATATGAAGAAATGAACAGCTGCGGCATTTCTCACATCATTCTCTACTTCGCAGGAAAGATATGAGAAGAGGCAAGATGTAGGATCAGAATCTCGCAACAGTGATATCTTAGCGAAATTATCAACAACACAACACAACAGCATCGCAGAACAATTTCAGAAGTGATATAATAAACGACGTCAGCTAAAATCATGAGAAAGATGTGATGGTCCTGCAAAAATTATAGAGTTTGCGAGATTAACATTTTTAAGGTTGCGAGAATGTCACAAGCCATATTCGAAAATAAAGGACAGATTAGCTATCATCCACTATGTACTTCCCTATAAATAGTCGTTCAGTTGTAAAGGAAAGGGAGAGATCTTTTTAAGTAAGAAACAAGTAAATAGGAGAGATAAAGTCTAGAGCAAAGGTCATTCTTGATTCCTTTACCTTTTTTTGTAAGAACATTCAAAGATTGATCAATAAAATTAAGAGTGTAAACCTAAAAATGAGTTGAGTAATAATGAAATCATATGAGGGGTGTAGTGTAGGATTTCCTGCAACTACAGTATGGAAGTCTTCTACAACATACTAAAAGGGCACATCAATCCTATGAATGAGATATAAATAGAAGCCGAAACTATCGACTCTGTGACAGCTGAAAAACCAACATAATTCTTCCTGGAAAGTTCCGAATTCTCGGTGTCAGGTACTTTTCACCCACCAAACGGACTCCGAATGAATAAATTCTTTTTCAAAAAGTTATATTTTCCTCTTAGCAAAATAATGAGGGGCCAATCACCTCATTCCGATAACGTACGAAGATTTTGCGGCCGTTTTGGCAAGAAGACACGAATCTGAAATTTTCATCAAGTCAATACACCAAGGTCGCAGGTAAGCAACAATAGGCAAGCTGCCGCACGCAGAGAATCATGGAAGAGCTACTTCGCCGAAATAAGAAAAGAGAAGGATAAGAAGAAATAACCTCACGGACACGAGTTGTATTAAAAGGAGGAATCCTTCTTTTGGGCCATAATGTCCGAGCAAATCCTTGCGTGTTACCAGAGTCCACGGCCTCCACGCCACTCCTTCCTTCCAAGGATCGTATCATGCCATAGACGCCACTCCTTCCTGACAAGGTTCGTGCCCGTAGTCGCCACTCCTTCCTGCCAAGGTTCGTGCCCGTAGCCGCCACTCCTTCCTGCCAAAGATCGTACCGTAGCCTCCACTCCTTCCTGCCAAGGATCATTTTGTAGACGCCCCTCTTTCCTTCCAAGGTTCTTGCTCGTAGCCGCCACTCCTTCCTGCCAAGGTTCGTGCCCGTAGCCGCCACTCCTTCCTGCCAAGGATCGTGTCGTAGCTGCTACTCCTTCCTGCTAAGGATCGTGCCATAGCCTCCACTCCTTCCTGCCAAGGATTGTGCCCGTAGCCGCCACTCATTCCTTCCAATGATCGTACCATAACCACCACACTCCTCCCTGTCAAGGATTGTAATCGCAGCCAGCCAAGCTGCTGACAAGAACCTTTGCCGCTCGTTTTTTGATACCAGTCAGAGCTTCACCACAACAACAACCACTACAAAGGCAATTCGTACTTCTCCATATTTTAGTTTCACATGGAAGAAGTAATAGAGTCACCAATACGGATGCAAGATGGTGATATCTTTATCATGGCCAACCCAACGACCATACAATATAGAAACATGTAAACCACACTTGGGGACTGAGGCTCTACATGGAATTCATTATGTTAGAGCATTGCTCGGTCGAACTCGTATGTTTTTCTATCTCAAGCATGTTTGTCAATGCTAGTGATCAAAACTATAAGTCTTGATTTCTAGTCTACTATAGCTAAGGTCTCGGACCAGGATAGAAAGTGTAGTTGAGCTCAAGAACTCCATGGCAATCATCATACAAGACGAAGGACTACTCAAGGAACCAGTGGATCTTCATCGACTAAAAGGTATGTGGAGACTTGAAATTATCTATCACTCAAAAGTCTATTTATCTCCTATATTAAGACAAAAGTCGTTCTGCTATATAGACTTAGATTATACACATTTGCTATTTCAAGCCGAGTTTATCTCGTCTATCTATTTCTCGAAATATGTGTTGGTAAGCTTTCGCTTTAGCCAAGTTCATCTTTACCTAAGTGACGAAAGTCATGACAAGTTTCAATCACTTTGAAAATTGCTTACTTTGACGAGAAATAGTTTGTGAATAACAACTATAGAGTATCAACGTCCTCTAAGGATGTTTCAATGATTGAAATGAGAGTTTAGATTATATAACCATTGGAGGATATACGCATTGTTGTGGAAACACATATATGTATAAGTCCTTATTCCTTGAACCGAAGTTTGAGAACTTTGTTGATCAAGAGAACCAACATGGTGGCGTGAGCCAAGTCCGCGAACTCAGTCTGCGAACTGGCGAAAGTTCTCATCCCGAGAAATTATGTTGGAGTTTGTGAACTCCGTCCGGGAACTTAAGTCCGCGAACCCAGTCCGCGAACTTGAGTAGGTTATATCTAAAAACGACGTTTGTGAACTTATTCTTATATAAACTAAGGAATGAAAATTGCAAACCGTGGCTATATAGTTCATGAACCAATTCGAGTGAATCAAATTGTTTTTGCTTCGATTGTGTGTTGTGTAGTTACATAAGATTTCCTTGCAATTGAACAACTCTCTAACTAGTTCATTTGAGTCACTTGAACTAGTTATGGTGAAGAAGAATATGGTTGATATGAAAGTGATCATATGGATAACCATTTGGTTAACTATTTTTGGACCAACAAATGTACAAGTTTGGGTACGGTTACACAATCCTAGAAACGTGCATTTCATTTGTGTGTAACAAGCTAGTTTGGGATCTAACGGTTGAAAGATATTAGCTTGAATCTAATCAGGTTTTCATCTAACGGTGAATATTGAATGCTTTGTTACCAAGCTAACATTGATTGCAAACCCTGATTTGAAAGACTATATAAGGGAGAACTCTAGCAACTGGGAAACCTAATCCCCACACCTTCTGTGTGATACTAGTTGTGCTAAGCTAGAGTCGATTCTCCTTTAACCTTTGGTTTCTTCTTCTAAACCAGGTTAACGACTTAAAGACTTCATTGGGATTGTGAAGCCAGACCGATACTACTTTCTTGTAGTTGTGTGATCTGATCTTGATGTTTCTATCATACGATTACAATTGTAATAATTGGCTTGAGATTGATATCTCTGATAGGAAAGATATAAAAGAAATCACAAACACTACGTCTCATCGTTTGTGATTCCCCAATATCTTTTTTCGCTGCGTCGATTAAGATTATTGTGAGGTGATTGATAATACTAGGCTGTTCTTCGGGAATATAATTCCGTTTTATCAATTGGTTCATGTTCACCTTGATTTATCAAAAGACGGAACAAAACTCATAGGTATATTCGTGGGAGACGGATTTATCTATTACCGTAGACTTTTCTGTGTGATACAAATTTGTTTATTAAAGTTTTCGACTTTGGGTCATAGCAACTCTTGTTGTGGGTGAGATCAACTAAGGGAATCAAGTACGTAGCATCTTGCTGGGATCAGAGACGTAGGAGCATAACTGTACCTTGGGTCAGTGTGAGATTGATTGGGGTTCAACTACAGTCCATACCGAAGTTAATTTGGAGTAGGCTAGTGTCTGTAGCGGCTTAATACAGTGTGTGTTCAATCTGGACTAGGTCCCGGGGTTTTTCTGCATTTGCGGTTTCCTCGTTAACAAAATTCTGGTGTCTGTGTTATTTCTTTTCCGCATTATATTTTGTTATATAATTGAAATATCACAGGTTGTGTGTTTTTCAATCAATTATATTATCCGACCTTTTGGTTGTTGATTTAAATTGATTGACACTTGGATATTTGTCTTTGGTACCATCCAAGTTATCTCTCTAGTATTTGATAAAGACTCGCAGATTTCTATTTGCTTGAGTATATATCAAATCGAGAGATTGAGATATAAACTCTTTGATATACTTTTTATCTAGATTGAGTCTGACTGTCTAGTTGATTCTCTAGAAAGTATATTGGAGTTTTCCATACAAATTGATAAGCGAAATATTGGGTGTGGTTGTTGTACCCCCACTTTTTCAATTGGTATCAGAGCAGGCAAACACGTTTAAGACCTTACAAGTCTGTGTTTGTAGCGATCTGACTCTATGGACAGAGGTGCTATCTCAATTAACGTACCACCAGTCTTCGATGGTTGAAACTACCCATGGTGGAAAGTTGCTATGCGCGCTTTTCTTCAAGCTCATGATTTTCGAGTGTGGGTACATGTTATTAATGGCTATGATCCTCTGGTTAATACAGAAGGCGATGTATCTATACCTAAGGATGTTGGTAGTTATAGTCCAGAAGAAATCCTTGCTGCAAAGAAAAATTATGAAGGCTTAAATGCTATAAGATAGGCCATTACCCCAGACCTTCAGCACTATGTGTCTACTTGCACTAAGTCTAAAGATGCCTGGGATATCTTAGAAACTACTTTTGAAGTCAACAAATACGTTTCTAAGAAGTATACCATCGATGGAGGAAATAACCTCAACACTCTTTCCAAAAATATTTCTTTTGGAAAGGTAAGAATTCCTGATCAAAATTCTCCTCAAACTGTTGCATTCAATGCTGTTTCCGACACAAGTGAATCCTCTACCTTGTCTTGGGCTGATGAATGTTGTTCAGATGGTATCTGGTTTGAAAAACTATTGATAACAGAAAAGATCTAAGAATTTGTAAAAAGAAGCATTAGACGTGACAAACATCTTTTGTCAGCCTCCACTGCTAATGATTCCGTAAAAGAAAGATCTCTTAGTGTCAACCGTTTGAATACGATTGATGGATGTGATACACCCTCAGCTCTTACAGCAGAAACATCCACATGCTCAAGTTCTGATTCGGAGTTTGAGTCTGACACAGAGATTTTCGAATTTTCTTGAATAAAGAGGTTCTTCAAGAAAATCTTAAATTAAAAGTTTTATTGAAGAAACTAGAATCATTAATCCAGGTGAAAAATCTTGAGATGGACTGACTTAATGATAAACTCACCAGAACCATTGCTCTAAAGAAGAAAGAGATTAATACTCTTAAGGATGATCTACAAAGATTGTATGGAATCTCTGACAAAATCTCAGCAATGTTATTTGGTCAGAAGTCCTTTGGAAACACTAATGCTTTAGGATTTAAAAGCAAGTATGCAGGCATTGTCAACCCCGTTGCTTCTATTGATCAGGGAAAAATAAAGGTTGACTGTTGTGTTAAACAGAAGGCACCTCAACAAGACAAAGGAGCCTTGATCTGTTCGTTTTTCGGACATGCGAATCATGTTCAAAGTATGTGCTAGAGATTCAGAAGGAGCAATAAGAATCTCTCTAAACTGCATAAGAACATGCAAAAGATGAGTCTGGATAATCATCGTGGCTCCCATAAAACCAGTATTTCCAGAATCAAGAGAGGCATGAATTCTGTTTACACGACAAACCTTGGTAAATCACTTTGTGGTAAACAAGGGGAGTGTTTGGCTCACAACGTCTCTATCTAATGCTAGAGACGTTCGCATCCTCATCTTTAACTTGAGAAAATGGGGTTCTGCGTCTTTGTGGCTCAAGTAGTGTATTTATTGTTGTTAAGAAAATATCTCCTAACAATATAGATATTGTTTCTCTAAGCTACGGAAGACTTGTTCTTCTAGGGTTTAGACGCTCATTTGTCTATTTACTTCATTTGTAGACTGTTTCCTTTCTTCCCTAAAAAGATACAGTTTCATGGCTCCTGTAACTAGAGGCATCACAAGCAGAGATGCAGTCGAAGAAATCAATGTGTATATTTGTAAGGGAATCTCTTCCTCGAGGGTGAAGAAAGTGAAGACTACAAATTGTGGAGAAGGTTCTTCCTCTAACTACCTCTTGTCTTTCTATCAGCTTGATGATAACTTCAGGGGTTTGGTGAAAGACTTCATCAACAGAAGAAACAATTTAAAATCTCAAATTGTTTCGACTTTAGAAGAGATAGCTCACTATGAACAAATGTTGTCTCTTTCAAAGAACACCTTGCATGAGCTAAAGAGAGAACTTAGTGAGTTAACTGATATTTCTGAAGATTTGGAGGAATTGAACGATCCCATAATCAATGGGTTTTTCAATAATGAGAAGGAATTCTCTGTAGAGGCTCTGAGAAATATCTACAACGACTAGTAAGTCTTCGAATAAGAATTCTGTTTTCTTGTTTTTGTTAGAAGAATAACTAGAGTTTGGAATAGCCATTATTGTGATTACACATATCTATGTCCAACGTTTTCATTTTCATGTTTTTAGATTTATTGGTTTAAATTCTAAATTTGTTTGGAAGATGATTTTTGCAGTATTAATCTTTATGGTTTTATATATTGCAATATTGTTATGGGATATGTGTGTTTACGTCCGTGAACTATGATTGTCCCATATCTTGTCGAAAGTAAAGTCTTTCGTATGTCGATATGCATGTATTGATAAAAGAATGAATAGACTTTTGAAAAATACAAAATTAAGCATATTATGTCAATTATTGATAAAAGATAGGTTAAAATCTTTGTTTGCAAGGATTATGTCTATTGAATGTCGTTATGCAAATAGTGATGGAAAATAGAAAGAATCCTTGTGTATTCCGCAGTATTGATCTTCCCTGATCCATATTTTATGTATTAATGTGAGGCTCCGTAAAGTGTCTTATGTTGAGCATTACACGACCAAATTGATTATTTTTATGATTAGCTATGTTGTTGTTCGGTGAGGTACTTTATGTCAAGCATTTTCAACTAAATTAATCTTCTTGTTTGGTTATTTAGTTGTTGCTCCGTAAGTCTTCTTATGATGAGCATGACCAATTAAATTGATTACTTTTGTGATTAGTTTGGTGTGGATGGGGAAAAAAGATTTGCTGGTTTTTTAGGAAAGTGAAGAATCGAGCGTGTGGACAAGACTCCTCAACCGAGCAAACTGCTGAACCTCACACAGATGCACTGCAAAGGGAGTGCTTAGATTCGAGAGATCAATCTGTAGGACTCCGTCCCAAACCAAGTCAATGGCCGTTCCAGAGTCAATTCGGTCACAAAGAGGGAGATGGGTTGATCTGTAGGAGGGAAGCTGAGAATTGTGCGGATCAATGATGATCAAGGGTTGTGGATGTGTTGAAGGTTTCTGCAAATTGATGAACTGCTGAAGTTGAGTTCTGTGAATAAGTTTTTAATCGAGTTGTTGACGAATGATGATAATGATCTGTTGTCCTCAATTTGGACTTATTTATATTGCAATAATGATGAACCACTGATCCCTGTAAGTGTGACGGTTTCTTGAGTGAAAGAATGGGAAAGTGGAAGATCGTGGTGAAACCAGTTCCAGGTCGTGCAGAGAATTGGTTAACCGTCCACCCACTACTTTGCTAACTCCTTCAACCGTTGCACAACTTACTCACATTATCATCGTGGATGAATCCACGTGCCGTAGGCCGCCAGACCAAAACCCTAATTGATATCCCCCATGTGACGTGATTGAAGTCTCATGAATCGTGGAGTCTGCATGACAAACATGTATTTGATTAGTCACGTTGACTGATTAAACAATGAGTCTAGGTTTTGTTAAATCGAGCATGAGTGATAAATGCTCAGGATTCATGGATCGAACATGTAGTTCTCTGAAATGATGTCAATATTGTAGATTCAGTGATGAATTACTGACCAGTATTATTTGAGCGACTGAACAAGTATTGCTCAATTCGGCGAATTACTAAATATTGATAATTTTACGGGAAACTGAGCAAGTATTTCTCAATCCAACAAAATACTGATTGTTGATAATTTAAAGAGCAACTGAGCAAGTATTGCTCAATTCGACAAAATACTGAATGTTGATAATATGACGAGCAACTGAGCAAGTATTGCTCAATTCAACAAATTACTGATAGATTACTAAAATATTGATAGCCGGATCAATATTTGAGCAACTGAGTAAGTATTTCTCAATTCGAAAAATTACTGATAAATTACTAAATATTGATAGCTGGATCAATATTTGAGCAACTGAGCAAGTATTGCTCAATTCGACGAATTATTTATTGGTGACGTGACCCAATAAAATATTAAAATATTGGTAGGTTACCAAATGATTAATTCATATGTTGGTTGCTGAATCAATATAAATTCATTAACGTTTGAATCTTGCTCAGAATGATGATTCGTGGAACATTTATTCGAAACCCTAATTTCAGATCAATTATCTGTTAATTGATGAATCGCTGAAAATAGGTTATAACTGATAGAGGGACCGACCACATGGGATGATGAGCGTCTATGTGGTTCCCAATGCTCGAGTGAGAATGCACCAGAGTCCTCAGTTGGAGAGTTGGTGAAAGAATGATGATTAAATGCCAGTTTCATCATTTATTGAAATATTGCTGGATTCGGCATTAAGTGATAAAACCCAGTTATGAAAAGAGTGTGGGACCGACCAAGAGAGCATGAGACCGGATCTTGGTGGTCACGGGACCAGCTGTTGGTCGTTTGATCAATCCCAGGTTGGTTGGAGGGAATTCGGGCCCAGTGTGAGCAATTGAGCAAATTAGGTCAGAATTATGAAAACATGTGGGACTGGCTTTGTGCAAGTCCTAGGGATGACCCTGGTCGGTCAAGAAGGCATGCACGTGTTACCATGGTGTCCATGTTTTCGTACTGAGAGTTTCAGTATTTTTTGATGTGCGTTCGAGCAACATTGTGAATTTTCAGCAGAGTTTCATCTTGACTGAAATTCTTGATTTTTGTTGGAATGAGCATGTATGCTCAATTGATCAATATTTTGTAAATATCAAAATAAGAGTATTTTAACATTTAAAATTTTCGTGAGAGGCTAGCCGGTCGTGTGACCATGTTGGCTTTTGGTTTTTCATGATTCGAGCAAGATTTGAGAAATTACGACGAAATCATGATTTTTGCTCAAACCAAGGAGTTTCATGAATTGAGTAAAATAGTAATTATAAAATATTACGGATTGCAATGTGTGGGACCGGCTACAACTAGGGCATGGCCGGCCGGCTATGTTGCCCGGTCCCACAACACTTTCCCTAATTTTATATTATTATTTTTCATGAAACCGTGATATTATGGAGAATCCATGAGTTTTGTTGAAACAGAGGAGTTTCATGAAATTGAGAAATAATAATAATTATAAAAATCTAGGGATTGTAAGGTGTGGGACCGGCCACGGCTTGGTCATGGCCGGCCGGCTAGGTTGCCCGATCCGCACACCTTTCTCTATTTTATAATATTATTTTTTATGAATCCGTGAAGTTACAGAGAATTCATGAGTTTTGCTCAAACAAGGAAAGTTGCTAAAATCAAGGAGTTTTCATGAGTTCATGAAAATAATAAGGAAAAATAATGGAAGAGGCATGGGACCGGCCACGGCTAGGGCACGGCCGGCCAGCCGGTGGGCTCGGCCCATGGTGCCTCTTATTATTTTATTATATTTGTTGTTTTCTCCTGTTTTGCGTAGGATTCCTCATCTGTCCGTAATTTTTGAAGGCTCGTTTGTGCATCCGGGTGCTCAGTCGTGCATCATTGTCGAGTACACTTTCACCATTTTTGTGGGGCTTACTCAGTGATGGTCCAGATGCCCGATTGTTGAGTATTTATTACTCCCTCCGTCCCACTCCTAAGTGACCTATTTGATTTTAGATTTTGTCCCAATGATAAGTGACCTATATCACTAAACAATGAGATATTCCGGAATTATCCTTTTAGTTAATTATAAATAATATATGAAATATGTATAATTTGATAGGCATGTTTATATTCGTTACGTAGGTGTTTTAAAATGCTTTTCAACTGTATGAAATTTGCGAACATCCGTGGAGTATTTTGAGAGATAAACCATTTTTAAATTTCACTAGTTATTATTCATAAGGGTATAATTGTAAAAAATGATTAAAAATACTATTTTCCTTGCTTGCCTTAAAAATTGTGCAAATTTCAAATAGGTCACTTAGGAGTGGGACGGAGGGAGTATTAGTTTATGAAATTTAGTGGAGAATAATTCATGAGACTGAACAATAAAAATGAGTAGTTATTTTATTATCAATTCATAGGATCAGCTTTTCTACCATGAATTCGGAAAAATAAAGTTACCTATTACCATTCCATGAGACCAGCCGTGGATTCGGTCATGAAATCGGAGTAACGAGATAATATAGTTGTTTATTGCCATTCCATGAGATCAAGCCGTGGATTCGATCATGAAATCAGAGCAAAAGATAATTTTTTGTTGCCATTCCATGGGATCAGGCCATGGATTCGACCATGGAATAGGAGCAAAATAGATCATCCTGGGAATTCAGTGGTGAATGTCACGGCATAATTAATCTATTGCAGAAAGGATATTAGCCAGTTAAAGCGTCACATCCATTCTGGGTGTTGTTTACGACCTGAAGGAGTTAATGCTCTCAATCTACGGAGAACCGTCTGAATCTATACATGGTCTCTCCACATAGTCAGGGAACAGTGAGTGTCACCGACGTCCTGAAGGCGTTAATGCTCTCAATCTACGGAGAACCGCCTAATCGTTATTCTATGTGGAAGGGGGTCTCTCTCATGTAGTCAGGGAACAGTGAGTGTCACCAACGTCCTGAAGGCGTTAAGCTCTCAATCTATGGAGAACCGCCCAATTATGTTATTCTACATATAGGGCACGATGAAATGTCAAGGATCGAACTCTCAGCTGGTGGAGGCCTTTCGACATACATGTTCATCATGGCTTCGTAAAATATGAATCGTTTCATGCCTGAAAGTCGTGTCAAAAACATGCATCATGATTTTACGGTTTTGTCATTTTTGAAAAGCCACCACCAACATTAAGTCCCCTGCTTAGTGGGGGACAGTCATGTTCCGCAGTATGCATTAAATGGTGATCAGTCGATGAGATCGGTGGTTGAACTCAGTCTACAAAGGTATGTTCAGAATCCATGATTTGCTGCGATGGTATCACGTACGGGCAAATGCTTAAGTAAGGATCCTAATAACATGATAGAGCGCTATTTTGTGAGCACGGAGAAGCGAGGCTCTACTGATTTGGTCAGTTAAAAGCCCAGTTTTGGTCGGTTTAGCGTTTTCGGGCCCAAACCCAAAAGAGGAAACCCATGTGTATTAGGTTTTGGAAATAAAATTGGTATAAAAGGTAAGTAGCCCTAATATATTTTTTTTGTTTGCTCAACCATGCACCTCCCCTTCTTCACTGTCTTCACGAGCAGCAGCAGGAAGGAAAAAAAATCTCGCCGGATCCCGTCGCCGATCACCGTCCGACAACATTCCGACCGACGCCGACAGGTAAGTTCGTTCGTTTTTTTTACTGTATGTTTTATTATTTCATGAGTTGTTCATAAAACAAAAAAATCCCATAGTTGCATGCATGCGTAGGATTCATGAAGAATTTGTTTTAGAAAACATATATATGCCTGTTCTTTCGTTAGTTTAAGGAACGAGCAAAAATCCTTAATATGGAAGAGATACACAAATTTTTGAATAAACATAGTCTAGTTGCAGTAGTAAAAGTTTTGTTTATTAGGTTTCATGAAAACCCAAATTTGTTTTCAAAGCATGAACTTTGCAAATACTTTTAGGAACGTAGGTTCATTCGTAATAAAAGTAGTAAATAATGATCCTTAGGGTTAAAACAATTTTTGAAAAGACCTGTAGTTCATGATAAAATTTTGTTTATGAACTTTCAAAACCTTATTTGGAATATGTGGACCTTTGAAAAAATATAAAAGACCCTTGTTCCATAGACGAATGCTCGACTGAGCAAAAAATTAACCCACGTAAAAAAAGTTTTTTTTTATACGCACGTGAGTTTTTTTTTTGCTTTTGATAAAATAAAATCAAATAGTAAATTTGGAGTAATTGTTAGAGATAAACAATTATGTTTCATGATTTTACGATGTGTGTTACGAGAGTTTGTGTGAATTGTTCGTAGTTTCGTGAAAAGTCGGTGTTGACTCTTTGAATGATAAGTCTTTTGCTCACTTTTGTAGGTTTGAAAGAGTAAGAAAGTTTTCGGAGTTTCCTGTTATTATCACTAAGTTTGTGAAACTGAAAATAGGTAAGAGTTGAGGATTACCATTTTGTAGACGCCGATGTGAGCATCGTAATATTTAGCCGCTTTAATTCCATTGTATTGATGAAATTCGTGTGTTGATGTCACAGTAGCTTTGGAAAATGACTCAATCCCATGGCAGCTCTGAAGATGATGTTTCCAGAGAGAACACTTCTAGAGAGGATGCTTCTTCAGACGCGTCTTCCAGAGATGATGATTATTCGAGAGACGATGATTCTGGGACTTCTCAGGAGAAAGAAGAAGTTCCCAAAACTAAGAATATTCCAAACACCGCGGATATATTCTTTGAGTATATGTATAAGCCTGAAAAGCGTCCTTTAGGTTCCTCGTTTCGGTAGCTTATAAATCCCAGGACTACTGCTCAGAACAAGTTGGTGTTTCCTTCAGCAATAACTCGGTTCTGTTTGGAAGGGAAACATTATTTGGCTTCTCATGTGGAACTCAAGCTTTCCCGAATACCATTGGCACACTTCTCCGGATGGGCAAGACATATGTTGGGTCACAGCCGTGTCAGGACTATGCTGGATCGTGCACAAGTAACACGAGCCATTCAAGTCGCTGGGGATTTAATCACTAATCATGACATACCAGGTATCGTGGCTTTACTTTCTCGTTGATGCATTCCTACTCATACTTTCATATGCAGATGGGGAGAATTCACCGTTACTTTAGAAGATGTAGTTGCTCTGTTGCATCTTCCAGTCACTGGCAATTTCCCTGAAGAGCTCTCAGCAGAAGAGAAGGTGATATCTGGCGCACTGGAAGATAAAATGCACAAATTCAACGAATCTCCCAAAATTTTCTATGCTCAATGGTTGAGATACTGGTGGCCAAGAGATGGAGTTCCTGAAGAACCTGTTGATGGTACTTTGACCATTACTGCTTTCTTATGCTTGTGGCTCTCCAGAGACGTTCTTGAAGACAGTGGACATTTGTTGAAGCCATTTGTGATTCCTTTTGCCATAAAGATGGCTCAAGGTGAGATGCTTCCCATTAGTAGTCTATTTTTGGGTTCACTGTTTGCCAATTTAGACTCCTTAGTTACAGACTCCAGCATCTCCAACGACTTCATGAAAGTCGAAACATATGCTAACACTATGTTCCTCCAAGCCTTGATGTGGGAGCATCTTGAGAGTTATGCTCCAATTCCTCGTAGTGTCTTGCAAGGACCCAATGTTGATACTGGTCATGCTTTCCTCGAGAAGAATAATGCCAGGATTATGCGTTGGTCTACAAAGCAGCCACAATACAAGATATGCCTCACTGACATCTTGGATATTGAATCCGAGTTCAACTTTCGCCCCTGGGTGTCGGTCCCTCCTCTTTTCTCGCAATTGATCACTTTCAATACTGCTAAAGAAAATGTCATGTTCTGGTGCTGACTTGAATGATGGAGAGAGATCTTTTATATTGATTTGCACTCCTGGACACCTAGCATCAATAATGCATGGAGAATTCCAGGTAGAAGAATATAACATCGATAGGGCATCTCGACAAATGGGTGTCGATCAGTGTCTTCCGGGTCATCGAATGAACAAATCATCAGTTGAGTATCTGAAGGCTCACTTAGATTGCACACGTGTAGAGGGGAATGATTATTTATTTCCATGCTTTGTCCGAGCTACTTTCGTAACTCCAGGTTACATAGACTTCTGACGTCAACAACTTGAGCGTTTGTATGCATTTGCGATGGATGCTAAGTCTCTGGCATGAGAGTTTCCCTCCCCTGACTTGATTTCTGATCGACCACGATTGAAGTACCTTTCCCGTGGTGGCAAGAGGAAAACATCCCCAGAATGTTCACAGGTAAGTATTTCCATTATGATCTCAACCGAAAGCATGATAATCGTATCTTAATCATTTTATTGACTTTGTGATAGGATGGTCGTGTTGTGAGACCTCGAATCCATGTAGAATTCTTATACCTTCAAGAAAGTCCCCAGGGCGGGAAAGCAGGAGTAGAACATCTTATAGGATGATGCCGAATAATGTGCAGTCCCCAACCGCTTCTTTGGTGAGTTGTTAGCATTCCCCTTATCGTTGCGATTTTCTTGTCCATGTAATTAGGATCCCAAAATAACATTGTTAATTTGTTTTAGAATTTTTCCCCATCGTCCATTGACGGTCTTCACCTTGTTTCTAAACGAACAATTCAGGAATCCAACACTGATGATGAAGTGGATGTAAGTATCCCTTGTGTAAGCGATTATGGATTTTCCTTGATTGAAGTAATAACGATTGTTGTTGATGCATCCAGGAGGATATGGTTGTGGAAAGACAACATGGTCATACTATTCATTCGTCTTCGACTGGTGGTGAGAAAGAGAATCCTCAAGAATTGCGACTGAATGGAGATAACGACGCTCTCAATGTTGATGCCGATCCCGTTAACCTTTCGAATGACTTGGAGACTCCTCAAGTAAGTATTCACTTTATATTCTCTTCATAGAATTATAACATTGCTGACTTGGGATTGAATGAATAAGAATCCACATGAATGAATGAAAGACTTTTAGCAAAATACGTTATCAGAAAATTCAGAACTCAGCGCTTTAGCAAAAACACCATAAAATCTTCATACGGTGTCAGATTTTTGCGATCTACCCATGTATCCTTAAGCCCATGAAATTTCCAAGCTCGAGAAAAGAAGCTTTATGAGTTTTGAGCATGTTTAGGTCCTGAGAAAGGCGACATAGTAAACTTCCAGGAGACTTTCAGAACTTTTCCAAATTGTATGTTGTCCAATGTTTTGGCCACATCTCCTCGCTCGTTCATCCGATTGTTACGAAATTTTGATATGTTGTAGAGAATATCCATACGAAGAGAACGGTATATGACTCAACCTTAGATTCCTTACCAATTGCTACCAGTTCGTCATTTTATACAGGGTAGTATAAAGTCTCTTCAGTCGGGCTTATTGAAGAAAAAAAAACGTGTTTCATAACTTACACACTATTTGCTCATGTCTTGGATGCATAATAAAGAACTTAGATAGTATTATTTCACTTACATGCTGGACTTTATGATTTCCTTTGGTCCTTATGCTTGAATCCTTCTAATCTCATGTAATCTTCGTATTAGGTACCGAATATTGAAGTTGAGGATAACGGAACCAATGTTGATGATTCGAGCAATATGGTGAACCAAAGCAGTGGACTCACCAGATATGCACCTCCGGGTTATGAGAATATCGCTGCCGAATCCGTGAAGGAAACTGAGACTCCAGTTGCTGTTGAAACCGAGCCAAGAACAGGAGAGACTGTCCCAGAAGAAGATGTTGCAATGACAACTAAAGGATGCTCAAGTAGTTGAGAATCGTATAGTAATACACGAATATCCCAATGCAAGGATTATTTGTGAGCCTCCATTTGGTGCTTCACTCCAGTATCATGTATTTGTTGGTGGATTCAGCGTTCCCACTGGGTATGCCAGCATGTATGAGAAGTTGTGGAAGATGTATGGCCATATCTTCGTTACAAGAGATCCTGAACGTAGCTACTTCTTGACAATGCAATTAGGAAACATATTGCGTGTCATAGATGATATTCGTACCAGGCCCAGAAGTACCGTCACTCAAGATGTACTTTTTGATTGGGAGTACAACTTGGAGAATTCTGAGAGACTTGGCTTTAACTTGAAGTGGCTTCGTCAGAAGATAAACACCATCAAGGATGCAGTAGTGAAGAATATACCTTTTACCAGTGATGTTGTGGTGGAGAAAATGGCCAAGATTGCTGAGTTGACTCAAAAGCTGGATTTGGAGAAAGCGGCTTTGCAAGTCTTGAAGAATGCTGAGAAGAAGAAATCGTACTTTGATGGCTTTCTTTAGTTTTCTTTCCATAATCTCTTGAAATTTGAACTTATGAGAGATGTGAGATTTCATTTTGGTTTTGAATTTCTTGATTGGTTTTGAATTTATGAGTGACTGAGGATTTTCTTCTGGATTTTGGATTTGATAGAGATTCTTCTTAAATAAAAGAACTTTTGATAAATTGCTGAATTCAAATACTGGATGCAAGTATTGCAAACGTTTTGGAGGAATTAAAAATACAGGTAAAAGAAAATCCTAAGATGAAAACGCTAGATGTGTTGAGCGTTTGTCTTGGACATAAAACACCCAATGTTGAATGCTTCATGCGTCAAAAATCTTGAGCCAATTCTCATGAATCACTGGTATACTTGTCTTGCCCTTGATGTCAGCCAATTTGTAGTATCCTCTAGCTACTGACTTAGCAATCATAAAAGGTCCTTCCCAGTTAGAACTCTTTGTGGAATGCAAATTCCGCCTGGTTTCCTTAAGAACCAAATCTCCTTCATGAAATTTGTTAGGCTTGGTTTCCCGTTCCTTGGATATCTTCTGCTGGTTCGGGATTCCTCGTATAGTAGGATTCCATGTTGGTGGAGCTTTCCAATTCTGCGGCACATGTGGACACTCGTGCAAAGGAGAATATTTAGGATATTGATTGTGAAATTCAGTCATTATTCTATCAATGACTGTGTTAGTGAGACGATGGATTCAGAGAGGTTCCGCATCCAACCATTTGGTGAAGTATTGCTGAGGCGAGACTAACCACTCATAGAGTTTGGTGATAGCTAGGTTTTGAGCATAACTGAGTCCCTGGACTAGGGTAGCATATTTGAAAGTTGGTAATACATATGCATCAAGGGAAATAAGACTTGCCTGAGTGTGAAACCTTCTGACGAATTCGTGGGCGCTTTCCCCAGTGTTTTGTGTGAGTTCCATCAAGGCTTCGACTTTTCCCAAATGCTCGAATGGTTGATCATCTTCCGAGTCAGAGCTTTCTTCAAAGGAGAAATGTGCAACTGAAGATGAAGATATCGCAACAACTTTTCCATCATGAATCCATGCTCTCCCAAGAACCATGTCATATCCCGGATCTTCTTTAATTATGAAGAATTTAATTTCTGTCCAGATTGAATCATTTCTAATCTTGAGAATGACGTAACCGTAAGCATCCCTGGAGATTCCTTCATGGTCTCTGACTAAGATAGGAGCATGAGTTTCTTCTTGTCGAGTGATGCCAGCGGCTCTGAGGGTTTTCAAGGGGATGATGTTAACAACAGTGCCAATGCCGACCAACACTCACTTGAATTCATTTCCTTTGAGATGGACTGTAGTGAGAAGTCCCCAGTCATACATCTCTTTGTCTGTTGCTGGAGGTTCAGGGAGTGTCTCCTGAATTGTTAGTCGTTTCCCTGACACAATGTGTTTCAGTGCAGCATACATGTCGTCTCTTTGGTGCTTTGACAAGTACAGTAACTCGCAGACATGCTCGATTAAGGATTGAACTGCTTCCTTGACCAGTTGCTCGGATAGTGCAAACGTTCTGATCGGGAGAGGATTTCCGTGCACTCCTTCAGTCCCCAGTTCCCCTGAGTCGGCCTTTTGTTTGAATATGCGCTTCAAAGTTCCGCAATCACTTGTTGGATGACTGACATACCTATGAAAATGGCAGTAGTGTGCATTTTCCATTTGTTCCTCAGTTGGTTCTTTTTTGAGGGGAGGTAACTTGATTGCACCATCTTGAATCCAGACTTCTAATAGTTCGATCATTTCTTCAATGGGAAAAGAGAAGTCAGGCGCTTCCTGATCGTTCTGTTGATGCTAAACTGGTGGTTGCGCGTTTCTAGTCTGGTTGTCCTTCCTTGGTGCTTTTGGAGGCTGAGACGTCGGAGGAGCATTTTTGTGTTGTTGTGCCTCAGCTTTTCTCTTGCTCCCTTCAGCAACATTCATGGAAGTTTCAACGTTGTACTTCTTGTTGACTAAACGCCTGTTGGTGCTGCTTCGAACGTTCGGTTCTTCGACTTTGACAATTTTTGTTCTTTCTAACAAAGTTGGAGCAGTGGTTGCTGATCTCTTGGCCGCTTCATGAAGTTCTGAAAAGGTTTGAAATCGGAGATTTTCCAACAAAGCTCTATAGACTGGAATCATTCCGTTGATGCACAAGTCCACCAATTGTTGCTCAATAACATTAGGATCATGACAATCCAAAGCTTGAATCCTGAACTTTTCACATAATCATTCGGATTTTCAGTAGTTTTCTGAGCCATCCTTCCCAAGTCAGAAAGAGTAATTTGCTCAGAAACAAAAAAGTATTTCCTGTAGAAAGCATTAATCATCCCTCCCCAATTGGCTATGCTTCCTGGTGCAATGTTGTTATACCAAGTATATGCTCGACCCGTCAGGTATTTTGAAAACTCCTTCAAATGGACAGCATGGTTGTGTTCATGCTCTCCTAATGCTTCCACGAATCGAGAAACATGTTCTCGAGCATTCCCCGTTCCATTGTAGAGTGTGAACGTTGGAGAGGTGTAGCCCTTTGGGAGAGGGATTCTTTGCGTAGCAACGGGATATGGAGGTTGATGATGGTGCACGTACGGTGTATGACCCTTTCCCCGATTCTCCATAAAACGTTCCAGGTCTTCACGGGTGATGAAACCGGCGGGTACAAGTTCTGCAGCTTTGCGGGTTTCATCATCGTCAGGGACCGAAATAACTTCGGGATCCGTTGGAGATGTTTCTTTGTCTTTTCCCTTCTCCTGAGTTTTATCTGACATCTTGTTAGTGAGAGTTTTGAGGTAGTTACACAGCTCCTTCTGAGCGGCAGCCATGTCAGTCTGATTCTTGGCAAGAATTTCCTGCACCTTCATGAGATCGCCTATGGTAGGCGGATTTTCTCTGACTTCCTCGTGATGCCGACCGAAAATAGGATGGTTTCCATCGTTGGGTTGAGGAGGAGTAACGTCACCACCATTGTTGGAAGCAGGAATGGTTTCTGGAATACCATAATTGTTATTGTTGCTAGTGTTAGCGTCGTTTGCATTTGTAACTAACCCAGACCTAAGACCAGCCATTTTGTGAACGTTTGAAATTGCAACCGAGAGATTAATCTCCCACTGTGGTCGCCAATCTGTGGATGGGGAAAAACGATTTGCTATTTTTTTAGGAAAGTGAAGAATCGAGCGTGTGGACAAGACTCCTCAACCGAGCAAACTGCTGAACCTCACACAAATTCACTGCAAAGGGAGTGGTTAGATTCAGGAGATCAATATGTAGGACTCCGGCCTAAACCAAGTCAATGGCCGTTCCAGAGTCAATTCGACCACAAAGAGGGAGATGGGTTGATCTGTAGGAGGAAAGCTGAGAATTGTGTGGGATCAATGATGATCAAGGGTTGTGGATGTGTTGAAGGTTTCTGCAAATTGATGAACTGCTGAAGTTGAAATCTGTGAATAAGTTTTTAATCGAGTTGTTGACGAATGATGATAATGATATGTTGTCCTCGATTTGGACTTATTTATATTGCAAGAATGATGAACCACTGATCCCTGTAAGTGTGACGGTTTCTTGAGTGAAATAGTGGGAAAATGGAAGATCGTGGTGAAACCAGTTCCAGGTATTGCGGAGACTTGGTTAACTGTCCACCCACTACTTTTCTAACTCCTTCAACCGTTGCGCGACTTACTCACATTCTCATCGTGGATGAATCCACGTGCCATAGGCCGCCAGAACAAAACCCTAATTGATATCCCCCATATGACGTGATTGAAGTCTCACGAATCGTGGAGTCTTCATGACAGACGTGTATTTGATTAGTCACGTTGACTGATTAGAAAATGAGTCTAGGTTTTGTTGAATCGAGCATGAGTGATAAATGCTCAACGATTCATGGATCGAACGTGTAGTTCTCTGAAATGATGTCAATATTGTAGATTCAGTGATGAATTACTGACCAGTATTATTTGAGCGACTGAGCAAGTATTCCTCAATTCGGCGAATTACTAAATATTGAGAATTTGACGGGCAACTAAGTAAGTATTTCTCACAAAATACTGATTGTTTATAATTTGAAGAGCAATTGAGCAAGTATTGCTCAATTCGATAAAATACTGAATGTTCATAATTTGACGAGAAACTGAGCAAGTATTGCTCAATTCAACAAATTACTGATAGATTACTAAAATATTTGTTAGAGCACTGCTCGGTCAAACTCGCATGCGTTGCTATCTCAAGCATGTTTGTCAATGTTAGTGATCAAAACTATAACTCTTGATTTCTAGTCTCTTATAGCTAAGTCTCGGACTAGGATAGTAAGTGTAGTTGAGCTCAAGGACTTCATGGAGATTCATCATACAAGTAGAAGATATACTCAAGGAACCGGTGGAACTTCTCGACAAAAAGGTATGTGGAGACTTGAACTTATCTGTCACTAAACAGTCTATCTATTCTATCTCCTACTCTTTGAGACAAAAGTCGTATGCTATATATATAGACTAGATCATACACATTTGGTGTTTCGAGCCGAGTATACCTCGCCTATATATATCTCGAATATGTGTTGGTAAGCTTTTCGCTTCGACCAAGTTTATCTTTACCTAGTGACGAAAGTCATGAATGTTTCAATCACCTTGAAAATTTCTTTGACGAGAAATAGTGTAACAACTATATAACGTCCTCTAAGAATGTTTCAATGATTGGAATGAGAGTTTAGATTACATAACCAATGGATTCCTTGAACCGAAGTTTTCGAACTTTGTTGATCAAGAGAACCAGAAGTATGACAAGTGCCAAGTCCACGAACTCAGTCCGCGAACTGCCGAAGTTCTCAAACCCGAGAATTTCTGCTGGAGTTGACAAACTACTTGTGTGAGACAAGTCCGCGAAACCAGTCCACGAAACGGCGTAGTTCTCGAACCCGAGAATTTCTGCTGGATTTTGTAAACTCTATCCGGTGTCTTAAGTCCGCGAACCTAGTCTGCGAACTTGAGAAGGTTATATATCTAAAGATGATTTCTAAACTTAATATTAAAAGACTAAGGAATGCATTTGCAAACCGTGGCTATTAAAGTTCATGAACGGATTAGAGTGAATCAAATCATCTTTGCTTCAATTGTGTCTTGTGTAGTTACATAAGATTTCCTTGCAATTGAACAACTCTCTTAACTAGTTCATTTGAGTCAATTGAACTAGTTATGGTGAAGAAGAACATGGTTGGTATGAAACGCTCATATGGTTAACCTCTTTGGGTAAACTATTGTTGAACCAACAATGTACACGTTTGGGTGCGGTTAACAAACCTAGAAGCGTACAGTCATTTGTGTATGACAAGCTAAGCTTTCGATCTAACGGTTGAGTAATATTAGCTTGAATCTAAATCAGGTTTTCATCTAACGGTGAATATTGATTGCTTTGTAACTAAGGCAAAACCATGATTTGAAAGGAAATATAAAGGAGACATCTAGTATTGTGCAAAACTAATCCCCACACCTTACGTGTGATACTAGTTTTCGTGCTAGAGACGTTTCTCCTTTAACCTTTGGTTTTCTTCTTCTAAAACCAGGTTAACGACTTAAAGACTTCATTGGGGTTGTGAATCCAGACCGATACTACTTTTATCGTAGTTGTGTGATTCGATCTTGCATCTTCTATTGTAACAGTACTATCATATTGATTGGCTTGAGATCGTGAGAGTTCTCCGATAGGCAAGATATAAAAAGTAATCAGAAACACCTTCGTCTCATTGTTTGTGATTCCACGACATCTTGTTTCGCTACCATACAATTAAGATTGTTGTGAGGTGATTGATTAATATAGGTTGTTCTTCGGGAATATAAGACCGGATTATCAATTGGTTCCTGTTCACCTTGATTATTATCAAAAGACGGAACAAAAACTTTTAGGGTTTTTTTGTGGGAGACAGATTGATCCTTTGATAGACTTGTCTATGTGAGACAAATTTGTTTATTGTTAAAGCCTGCAATTTTGGGTCGTAGCAACTCTTAGTTGTGGGTGAGATCATCTAAGGGAATCAAGTGCGCAGTATCCTGCTGGGATCAGAGGCGTAGGGAGTACAACTATACCATGGATCAGTGGGAGACTGATTGGGGTTCAACTATAGTCCAGTCCAAAGTTAGCTTGGAGTAGGCTAGTGTCTGTAGCGGCTTAATACAGTGTGTATTCAATCTGGACTAGGTCCCGGGGTTTTTCTGCATTTGCATTTTCCTCGTTAACAAAACTCTGGTGTCTGTGTTATTTCTATTTCCGCATTATATTTGTTTATATAATTGAAATAATACAAGTTGTGCATTTGAATCAATTAATTGGAAATCCGACCTTTGGTTGTTGATTGATATTGATTGATCCTTGTACATTGGTCTTTGGTACCGTCCAAGTTATTCCTTGTGTTTGATTATAGACTCGTTGATTTCTATTAGCTTGAGTGAATCAAAACAAGAGAGAGATATTAACTCATTGAGATACTTTTACCTAGATTGAGTCTGACTATCTAGTTGATTCTCTAGAAATTGTTTCGGAGTTGGTCCATACAGATTTCTAAGAGAAATATTGGGTGTTGTTGTTAGACCCCCGCTTTTTCAATTGGTATCAGAGCAGGCAAACACGTTAAGACCTCACAAGTCTGTGTTTGTAGCGATCTGACTCTATGGATAAGAGTACTATCTCTGATAAACGCAATACCAGAAATAAGAGTTATATCTCATCTAATTCTAAAAAGAAGGGTTCTACTATCTTGTACTTAGATAAACCTTCCACATTGACGAGACAGACTAACACCGACATGTGTTTTTCCGATAATCCTTCAATTGAACAGGAAACAGCTGAAGAGAGTCAATTGATTCTAAACCTTGCTAGAATCCAAGCTGATAGACTTAATCGGTTAAAACATCATGTCGATGTTCTACTTGGTGTAATAAGAGATTGCAAATCCAAAGGAAACTCTGATGTTCAGTCATCGTGTACGTCTCTTGAAGCTAGTCTCAGAAAAGATGCCTTGGAAATTGAACATTTCTTGAGTAAACTCTCTATTCAAGGATGCTCAAATCAATCTAATATACCAAGTACTTATGACACAAAAGATGGTTCATGTTCAGAAGCAAAAACAGAAACCCCTTCTTGTAAAACGAATGTGCTTGGAGTCACCATCAATCAAAAAGGATGCACATCAAATGAAGGGAGGAAATCTTCTAACGATGGTTTTAAGGATGTATTATCTAATCATTCTGATGAACAGAAAGTATGTCTTGTTTTTAAAACAAAGAGTTCGGTGAAACAAAAGGGAACCCCTAAGTTGAAAAAAAACTCCTTGGTTCAACTTCAACACACCTTATATTTGATTCTTAAAGGTGTAACTGACATTCGTGTGTCTAAACCAATTGGTTTTCGTACCCACCTTGTGTATGTTACCAGGAAAGTCAGTTCAATGAGTTCCTAAAACACCCGAGAACAAAACAGACATCTGAATAAACATCGTCTAAAGGAAGATCGTGTGATGATATCTGAAAATAACATTGCTCCTGTTGAGAAAGAAAGTTCAGATGAAAGAAGAAATATTGATGAATTGAGAGATAATCTGAAGAAGATAATTGAAGGGTATAAAGAATTCGTCAATATGTTGTCTTCCTCATCAAACCAAAATTATTCTGGTAAGAACTTAGACTATGTCTCGTATTTTGATGACAATAAGTTTTATGATAATTTCTCACATAACATGGGATCATTTCCTCGTCTCAGAAGGAAAAAGAAACTTGACCACAAACACAAATCTCTTGATGAGCATATTGCTCATACCTGTGCTAATTAATCACAAGGTTTAAGAGATTACTCATAAAAACCCTGTTGAGTAAGAAGCGTTGATATTCAGGTAACTTTGTCATGCGCATCTGTTAAGTTGAGCTATCTTCTTATCGTCCATAGCGAAACGATTGAAGACTTGCTGTGCTTAGAGTATTGTTTTGGTCTAAAAGTTACTTCTCATTTTCTTTAGGAATTCCTCCATTGAATCTTGGTTCTTGCTACATTCAAGTTCAAAAGCTTTTTTTAAAAAGCCATATTTTTTTTATTTTTGTTGGGCTTTTTTTTCTGGGTCATGTTGTACTCAAAAGGATACCCGTGTTCTGGCACGAGTCAACTGTTAAGAAAACCCTAAAATCTCTTCTCTAAGAGACCCTTATATACCAACTTGTGAGTTTCAAAAGTCATGTAAGCATACTCTAGGTTGGTTTCTGGGTTATCAAGTATGTCTTTTTCTTCATCTTCATCTTGCTATGGTGGTTTTGCAAGAGGATTCCTTGACAAAGAAGTTGTTATCGAGTCTAAGAAGAAAAGAACTCTTGTAGACGAAGATCATCCCAATGCTTCATGTTACTTTGCCTATGTCCATGAGGATGCTGAAAAGGGTGATATGATTTCTGCTGAAGTTGTTCACGACTTTCTTAAGTAATTTGGAGAAGCAAAACAAGAACTCATTTCTGCTCTGAAAAATCTTGATGCTTTGAAAACTGAGTTGAAAAAGGTTACTACTGACCTTCGTCTCATAAAGTCATGCATCAATGATCTTCGCAAAGAGAATCACCACTCCGATGTTTCAATGAATGATGATGTCTTTCACAAGCTCAAAGACCCCATGACTCGTGTAGTTCCTGAACCGTCCATATGATCTTAGTTTGTGTTCGGAAAGTGTACTGGAGTCTGTTTTCCTTTAGATTGTTGATTTACTATTGTTGCCTAGTACGTCTTCTTTTTGGCTTAGTTGGAAGAATAACTAGTGCTTTGAATAGCGATGATTGTGACTACACATAGCTATTATTTCCATCTTCTTGTTTTTAGGTTTGTGGTTTAAAATTCTAAAACTATTTGGAGGATGATGGTTTGCAATATTTTTGATTCTGTTATATTGCAACTTGTTATGGGATATTTGTGTTTACGTCCGTGAACTTATTGTCCCATATTTTGTCAAAAGTAAAGTCGTTCATGATCGATATTCACGTATTGGTTTAATAATGAATAGACTTTTGACATATACAAAAGTTAAGCCTATTTTGTCAACCCTTAACGGAAGATAGGTTAAAATCTTTTGTATCCAAGGATTATTGCTATTGTATATGCTTGTGCAAAAGAATGAATCCTTGTGTATTCCGGGGTATAGATCTTCATTGATCCATCCTTTTTGTATTACCGTGAGGCTACATAATGTGTCTTATGTTGAGCACGATACAACTAAGTTGATTATTCTTGATTAGCTTTGTTGGTTGTTCCGTAAGGTACGTTATGTTGAGCATTTAGAACTAAATTAATCATCTTCTTGGTTATTTAGTTATTACTCCACAAGTTCTCTTGTATCGAGTACATGAACGATTAAGCCAACCACTCTCTTGTATTGAGTACATGGACGATTAAGCCAACCACTCTCTTGTATGATTAACTTAGTCGTTGCTCCGTAAGTTTAATTATGTTGAGCACAATGAATTAAATTGATCACTTTTGTGGTTAATTTGATTATGTATTCCGATTAGATTATTCATGGGTTTACTTATGAATAATTTGATTGAGTGTTGGATATAAAATTCATTCTCATGGTTTTGGTGTCCAACAAAAATCCTTATTTTCTTCGGAATTTAAGGTCGCCCTTGTTGTTCCCTTGGGAATGACATCAAATGGGGGAGAGTTCTTTTGAACTTGTGCTTAATGGTCATATCTTGAGGGGTGTGCGGCTGTGGAATTTTAGAGGCGTTATCTTGTATCTTTAAACTCCTTGATGAATGTTGTTAGCTTCGGCTATATGATTGCATCTAAATAAGATGATGTGTGTTTCTTTCTTTCAGTCATGAAATGTCTCTTACGGAAATTTCATTATGATACCGTTCTTGTACCTTTGCCAATTTTATTGACAAAAAGGGGAGAATTAATATGTAGTTCACACTACAAATACATATGGTTTTCGGATCATTATGTAAGGGGAGTGGTTTTCATGTTGTATATGGTGGATTTTCGACAAGGGCTAAAATCGTAAACTCATAATTATACGAAGCTCTGATCCAGCAATCAGACGTGAGTATCGAGACACGGGTCTCTCATCGAATTCTCAATGGAGAGTACTTTCTCTCAGAGTACATGTAGATATGTAGTCTCACGACTGGACAACGACATATCTCATGAATACTGAATACTTTCAATAATTATTTCTATATAGTATCACGAGATGGACGACTCCTAGACAGCTTTCTCTGCTAGTATAGAGCGATAATGTCTTCAGGAACAAACAACTAGTTTACCCTGACTATATAAAGGATATGACTTACCGACAAGCTCATATCGGGATAATTAATGCTCCTAGACAGCTTGCTCTGCTAGTATAGAGCCACAAAGTTAATTATTCCTAATTACAATTGCTCCTATTCCATGGTCGAATCCACGACTGGTCCCATGGAATGACAATAACAATTGCTCCAATTCCATGGTCGAATCTACGACTGGTCTCATGGAATGGCAATAACAATTGATCCTATTCCATGGTCGAATCCACGACTGGTCCCATGGAATGGCAATAACAATTGTTCTGATTCTATGATCGAATCCACGACTTGATCTCATAGAATAACAATAACTATATTATCTCATTACTCCGATTTCATGATCGAAACCACGAAGTCATCAATTGACTAACAAACCACGAGACGTCAATCGTGTCACTTGGGGGGATATCACTTAGGGTTTTGGTCTGGCGGTCTACGGCACGTGTGTTCAAACACACGATGGAATGTAAGCAAGTCATGCAATCAGTTGAAGGAATTCACGAGGTAGTGGGTGGAAAATCGACCAAGTCTCCACACGTTGAGCAACTGGTTTCAAACACGATCTCCACTTCCCCACTCCTTGATTCCATCAACTGTCACACTTTATGGGGTCATGGTGTCTAAAATTCCAGCAATATAAATAAGTCTCTGAATCATGATTGAATCATCAGCATTATCAGTATCATCAATCTCACGTCAAACTGACAACACGAGATCATCAACTCATCAATTGAGCAACTACTCTCAATTGAGCAATTTCAATCATTCAGAGCTTATCATATTCAGAATTCACACATGGTAGGCATTTAAAGGAGTAAGAAAATAAGATAGAGGATAAGAAGGCCTACATGTTAAACTGCAAGTGCACAGTTGTCATTGTAGTGTGTATGTGCAAGAACAGGTCATCTCCACAGGGACTTGGGGTGTTTAGTTGAAGTTTCACTATGCTGATAATTGATGCAAAACTAAATGAAAGGTCACAAGGTTGCAGTGACAGTGAAACAGAGATGGTAAAACAACAAGGAACCAAGGCTATGAGCCAAGGGCAGGGAAGGCAGTGCACTGATTTCAGTGCACATCAAGATGTGAAGTGCAAAAACAGTGAAGGAAATAACTGATCAGGAAGCAATGTGAGAAGTTACTAAGGCAATTGAATCCACCCTTGTGACCTAGCCAAACAATGCAATTCTAGGTTGACATTAGGATCTTAAGCATACAAAAGGAATGGAAAGAGAATTAGCTTGCTATGAGCACTAATTTCTCCCATTGCTCAATCAAAACAATGCATCCTAAGCATACAAATGGAATGGAAAGAGAATTAGCTTGCTATGAGCACTAATTTCTCCCATTGCTCAATCAAAACAATGCATCCTAAGGCTCTAACCTAGGATTCCACTACCTAACAGTGCACTAAAGCATCATCTGAGCCTCAGCAATGCAACTTAGCTCATGCTAATCTTGTAAACAATAATAAATATCATACAAGGCAATTCAAACAACACACATATGGTGAGCAAATACAAAAACATGATAAACATATGAACCAACAGTGTAAACATAAAACAAATGAGAAAATGGCTAGTCCAGTTCTCTACAAGAGTGAAGCTGGATAACCCAGCATCCCCCTCCATACACACACCGCACTCTCTATTTATATCACCAAATACCCAATTTTTCCGAAACCCTAGAATTGAAATTAGGGTTTTCAATTTCCGAAATTTACTCACCAAAACTTTGAATTGACGTCGCCCCATGTCTTCTCTGCCTCTCTCGGTTCTTCTCCTGCTCCCAATTGCTACAATTGCTCCCTAATTTGAGGTGTTTTATCAACCCTCACCTAGGTCAGTTGGTGAGAGAGGTTAAAGCGCTTCGAATTAGGGGGATGGGTCGTGTCGGGTAATTATGGAGATGGTGGATGTGATGGTGGTGACAGGAGTGATGGATGATGGAAGTAGCAGGTGGAGGTGATGGTGGTGGAATGGGTGTTTCTGTTGCAGAGAGGGGGGAGAGGAAGACGAAGGTGGAGGTCGATATGGGTTAGGATAGGGAGCTGTTTGGCTAGGTCATAGGGTTCGAGTATTAGTGTGTTAGGCGGGTGTATCAAGATGTGTGTACCACGAGCTGAAGCCGCTGGATATGGAGATGGTAGGTGGATCAGACGGATAAGGAAGAAGCAGCTTGTAGCGACCGTAGGATGTAAAATACAACGAAGTCTACGGTGCGAGATTAGGTTAGGTGTTGTAGTGTTTAGCGGAATCATCGGGATTTGATGCACAGGCATAGGAGCGACCGTATGATGCTGAAATGCTTCGATCTGACGGCTGAAATCCGAGACGGGCTTGGATATAGAAAATGGGTTTGGGTGAGGGTTTTGGGCCTTGGGTATGCCAAGCCCATATCTTCTTTAAGAACAATTCTTCCTCTTGAGCCCATTCTAGCTTTTGGTCTTGTGCGCACCATTCTTCGGCTTCCTTGCGTAATTCTTCCGGCTTTTCACCACTTTCAGCTCTTTTCCGCTCCGCAATTCATCCAACTTTATTTATTACCTAAAAATGCAAAATTAAGTAAGAAAAATATTTATTCTTGAAAACAATGAAAATACAGAATATGGGATAAAATGTAGAATTAATGCACAAAAGATGAGTTAAATGCCAACAAAAAGATAAATATATACATTTTGGCACTCATCAAATACCCCCAAACCTGAATTTTACTTGTCCTCAAGTAAAACAAAACTAAGGAAATCCTACCTATACCACTGTCGCTGGTCTCTCGAATGCATTTAGCGTATGCACTAAGCCTTTTAAACCACTAAGTGTCCCTAGTGGACGAGTGAAGTCTCGTGAAGGTTTGCTTAGAACGTACCTACAAAGTTCTAGGTCAAAATATAAGCTCAGATTCCATCAAATGTGACATGTGCAAGTCAGTTTAAGCTCACAGCAAAATGGAGATGTCAATCTAGCTATCAAAGGCACAATCCTAGCACTGATAACAAAAAAGACATGTGATAAGAGTGTAAAGTGTATCTACACATGTGTAAAGAAAGATCGGATGTTATGACTACTAATCACCAAGAGATAGTTTCTCAGGCTAAGAACCAAGGTCGAAATCTAGCTAGCTGTCCGGACTTTACGAGAATTGTGAATGAGTTGGAGGTATTTCACAATTACTCGCGTTGTACATCAATGGCATACACCCTCCTTGCTTATTACAAAACAAAAATGACTCTTTACATGACTCTTATTTACATTGACTCTCTTTTTATTTTTGGAACAAGAGAGATGGAATTGATAAACACTTGTTTTTTGTATTTTTCTGATTTTTTTTTTTTTTGAATATACATCGTTTTTTTTTTTTTTTTTTTTTTTTTTGAAGGAAACACTTTTGATACATATACAAAAGAAACAAAATTACATGACACTTTGCAAGAGGTAGCCCTTTTTGATGCACCCAGTTAAATTCGATGGTTGTTTTCTTAATGTAACCTCCACCTTCTATCCCAACCAACCAAAGAACAAGCTAGTCAAGTTTCGTTCAGTATTCTAAAGTGATTGGCAATCGTAACTTC
The DNA here is from genome assembly GCF_003573695.1 of Papaver somniferum. NCBI lineage: Eukaryota > Viridiplantae > Streptophyta > Magnoliopsida > Ranunculales > Papaveraceae > Papaver > Papaver somniferum. Next base: position 100,812,312 of record NC_039358.1, read on the forward strand.
CTATCAAACACCTTGAAGATCGAGGCTATACATGTATTGGTAGATCGTGCGCGTGCAAATTTCTTATCACTATGTGAATTGTGCTAGAATCAGGGTGCCTAAATATCTAGACTAAGACTCCTAAAATTACATATTTGCACAAGAGTCAACATTTCAAGGTAAATGAGCTCCATTTTTATGTTTTTTTTTTAATTTTTTTTTTTTTTTTTGAATTTTTCAATTTTTTCAAAAAGAGGAGTTTGTTTTCAATTATGGCATATTATCGTATCTACTCACCCCCAAACCTAAACTAAACATTGTCCTCAATGTTTCAAAATATGAAAAATTATAAACAACATATGAAGGGACATGTTGAGTAGAGAAAAGGAAGAGAATACCCGATTTCGGCGAAAGCAAATTAAACTCCGTTATTCAAGGCAAAAATCCAACATATTCAGCCGAGATCATATTGGATTAGCAAAATATATACAAAAGGAACAAAAGGGTTTTTAAGAAATTTTATCTACTGGATTATATACAAAAATTCACCATACACAAAATCTAAAGAGTTGAGGATCAACCCAAAAGAAAAGTGTAGAGGTTTCAACAGCTTCACACAATAATAATATGATAGGCATGCAAGTGAAGCTGTGAAACAAAATGAGCTACCCCCAAACCTGGATTTTTCAACAGATAAAATTTTGGATACAAAATCTCGCAGTTTTGGGGTTCATCATGCACAAGGTCTAATTCGAAATGAACTTTGCTAGGGACGGGTACACATGCTAATTCCAACTGTGGTTCCTCGAAGATATTATACTTAGATGCAAAATAGTCCAAAAGGACTTGGGAAGCACACAGTTCCAGGCCTAGATTAGGTATTCTCATGAAAATTGGTTTGACAATATTGTGACAAACTAAATCTAGGTAGGATACAAGGCTATCAGATTGTGACTTAGGCAAGAAAGTGACATCTAAGCGTCTCACATGCATGAGATCAAGAGTATCAATATTATCAGTCACATCAGCATTATCTAAGTCACACTCAAGATGTGTAGCATGCTCATCATCACAAAAAATTTGCACAAGTCCTAATTCAGAATCATGGTTATCCAATATATTCAAATTATCATCAACAGAAGCAATATATTGTGGCTTAAGTATGGAATCAGACACATCAACTATTTTCATGCATAGGATCATTAGTGTCAACAGAAGATTTACCTAAGTCATGCTCTTCACAGGATAATTGCACAATATCTAAATCAGTATCAACATCACATGCATATGAAATACTAGAAGAAATATCATTCATGAAGGTCGGGGCAGAAAAGCCTAATGTATTTGAAACCAAAGGTTCCACAACATTTTCAGCATAGACATGTTCTTCTAACATAACATCATCATCATAGTAATATGCATACTTGTCCCGATTAGCAGTTGTGGTGTCATAGTCAACTCATGTTCCTCTAGATTAGGTTCATATTCAATATCATACACATGAGAAGGACTAGACATGTTATTTCCAAAGTTCAATTCATTACCACCTATATCATGTGACAGTGTCTCAGTTTCCCTAATGGATTCCCAGTGACGGGTTTTCTCTGCAATCTCAGCTAAAAATTTCCATGCATCATCCACAGTTTTATCAAGAAATTCACCATTACACATACACTCAACCATGGCTCGAGATTTAAAGTCTAGTCCCTCATAGAGGATAGCGACAAGTCTCCACTTCTCAAATCCATGGTGTGGACATTCGCTCAACAAATCATTAAAACGTTCAAAATAGTCAAAAACAGTTTCCTCATCCAATTGGACAAAACAATTGATACTTTGACGAATAGCGATGGTCCTATGATGTGGAAAGAATTTTTTGAAAAATAGATCTGTGAGTTGGTCCCAAGTGTTGATTGATTGTGGTCTCAAACCGTAAAACCATGTTTTGGCCCTTTCCTTTAGAGAAAATGTAAACAAACGCAATTTCAAAGAGTCTTCGGATATATGGTCAGGTTGTAAAGCCCGGACAATTTGTTCAAACTCTCTTACATGGTTATAGGGATTCTCAGAATCGAACCCTCGAAATATAGGAAGTATTTGTATCATACTTGCGTTTAGTTCAAATGGGCCATCAGTCTGGGGTAAGACGATACATGATAATGGAATTTTTATTGTGGGATACATGCATTCATGGAGAGTATTAGGTTGGCCCATATTGAAAAGACACAAAGCCCACTATTTGGTTTTAAAGGGTTTTCAAAATTTGGTTTTTTTATGGAAAATTTTGGTTTTGATGGGAATGAAAAACAGTTGGTTTTTATGGGTTTTGAAAACTTTGGTTTTTTAAGGGATTAAAAATTTGGTTTTCGAAATTAGGAGCAATTTTTTTTTATTTATTTATTATTATTTTTTTTTAAACTTAGCCTAGCATAAATTAGCACAACCCATAAAAGAAAATAAAAACAACAATAATAATTACAAACCCATAAAAGAAAGAAAAAGAAGAAAAAGAAAAATTATTACAAGCCCAAATAAAAAATAAAGAAAAACAAAAATTATTACAAGCCCACAAATTAAAAATGGAAGCCCACAGGTTGGGTTCTCTTAATGGGTTTAGGCCTACCTTTGAAGCACAGCCCAGCTGCTCAGTTTGGTTGCAAAATCCCAGTTGGGCTTTGGATCATCCTAAGCTTTTGTCTTTGTTCAGGCCCAGTTGGGCTTGGCTCAACTTGTTAAGCTTGGCAGCAACTTCAGCAGGCCCAGTTGGGCTTGATGGCTCAATTTAGCACCAGGCAGCAGGGGTTGCAGCAGACTTGGCCTGGCACCAGCAGGAGCACCAGCAGGAGCACAAGTTCTAGCAAAATAGTGCAGCACCAGCTCCACAGCAGCAGTTCAGGCTAGCAGCACAGCTCAACAACAGCAACATGCAGTTTGCAGGCTTGTTTATCAGCAACACCACAAGCTCAGGCACCTGGCAGCTCAGATAAGAAGTTCAGATCTCTGAAACAAATGGGTAAAGCAACAACCCAAGCCAGGAATGGACAGGACAATGATGTAGGTGCAGCTACAAACGGAAAACTAATCATGTAGTTATAGAAGTTACAGATGAAAATGGAATGCAGGGACAGTGAAAATGAAAATGCAGTGATGCTAGGTTAACAACTACAAAATGGCAGGTAATCTACAGCAAGCTACACAGCTGATTATGAGAAGCAAGCAAAGAATGCAACTGGTATGAGAATGCAGCTGAGAATGCAAGATGAGCTACAGCTGCCTATGCAGTGAACAAACTAAGATGCAGTAAAGAACTACAATTTACAGCTGAAACAAATAGGTACAGGAATGAAGTAAAAATCAGCAAAGTGACATGAATGATGCTGAACTACAATGGTGCAGAACTACAGGTGGTACTAAGTTACAGCTACAGATGCAATATGCAAGATGAGTACACTAAGATGCTTATCAGAACTACACAGCAGGTATGAGTATGCAAAGAACATCAAGAAAAACTTCAAAAACACGGCAGCCAAGTCCCCGGCAGCGGCGCCAAAAACTTGGTAGGCATTTAAAGGAGTAAGAAAATAAGACAGAGGATAAGAAGGCCTACATGTTAAACTGCAAGTGCACAGTTGTCATTGTAGTGTGTATGTGCAAGAACAGGTCATCTCCACAGGGACTTGGGGTGTTTAGTTGAAGTTTCACTATGCTGATAATTGATGCAAAACTAAATGCAAGGTCACAAGGTTGCAGTGACAGTGAAACAGAGATGGTAAAACAACAAGGAACCAAGGCTATGAGCCAAGGGCAGGGAAGGCAGTGCACGGATTTCAGTGCACAGCAAGATGTGAAGTGCAAAAACAGTGAAGGAAATAACTGATCAGGAAGCAATGTGAGAAGTTACTAAGGCAATTGAATCCACCCTTGTGACCTAGCCAAACAATGCAATTCTAGGTTGACATTAGGATCTTAAGCATACAAAAGGAATGGAAAGAGAATTAGCTTGCTATGAGCACTAATTTCTCCCATTGCTCAATCAAAACAATGCATCCTAAGCATACAAATGGAATGGAAAGAGAATTAGCTTGCTATGAGCACTAATTTCTCCCATTGCTCAATCAAAACAATGCATCCTAAGGCTCTAACCTAGGATTCCACTACCTAACAGTGCACTAAAGCATCATCTGAGCCTCAGCAATGCAACTTAGCTCATGCTAATCTTGTAAACAATAATAAATATCATACAAGGCAATTCAAACAACACACATATGGTGAGCAAATACAAAAACATGATAAACATATGAACCAACAGTGTAAACATAAAACAAATGAGAAAATGGCTAGTCCAGTTCTCTACAAGAGTGAAGCTGGATAACCCAGCATCCCCCTCCATACACACACCGCACTCTCTATTTATATCACCAAATACCCAATTTTTCCGAAACCCTAGAATTGAAATTAGGGTTTTCAATTTCCGAAATTTACTCACCAAAACTTTGAATTGACGTCGCCCCATGTCTTCTCTGCCTCTCTCGGTTCTTCTCCTGCTCCCAATTGCTACAATTGCTCCCTAATTTGAGGTGTTTTATCAACCCTCACCTAGGTCAGTTGGTGAGAGAGGTTAAAGCGCTTCGAATTAGGGGGATGGGTCGTGTCGGGTAATTATGGAGATGGTGGATGTGATGGTGGTGACAGGAGTGATGGATGATGGAAGTAGCAGGTGGAGGTGATGGTGGTGGAATGGGTGTTTCTGTTGCAGAGAGGGGGGAGAGGAAGACGAAGGTGGAGGTCGATATGGGTTAGGATAGGGAGCTGTTTGGCTAGGTCATAGGGTTCGAGTATTAGTGTGTTAGGCGGGTGTATCAAGATGTGTGTACCACGAGCTGAAGCCGCTGGATATGGAGATGGTAGGTGGATCAGACGGATAAGGAAGAAGCAGCTTGTAGCGACCGTAGGATGTAAAATACAACGAAGTCTACGGTGCGAGATTAGGTTAGGTGTTGTAGTGTTTAGCGGAATCATCGGGATTTGATGCACAGGCATAGGAGCGACCGTATGATGCTGAAATGCTTCGATCTGACGGCTGAAATCCGAGACGGGCTTGGATATAGAAAATGGGTTTGGGTGAGGGTTTTGGGCCTTGGGTATGCCAAGCCCATATCTTCTTTAAGAACAATTCTTCCTTCTTGAGCCCATTCCTAGCTTTTTGGTCTTGTGCGCACCATTCTTTGCGGCTTCCTTGCGTAATTTCTTCCGGCTTTTCACCACTCTTCAGCTCTTTTCCGCTCCGCAATTCATCCAGACTTTATTTATTACCTAAAAATGCAAAATTAAGTAAGAAAAATATTTATTCTTGAAAACAATGAAAATACAGAATATGGGATAAAATGTAGAATTAATGCACAAAAGATGAGTTAAATGCCAACAAAAGGGGATAAATATATACAATATTTGGCACTCATCAAATACCCCCAAACCTGAATTTTACTTGTCCTCAAGTAAAACAAAACTAAGGAAATCCTACCTATACCACTGTCGCTGGTCTCTCGAATGCATTTAGCGTATGCACTAAGCCTTTTAAACCACTAAGTGTCCCTAGTGGACGAGTTGAAGTCTCGTGAAGGTTTGCTTAGAACGTACCTACAAAGTTCTAGGTCAAAATATAAGCTCAGATTCCATCAAATGTGACATGTGCAAGTCAATTAAGCTCACAGCAAAATGGAGATGTCAATCTAGCTATCGAAGGCACAATCCTAGCACTGATAACAAAAAAAGACATGTGATAAGAGTGTAAAGTGTATCTACACATGTGTAAAGAAAGATCGGATGTTATGACTACTAATCACCAAGAGATAGTTTCTCAGGCTAAGAACCAAGGTCGAAATCTAGCTAGCTGTCCGGACTTTACGAGAATTGTGAATGAGTTGGAGGTATTTCACAATTACTCGCGTTGTACATCAATGGCATACACCCTCCTTGCTTATTACAATGAAACAACAAAATGACCCTTTACATGACTCTTATTTACATTGACTTCTCTCTTTTTATTTTTGGAACAAGAGAGAATGGAATTGATAAACACTTGATTTTTTTTTGTATTTTTTCTGATATTTTCTTTTTTTCTGAATATACATCATTTTTTTTTTTTACTACAACCACAATCAAAAAATCATAATCAGAGACTTGAACTTATCTATCACTCAAAAGTCTATTTATCTCCTATCTTGAGACAAAAGTCGTTTTTCTATATAGACTTAGATTATACACATTTGCTATTTCGAGTCGAGTTTATCTCGTCTATCTATTTCTCGAAATATGTGTTGGTAAGCTTTCGCTCTACCCAAGTTCATCTTTACCTAGTGACGAAAGTCATGACAAGTTTCAATCACTTTGAAAATTGGTTACTTTGACGAAAAATAGTTTGTGAATAACAACAATAGAATATCAACGTCCTCTAAGAATGTTTCAATGATTGAAATGAGAGTTTAGATTATATAACCATTGGAGGATATAAGCATTGTTGTGGAAACACATATATGTATAAGTCCTTATTCCTTGAACCGAAGTTTGCGAAATTTGTTGATCAAGAGAACCGGCATGGTGACGTGAGCCAAGTCCGCGAACTCAGTCTGCGAACTGGCAGAAGTTCTCATCCCGAGAAATTCTGCTGGAGTTTGTGAACTACGTCCGGGAACTTAAGTCCGCGAACCCAGTCCGCGAACTTGAGTAGGTTATATCTAAAAACGATGTTTGTGAACTTATTCTTATATAAACTAAGGAATGCAAATTGTAAACCATGGCTATATAGTTCATGAATCGATTCGAGTGAATCAAATCGTTTTTGCTTCGATTGTGTCTTGTGTAGTTACATAAGATTTCCTTGCAATTGAACAACTCTCTAACTAGTTCATTTGAGTCACTTGAACTAGTTATGGTGAAGAAGAATATGGTTGATATGAAAGTGATCATATGGCTAACCATTTGGTTAAATATAATGTACAAGTTTGGGTACGGTTACACAAGCCAAGAAACGTGCATTTCATTTGTGTGTAACAAGCTAGTTTTCGATCTAACGGTTGAAAGATATTAGCTTGAATCTAATCAGGTTTTCATCTAACGGTGAATATTGAATGCTTTGTTACCAAGCTAACATTGATTGCAAACCCTGATTTGAAAGACTATATAAGGGAGAACTCTAGCAACTGGGAAACCTAATCCCCACACCTTCTGTGTGATACTAGTTGTGCTAAGCTAGAGTCGATTCTCCTTTAACCTTTGGTTTCTTCTTCCTAACCAGGTTAACGACTTAAAGACTTCATTGGGATTGTGAAGCCAGACCGATAATACTATCTTGTAGTTGTGTGATCTGATCTTGTTGTTTCTATCGTACGAGTACAATTGTAATAATTTGCTTGAGATTGATATCTCCGATAGGCAAGATATAAAACAAATCACAAACACTTTGTCTCATTGTTTGTGATTCCGCAATATCTTTTTTCGCTACGTCGATTAAGATTATTGTGAGGTGATTGATAATACTAGGCTTTTCTTCGGGAATATAAGTCTGGTTTATCAATTGGTTCCTGTTCACCTTGAATTATCAAAAGACGGAGCAAAACTCGTAGGTATATTCGTGGGAGACGGATTTATCTATTACTGTAGACTTTTCTGTGTGATACAAATTTGTTTATTAAAGTCTTTGACTTTGGGTCGTAGCAACTCTTAGTTGTGGGTGACATCAACTAAGAGAATCAAGTACGTAGCATCCTGCTGGGATCAGAGACATAGGAGCATAACTGTACCTTGGATCAGTGTGAGATTTATTGGGGTTCAACTACAGTCCAGACCGAAGTTCATTTGGAGTAAGCTAGTGTCTGTAGCGGCTTAATACAGTGTGTGTTCAATCTGGACTAGGTCTCGGGGTTTTTCTGCATTTCCGGTTTCCTCGTTAACAAAATTCTGGTGTCTGTGTTATTTCTATTTCCGCATTATATTTGTTTATATAATTGAAATAATACAGGTTGTGCGTTTGAATCAATTAATTGGAAATCCGACCTTTGGTTGTTGATTGATATTGATTGATCCTTCGACATTGGTCTTTGAAACCGTCCAAGTTATTCCTTGTGTTTGATTATAGACTCACTGATATCTATTAGCTTGAGTGAATCAAAACAAGAGAGAGATATTACCTCCTTGAGATACTTTTACCTAGATTGAGTTTGACTATCTAGTTGATTCTCTAGAAAGTGTTTCGGAGTTAGTCCATACAGATTGCTAAGCGAAATATTGGGTGGTGTTGTTAGACCCCCACTTTTTCAATATTGATAGCCGGATCAATATTTGAGCAACTGAGCAAGTATTGCTCAATTCGACGAATTACTGATAAATTACTAAATATTGATAGCTGGATCAATATTTGAGCAAGTATTGCTCAATTCGACGAATTATTTATTGGTGACGTGACCCAATAAAATATTAAAATATTGGTAGGTTACCAAATGATTAATTCAGATGTTGGTTGCTGAATCAACGTAAATTCATTCGTGGAACATTTATTTGAAACCCTAATTTCAGATCAATTATCTGTTAATTGATGAATCGTTGAAAATAGGGTATAACTGATAGAGGGACCGACCACATGGGATGATGAGCGTCTATGTGGTTCCCAGTTCTCGAGTGAGCATGCACCAAAGTCTTCAGTTGGAGAGTTGGTGAAAGAATGATGATTAAATGCCAGTTTCATCATTTATTGAAATATTGCTGGATTCAACATTAAGTGATAAAACCCAGTTATGAAAAGAGTGCGGGACCGACCAAGAGAGCATGAGACCGACTCTTGGTGGTCACGGGACCAGCTGTTGGTCGTTTGAGCAATCCCCAGGTTGGTTGGAGAGAATTCGGGCCCAGTGTGAGCAATTGAGCAAATTAGGTCAGAATTATGAAAATACGTGGGACCGACTTTGTGCAAGTCCTAGGGATGACCCTGGTCGGTCAAGAAGGCATGCACGTGTTACCATGGTGTCCATGTTTTCGTACTGAGATTTTCAGTATTTTCTGATGTGCGTTCGAGCAACATTGTGAATTTTCAGCAGAGTTTCATCTTGACTGAAATTCTTGATTTTTGTTGGAATGAGCATGTATGCTCAATTGATCAATATTTTGTAAATATTAAAATAAGAGTATTTTAACATTTAAAATTGTCGTGAGAGTCTAGTCGGTCGTGTGACCATGTTGGATTTTGGTTTTTCATGATTCGGGCAAGATTTGAGAAATTACGACGAAATCATGATTTTTGCTCAAACCAAGGAGTTTCATGAATTGAGGAAAATAATAATTATAAAAGACTAGGGATTGCAAGGTATGGGACTGGCCACGGCTAAGGCATGGCCTTTCGGCTATGTTGCCCGGCCCCACAACACTTTCCTTAATTTTATATTATTATTTTTCATGAAACCGTGATATTATGGAGAATCCATGAGTTTTGTTGAAACAGAGGAGTTTCATGAAATTGGGAAATAATAATAATTATAAAAATCTAGGGATTGTAAGGTGTGGGACCGGCCACGGCTTGGGCATGGCCGGACAGCTAGGTTGCCTGATCCCGCACACCTTTCCCTATTTTATAATATTATTTTTTATGAATCTGTGAAGTTACGGAGAATTCATGAGTTTTGCTCAAACAAGGAAAGTTGCTAAAATCAAGGAGTTTTCATGAGTTCATGAAAATAACAAAAATAAGGAAAAATAATGGAAGAGGCATGGGACCGGCCACGGCTAGGGAACGACCGGCCATCCGGTGGGCCCGGCCCATGGCGCCTCTTATTATTTTATTATTATTTGTTGTTTTCTCCTGTTTTGCGTAAGATTCCTCATCTGTCCGTATTTTTTGAATGCTCGTTTGTGCATCCGGGTGCTCAGTCGTGTATCATTGTCGAGTACACTTTCACCATTTTTGTGGGGCTTACTCAGTGATGGTCCAGATGCCCGGTTGTTGAGTATTTATTGTTAGTTTATGAAATTTAGGGGAGAATAATTCATGAGACTGAACAATAAAAATGAGTAGTTGTTTTATTATCAATTCATAGGATCAGCTGTGGATTCGACCATGAATTCAGAATAATAAAGTTATCTATTACCATTCCATGAGACCAGCCCTGGATTCGGTCATGAAATCGGAGTAACGAGATAATATAGTTGTTTATTGCCATTCCATGAGATCAAGCCGTGGATTTGATCATGAAATCAGAGCAAAAGATAATTGTTTATTGTCATTCCATGGGATCAGGCCGTGGATTCGATCATGGATATGAGAAAAATAGATCATTTTAGGAATTCAGTTGTGAATGTCACGACAGAATTAATCTATTGCAGAAAGGATATTAGCCAGTTAAAGCGTCACATCCATTCTGAATGATGCATAGTCATGGAGTCACGGGTGTTGTTTACGACCTGAAGGCATTAATGCTCTCAATCTACGAAGAACCGCCTGAATCTATACACGGTCTCTCCACATATTCAGGGAACAGTGAGTGTCACCGACGTCCTGAAGGCGTTAATGCTCTCAATCTACGGAGAACCGCCTAATCGTTCTTCTATGTGGAGGGGGGGTCTCTCTCATGTAGTCAGGGAACAGTGAGTGTCACCGACGTCCTGAAGGCGTTAAGCTCTCAATCTATGGAGAACCGCCCAATTATGTTATTATACATAGAAGGCACGATGAAATGTCAGGATCGAACGCTCAGCTAGTGGAGGCCTTTCGACATACATGTTCATCATGGATTCGTAAAATATGAATCGTTGCATGCCTGAAAGCCGTGTCAAAAACATGCATCATGATTTTACGGTTTTGTCCTTTGTTAAAAATCCACCATCAACATTTGGTTGTGTATTTCAATTAGATTAATTATGGGTTCTCTTGTGATTAATCTAATTGTATATTTTTGAGTCTCCATAAGTTCACTTATGTTGAGCATCTTTCGATTAAATTAATCATGGATTATCTTGTGGTTAGTTTAATTGAATATTTTGGATTCAAATTCATACTTGTATGTGATTTGTTATGTCCAAAGAAATCCTTATTTTCTTTCGAAATTAAGGTCGCTCTTGTTGTTCTTTCGGGAATGACATTATATGGGGGAGAGTTCTTAATTGAACTTGTGATTATTGCCAAATCTTTGTGGGGAGTGTGGCTTTGGAATATTATAGGGGTTATTTTGTATCTTTATAAACTCCTTGATGAATGCATTTAGCTTCGGATTTATGATTGCATCTAAATAAGATGATATGTGTTTCTTTCTTTTGGTCATGAAATGTCTCTTTCGGAAATTTCATTAGGATCCCGTTCTTGTACCTTTGCCAATTTTATTGACAAAAAGGGGTAGAATTAATATGTAGTTCACACTACAAATACATATGGTTTTCAGATCATTATGTAAGGGGGACTGGTTTCCATGTGAGATGGAGTATTGACTAAGGGGGAGTGATAAATATCACCATAGTATTATTGTTGAAGTTGTGATACAATTGAACTTTGACGCTGTGTAATGATACTATGACACTGTATAACAATGATTGAGAACTCTTGTTTTCTCGTTGTTACAACTACGGATTTTCAACAACGATGATGCTGAACTTACAACCTTTGGGGATCATTGGAGTACTTGGAAGTGACGAAGATTTCGAGTAATGTTGAAGATTAGACATGTGGAATAGGATCTCCAAAAGTTAATTTATTTATTTTTTTGTATTCCATTTGTATTGATAGTTTGGTCATTAAAATTGACAAAGGGGGAGATTGTTAGAGTATTGCTCGGTCGAACTCGCATGTGCAAGCATGTTTGTCAATGTTAGTGATCAAAACTATAAGTCTTGATTTCTAGTCTACTATAGCTAAGGTCTCGTACTAGGATAGAAAGTGTCGCTGAGCTCAAGAACTCCATGTCAATCATCATACAAGACGAAGGACTACTCAAGGAACCGGTGGATCTTCATCGACTAAAAGGTATGTGGAGACTGATAGACACATTTTTGTGTCTAATTTGTCCTCAATGTCCGTATTGTTGGAACTCTATTTTTGTACTAAATTGTGTTTTTATGTATTTTTAGGAAATAAACATTTTTGGAAAATTCGGTTCGAAAAGTTGATTTTGGCACCCGGAGGACAAGTGTTATTCGGACTCTCGCTTTTGGATAAGGGGTAACCTAATTACTAAGGGGAACCCCCAGGTCACCCCAAGGCAGCTGCTATTCGCACCCCTACTATGGATAGGGGGCTACCAGTTTCTTCCCCATTTGAACCGAGTTTTGGCGGGAAAAATAGTTCTTCACCTACGTAATTGTTGAAGCAAATTTTGGACGTGATATAAGGAGATTCAAGGGCTAGTTTTCATTGGGTTGGACCTGTTATAGCCTAACAGGGATGGTATGGGTGTTCGAATCGAGTTATTTGGGCTGGATAATCGTGGGATGCAAAACAGAGAAGATATTCTCAAAACAGGGAAGATATTCTATTCTCGGAATTTTTGGATGGAAGATACGTGAATGGGTCGACTGTATTGGTTAGAAACAAATTCTACAGCTCAGAGAAGACGCGTGAAAGAGATAAACCAGGAAACAAATCCCGTAACAAGTCAGAAGAATAAAAAAAATATATCGGAAATATTCTCTTCACTGCCGGATTATATTGAAGTTATTACAAAGATTTGGTCGACCTGTTGAGTATAAATAGGTTGCTGGGGTTGAGGAGAAGGGTGTCGAGAGTTTGGGGTCGAGAGAAGGTCCAGAGAAGCAGAAATCAAGAGTTGATGAAACTCTGTTTCTGCTGCTGCTGATGATGAAGAACACCAAGAACACGAAGAACAGACTCGCAAGGACAGTGGTTTATCAACAGTGTCTAAGACGCACAGCAGTAGGTCGCAGTGCAGTCTAAACAGCAGCAACACTTGTTTTTTATCGTTCATTCTGTGACGCTTTTTGTGCGTCGCAGATTACAGTTTTACACCATTTTCTCTTCTTCTCTTCATTGTAAACAACATTTGAGCAATAAATAAATATTTTGAGCATGTGTTTTATCATGATGAGCTAAAACCTAACACTGGGATGATGAAGGAGGGTGAATTTCATACACGGGTAAATTTATTTTATTCTTTTTTATGACTTTTTCATTAATCTAAAATTGAAATATGATTTGAATTAATTGGTTGTTATTTAATTTGATGATGTATGCTTAGCTTAGGTGTTTTGATACATCATGCTTAGGACTTACAATCGATGTTTTGAGAATCTATCTTGGCAAAATCAGAGTCCATGTTAATTTTATTGAGTTTTAAATTGTCAAAGAATATATGAATGAACCCTGTGTAGTGAATTCGGCCAAATCCTTAGTCCCAGTACCTCTCGCCCATTGTTAATATTTTTGTATATATATTTTTATTAAATCTAAAAATTCCATTTCCTTCACAAGTCTGAAACGAATCCTATTTACTACAACACAATCAAAAAATCAATCATTTTGGCGCCGCCGACGCGGATTTGTGCTTAGGTAGAATTTTTAGGTTTTTTATTATTATTCCATTTGTTCTTTTTACGTCTCTTTGGTTGTGTCTTTGTATTACAGGTTTGAAGTTGGATACTAAAGACCTTGGAATCAAAGCTTAAAGCTAAAAGAGAAGGAAAAAAGACAAAGCAAAAAAATAAAGAAAAAAGAGAGAAAAAAAAGAGAGTTTTTTTTATTTATTTTTTTTTTTTGTAATTATTATTATATTTTTTTTTTTTTTTGTATTTGTATTTCTTTTCATTGGACTGGACTTTGGACAATTTATTTTAATTTTAAACCCTACGGAAGGGTTATATAAAAAAAATTATATATAAACTGTGTGCAGGGAAGGACGACGATTACTATATCGTCTCGGCCCCTCGGGTTCGTACATGACATAGGAGTCGTGGCCCGAGTCGACTTCAACGGTTCATCCCCCGTCTGGTACGGGAGGTAAGTCCATCGAAACACTCGCGAATCTCCTGTAAGCGAGTTACTGTATTCCTTAAGGTGATTCATTGATTGAGGACGAATTTGGACTGTTTTTAAATTCCTAGTAAAGGGCAAGGCCTGGCCAATACAAGATAAGGGTTCGGATTTCATCACCGCTCCCTTCTTGCCCGCCTTAGGTAAACGAAACCTAACGCGAACCCAAGCTTAAAATTTGATTAGAACGAGACCGATAGGGTAACGAGCTTGTAGGAAAGTCTTTCGAAAAATATTGGTTACTCTTTTAGCATACTTCAAAGTTCTGATGGTTTCTGTAAGTTGAATGCGTGACTGCGCCGCCTTGTGATAGCGGTGAGGCCTTGGGTATCAAAGCTCCACTGAGCTTCCCTCGCCTCGATTCAACTTACATTAGCTCGGATTGATTCCAGAGGGGTGTGCTCAAATTGTAACGAATTCCTTTTCGAAGGAATAGAAGCTGGTCTAGAAAACAATCTAAGTGGAGCCATCATGCTTTTTGTTTGCTAGATTCTATAGGTTTGATTTGGTCGAGTCAGCCTTGTTTGTGATTGTGTAGAATTCCCTTGCAATTAAGAATGTCGAACTGGTATGATAGAAGCCAATACAATGAGTATCGATCTGAATTTGAATATGGACATCATCATTTTTATGACCATGGTGGGAATAGTAGTTGGGAACGCCAACCTTTTCAAGGTTATGGTTCATACCATGGTGAGCCCAATTACTATCCACACGCGAATTGGTCTTACGAGCAAGAAAATCAGGAACACTGTAGTACTGGTTACTCGTTTTTGGAAACTAGTCCTGATTATGATATTTCTGAACCTGTTCCATCTCTAGAAGAGACCCAACAACGGATTGAAAGGACGTATAAACGTTTAGTTGCAATGAATAGTTCAAAAGAAGTGTACACGATATTCTGAGATGATAAACGAGAGTGGTGAACGTATAAGTGTTATGCTCAGTGAAATTCAGGCACGTCTAGAGGCAGAAAATGAACAGTTGGCTAATGCTGCTCGAAATAATCTAAATTTCCAAAATAGGGTTTCTAATTCTACCCTTGATATCAATAGTGAATATTTGCCTAATTTAGAGGACGAGGCTAGAATAAAAGACACTACTTATTTAGATAAGGTTCAATCATCTTTGTACTATTATGATGAGGATAGTAGTAATGAAGAATCTGAAATGTAGGCATAGTGATCAGGAATCTATTAATCCAATTGAGCTTTATAATGATTATATTCTAGTTCAAATCCAAATAATTTTTATGATTATTCACCTATTCAAAAGGACGAGGATTTGATTAGGGATACCACCGTTTTAGACGATGTAGTTTTTCCTTTTGATTACGAAGCCGATAGTGGTTTAGAGGAACGGGTTTATTCCGAAAATGCTGTTTTAGAGTCTAGCGACTTAGAAACAATAGTTAGATGAAGAAGATGACCTAGAGATGAGTAAAGATGCTCCTGATAATAAATTAAAGAATCAATTGACCATTTTCAGATCTAATGATCCAGAAATTAGGGAGATTGTAACTAGTCTATCTAGAGACACTGAAAACTCTAAGTTTGGGGGTGATTATCACCTTCCTAGTGCCTTACCTTTAACTCTCAGAAAGTCCCTTCACTTAGGACTTGATATCTCTGCCTCGACAATTTTACAAGATTACCTTCATACTCGTTTTCCCGAACCTAATGATGTCCAGGAAGAAGTTCAGTCGTTAGAAACCCATCCTCTGGTTGATGTGGTTTTCCCAGGCTATGATCCCCAGATTGACTTTGTTTTCCCACCAAATAGTTTTCTTCCAACTGTGGGAACGTTTATATTCCAAATGTGTCGAATATTAAGTTGTGAGACTAAACCTAAATGCTTTAGGAAATTAGAATCGACACATTTGCTTAAGAATGACCACTACTCTCATTGTGGTCAATTATGTAAGTCAAATCTTATTGACTTAGAGGATCCTCAGTTATTTAGGTTATTATTGTGCGCTTCTAAGATCATATTTGAGTTTTTCCAGACTCTAGGACCTAATGATTCGGATCCCACCTATGAAGAAACGCAGCCAATGAAAATTTTCTATTTAGACCCTTTCATAGAACCTGAACCTGAACCACAATTAGATATAAATTTCTTAATCAGGAAACTTAGTAAGGGCATGCTAGTCTTGTTCACTTTCTTAGTTCATTGCAGTTTCCTTTGGTCAACTCTATTTAGTTTTGAAGACCCACAATTATTTCGACTGTTACTTTATGGTTCGAGTTGACTAATCCTTTCCTAAGTCTGGCTGAAGACTTTAAACTTAGCACTTCTTGGGAGGTATCCCATGCTCATCCAACACGGTAATATCTTTCCTTAACTCTTTCGCTTCAAATGGTAATAGTTTCTCCTTGTTCATGCTTTTAGTTTCATCTTTAGAACATTGAGGACAATGTTAGATTTAAGTTTGGGGGTATGGGAGAAACTTTTTAGTTGCAATTAATAAACTCCAGAGCCTAGAAATTTATGCGTATTCAGGATGGCACTAACTAATATAAGTGGATGGAAGCATCTTGGTTGTAGGAGTTGAGGAGCCAATCTGATTAGATGGAAACATCTATAGAGTCTATTCATAAAAGCACAGAGCTCAGGTGTTAGAAATAACATGATAGTTGCACCATATCTCGTTGAGTCCTTTTCATTTCTTTTTTTCATTTTAAACTATGTTTCTCTAAGTGATTAGGTGGGGCACACGATTCAAGTTTTTACCACTGCTATGGTGAATTAGAGTGACTGAGTTACTAAAAAAAAAAGAGAGACCGGACCAGTTAGACCAATCGGAATAAGTATTAACACTTGGATAACAATATGCGCGTGTTCTCCCTGTTTCCGTCGCCTAAGCAAGCGTGGAAAGCAGGACCTGTGGGAACTATCGTGTAATCTGCTGATAAGAAGCATGCGCTTGGATCAAAAAGATCTATTCATGCCGTTAAGTTAAAAAAAAAAAGGTTATTGTTCTGTGTAGTCAACTGCTGGTTCCCTTGTATTTGCCAGTTTGTTGATCTAGATTTAAGTTATTGACCACTGGTTCCCTTGTATATTCCAGTTGTGTTGATATTAGTCAGACCGGTATCTCAGTCCATTAGGATAGGTTCATTCTGGAAGTGGCCTTCAGACAGATATGGGAAACGCCGTTCACTTAGTAAACATCAAAACCATCTATGTTTTTCTATATCCATCTTCTTGATCTATCCATGTGATTAGTTTTGACTTCGGATATTGATGTCCATAGTGCGACTATCTGAGTAGAGCTCTGTCACTTATATATGAATTTTAGTATGCTTGAGTGCAAACTCGTGTACAACAATTGGAATTTCGCATCAGGGTACTTCCTCTTATAGTCAATAAGTATGCCAACCAAGGAGATTCTTTAGTGCCTTCCAAGGTTCTACATAGATAAGCTAGGGTCTGGAGTAATGGTTTTGTGGGCACACCTCTGGTAAACCCTCCCGAGATTAACTCGGTTTTATTTATTTTGTATTAGTTTTGCTCGAGGACCAGCAAATAATAAGTTTGGGGGTATTTGATAGACACATTTTTGTATCTAATTTGTCCTCAATGTCCGTATTGTTGGAACTCTATTTTTGTACTAATATTGTGTTTTTATGTATTTTTAGGAAATAAACATTTTTGGAAAATTCGGCTCGAAAAGTTGATTTTGGCACCCGGAGGACAAGTGCTATTCGGACTCTCGCTTTTGGATAAGGGGTAACCTAATTACTAAGGGGAACCCCCAGGTCACCCCAAGACAGCTGCTATTCGCACCCCTACTCTGGATAGGGGGCTACCAGTTTCTTCCCCATTTGAACCGAGTTTTGGCGGGAAAAATAGTTCTTCACCTGCGTAATTGTTGAAGCAAATTTTGGACGTGATATAAGGAGATTCAAGGGCTAGTTTTCATTGGGTTGGACCTGTTATAGCCTAACAGGGATGGTATGGGTGTTCGAATCGAGTTATTTGGGCTGGATAATCGTGGGATGGAAAACAGAGAAGATATTCTCAAAACAGGGAAGATATTCTATTCTCGGAATTTTTGGATGGAAGATACGTGCATGGGTCGACTGTATTGGTTGGAAACAAATTCTACAGCTCAGAGAAGACGCGTGAAAGAGATAAACCAGGAAACAAATCCCGTAACAAGTCAGAAGAATAAAAAAAATATATCGGAAATATTCTCTTCACTGACGGGTTATATTGAAGTTATTACAAATATTTGGTCGACCTGTTGAGTATAAATAGGTTGCTGGGGTTGAGGAGAAGGGTGTCGAGAGTTTGGGGTCGAGAGAAGGTCCAGAGAAGCAGAAATCAAGAGTTGATGAAACTCTGTTTCTGCTGCTGCTGATGATGAAGAACAACAAGAACACGAAGAACAGACTCGCAAGGACAGTGGTTTATCAACAGTGTCTAAGACGCACAGCCGTGGGTCGCAGTGCAGTCTAAACAGCAGCAACACTTGTTTTTTATCGTTCATTCTGTGACGCTTTTGTGCGTCGCAGATTACAGTTTTACACCATTTTCTCTTCTTCTCTTCATTGTAAACACCATTTGGGCAATAAATAAATATTTTGAGCGTATTTTTATCATGATGAGCTAAAACCCAACACTGGGACGACGAAGGAGGGTGAATTTCATACACGGGTAAATTTATTTTATTCTTTTTTATGACTTTTGCATTAATCTAAAATTGAAATATGATTTGAGTTAATTGGTTGTTATTTAATTTGATGATGTATGCTTAGCTTAGGTGTTTTGATACATCATGCTTAGGACTTACAATCGATGTTTTGAGAATCTATCTTAGCAAAATCAGAGTCCATGTTAATTTTATTGAGTTTTAAATTGTCAAAGAATATATGAATGAACCCTGTGTAGTGAATTCGGCCAAATCCTTAGTCCCAATACCTCTCGCCCATTGTTAATATTTTTGTATATATATTTTTATTAAATCTAAAAATTCCATTTCCTTCACAAGTCTGAAACGAATCCTATTTACTACAACCACAATCAAAAAATCATAATCAGAGACTTGAACTTATCTATCACTCAAAAGTCTATTTATCTCCTATCTTGAGACAAAAGTCGTTTTGCTATATAGACTTAGATTATACACATTTGCTATTTCGAGTCGAGTTTATCTCGTCTATCTATTTCTCGAAATATGTGTTGGTAAGCTTTCGCTCTACCCAAGTTCATCTTTACCTAGTGACGAAAGTCATGACAAGTTTCAATCACTTTGAAAATTGGTTACTTTGACGAAAAATAGTTTGTGAATAACAACAATAGAATATCAACGTCCTCTAAGAATGTTTCAATGATTGAAATGAGAGTTTAGATTTTATAACCATTGGAGGATATAAGCATTGTTGTGGAAACACATATATGTATAAGTCCTTATTCCTTGAACCGAAGTTTGCGAAATTTGTTGATCAAGAGAACCGGCATGGTGACGTGAGCCAAGTCCGCGAACTCAGTCTGCAAACTGGCAGAAGTTCTCATCCCGAGAAATTCTGCTGGAGTTTGTGAACTCCGTCCGGGAACTTAAGTCCGCGAACCCAGTCCGCGAACTTGAGTAGGTTATATCTAAAAACGATGTTTGTGAACTTATTCTTATATAAACTAAGGAATGCAAATTGTAAACCATGGCTATATAGTTCATGAATCGATTCGAGTGAATCAAATCGTTTTTGCTTCGATTGTGTCTTGTGTAGTTACATAAGATTTCCTTGCAATTGAACAACTCTCTAACTAGTTCATTTGAGTCACTTGAACTAGTTATGGTGAAGAAGAATATGGTTGATATGAAAGTGATCATATGGCTAACCATTTGGTTAAATATAATGTACAAGTTTGGGTACGGTTACACAAGCCAAGAAACGTGCATTTCATTTGTGTGTAACAAGCTAGTTTTCGATCTAACGGTTGAAAGATATTAGCTTGAATCTAATCAGGTTTTCATCTAACGGTGAATATTGAATGCTTTGTTACCAAGCTAACATTGATTGCAAACCCTGATTTGAAAGACTATATAAGGGAGAACTCTAGCAACTGGGAAACCTAATCCCCACACCTTCTGTGTGATACTAGTTGTGCTAAGCTAGAGTCGATTCTCCTTTAACCTTTGGTTTCTTCTTCCTAACCAGGTTAACGACTTAAAGACTTCATTGGGATTGTGAAGCCAGACCGATACTACTATCTTGTAGTTGTGTGATCTGATCTTGTTGTTTCTATCGTACGAGTACAATTGTAATAATTTGCTTGAGATTGATATCTCCGATAGGCAAGATATAAAACAAATCACAAACACTTTGTCTCATTGTTTGTGATTCCGCAATATCTTTTTTCGCTACGTCGATTAAGATTATTGTGAGGTGATTGATAATACTAGGCTTTTCTTCGGGAATATAAGTCTGGTTTATCAATTGGTTCCTGTTCACCTTGAATTATCAAAAGACGGAGCAAAACTCGTAGGTATATTCGTGGGAGACGGATTTATCTATTACTGTAGACTTTTCTGTGTGATACAAATTTGTTTATTAAAGTCTTTGACTTTGGGTCGTAGCAACTCTTAGTTGTGGGTGACATCAACTAAGAGAATCAAGTACGTAGCATCCTGCTGGGATCAGAGACATAGGAGCATAACTGTACCTTGGATCAGTGTGAGATTTATTGGGGTTCAACTACAGTCCAGACCGAAGTTCATTTGGAGTAAGCTAGTGTCTGTAGTGGCTTAATACAGTGTGTGTTCAATCTGGACTAGGTCCCGGGGTTTTTCTGCATTTGCGGTTTCCTTGTTAACGAAATTCTGGTGTCTGTGTTATTTCTTTTTCGTATTATATTTTGTTATATAATTGAAATATCACAGGTTGTGCGTTGTTCAATCAATTAGAATATCCGACCTTTTGGTTGTTGATTTAAATTGATTGACACTTGGATATTGGTCTTTGGTACCATCCAAGTTATCTCTTTAGTATTTGATAAAGACTCGCAGATTTCTATTTGCTTGAGTATATATCAAATCGAGAGATTGAGATATAAACTCTTTGATATACTTTTTATCTAGATTGAGTCTGACTGTCTAGTTGATTCTCTAGAAAGTATATTGGAGTTTGTCCATACAGATTGCTAAGAGAAATATTGGGTGTGGCTGTTGTACCCCTACTTTTTCACATTCACTGTCAAAGCTCAGAAGAAACAGTCAACCAAAAAGTCATAGCCACGACGAGGTCATCTACTCTTCAAAGGTGTAGCATAAGGATGTCATCACCTCTCTGTCTGGAAGGCGCCTGCAACACTTTACGAGGCCGCAAAGGATCCCAAGCCTACTCAGAGAAAACAACTTCGGTAACTAAAGAGGAGTGTGACTGGGGGCTGCTCATCGCAGTCTATCCCTGACAACAATCAAAGATTCATGAGATAACTCCATAGACGTGGCATAAATATTTTTCTTGAAGAAACATGGGGACCCATGATTAATAACATAATTCTCTCACTTCTACCTCTTCGTTATCCAGAATTTTTCGTCCATGTGATGCTCCAAGCATCCTAGCATTGCATCCAGGTGAGTACAATAAGCTTGTATGAAATCCCGTAGGCGTGGATTCAAGGTGATACAATCAAAGTAGGATACACTTGGGGACTGAAGCCTCATTCAGGTTTAGAAGTTTAAACGCAGTCACCACCTTACCAGCGAATGCAGTAGAAGCATATCTTCCACAAGAAAATAGGCTCAGGATAATTACATATGGGAACTACCAGCATGGGGTGCCTTCACTTCCCTCAACCATGTTATTTCTGATGTCAACCCCGTCACTGTCGAATCTTTACGAGCCGCAGGAATTTCTCAACATGAAGCCGTACACGTGCATCAAAGACTCCAAAAGCACGCCGCAGAGATATTCACATATCTGGCCACGCCATCGGATCTATGACCAGACAGAAGTGTAACTGGGGACTGCTCATCACATCCTATTCGATACAACAGTCCAAGATTCAGAAGATGGTTCAAAGGATGTCACTTGGAATGAATTCCTTGAAGACTTGATAGCAGCACGTCGGCAACGGAACGCCTCTCAGCTCGTCTACTTCACCCAGCGGTTCCGGAAGATTTCGACCATACAAGCATCCACAACATATCATCACCGCAATCCGAAAGGAAAGAATAATCCTTCCAGACACCGGCTCAGCAGTCCAGACACCAAATAACTTAAAGTCAAGGAAGGATCAACAACGCAGCTACACTCTCTAGGATTATCCCTGACATGATCATTGTCGAGCATATATTTCATCTACCCATCCCAGGAGTGCAATGGAGTTTGGTAAATTTTGAAATCCACTGGAGAGGTTAGATGCTCATTCTTCTGGAGTAAGAACCTTACTTTACATTCTGGAGAAGACCGACGGTACTGTGGGCGTGGCTACATGCACAAAATAGAAAAGAACACCTACCTTGAGTTCTCCTGGCTCGCCTTGCTGCTGATTATAACTAGATTGCTTTGTTTTCGTTGACGTCGCTAACAAAGAAAGTCATTCACACCGAGCTAAATGTCCAAGATTGATCAACTACTCATGGATATTACACTCACAGCTAAAATACGAAGACAAGATGAACTTACCTTGCCGTTAACGATTGGCATGCCTATAATCGAGCTGCTGCAAACGAACACAAGAAGCATACGAGCGAATAATAAAAGGGTAGGAAGTTAGCACTCCCTTTTATATGCAGAGTGCTTTTGGAATTCGAGTAGAGGAGGGTTTTCCTTTTGGACCATCCACAGAAGAAGGAAGTTGTTCCCGAAGCGCCAACGCTCCATGGCACCAACCTCCATGACCGAACCAGCAGCGCGCCAGCACGAGGAACACCAGCCACTCAACCTGCAATACTTCATGGCCAGGCCAGCCGCTCAACCTGCAACGCTCTGTAGCCAAGCTAGCCGCTCAACCTGCAATACCTCGTGGCCAGACCAGCCGCTCAACCTGCAACGCTCCGTAGCCAAGCCAGCCAAACTGCAACGCTCCGTGACCAAGCCAGCCGCTCAACCTGCAACGTTTCTGGCCAAGCTAGCAGCGTGCCAGTACAAAGATCACCAGTCGCTCGTACTTTCTGCCAAAGGTCAGTCGAACTTTTCCTGGTAATCTCTACATGTCTTGCCTTTTCGATTTTTAGCTTTGTCTGTCACCATCTAGTGCTTACCACGCAACAATGTCACTGTTACTTACTAAGCATGGGACTTAATGTTGATGGTGGTTTTTAGTTCAGGGATAAAAATGTAAAACCCTATATTTCATGCGCCGTATGCAGAAGGACTGAGCCATTTAAAAGTAATGAGTGCCAGGGCCTCTCTACTCACACATGTATTGAGCAACTCGGTATATTTATCCAGAATGGTGCATGTAGCAACAATCCCAAACATTCTGTAAACTCTCACCTGCATTACTTATTAGTGTATGGTTTATTGAGTATTTTCCAATGCTATATTCCCCAGCTGAACCCTTAATATTGGTTTGCCATGAAAATTAGTGTTCACTCGCAGCTGAGTAGTACGAATTTCCCGAAATATCAAAATTAAGGTCTGCATGAAAATGCTCAATCAGCAGGCGCGCTAACTGCTCTCTGAGAATAAAAGAATTTTGTGTCAACACACAGAATTTGTTAATTTTTTCAATTTTATGATAACTCATAAGATTCAAGTTTTCGGCCTAATTAATGTGCAAACATTAGGTCTTTTGCGCCTTGTGCAAATATCTCGAACCCTATTGGTCGAGGCCAAACCTAGATAAGCTGGGAACTAATCCTCCATGGAGCTAGTAGGAGAAAAGTCCTACCAAAAACGATAAATAAAGAAGAACTGTGGAAAATGGGAGCGACAACAAAAGAGGCGCGGCTACGCCACATAACTGGCCGGTCCGCTCCGGCAGGCGCCTCCTGTGGCCGCTGGCCACGCTCCATGTTGCCCTTCCCAACCTCTTTTTATATTGACCAATCAGGTCCCTTTAAATGCGCCACACGCATTTAGAATGAGGCTGGACCACATTGCTTGTCGGCCCCCTTTTCCATCGACCAATCAGGTTGCTCTAAATGTGCCACACGCATTTAGAATGAGGCCGACCGCACATTGCTTGCCGGCCCTCTTTCCCATCGACCAGTCAGGTCGCTCTAAATGTGCCACACGCATTTAGAATGAGGCCGGACCCACATTGCTTGCAGGCCCTCTTTCCCATCCACCAATTAGGTCGTTCTAAATGCGCCACACGCATTTGGAATGAGGCCGGCCCCATATTGCTTTCCGACCCTCTTTCACATCGACCAATCAGGTCGCTCTAAATGTGCCATACGCATTTAGAATGAGGCCATCCCCACATTGCTTGGCGGCCCTCATTCCCATCGACCAATCAGGTCGCTCTAAATGCGCCACACGTATTTGGATTGAGGTCGGCCCCATGTTACTTGTTGACCCCCTCTTTTTGCCATCAACCAATCAGATAGCTGAAAACCCGCCACACACATTTTTAATAAAGTTGGAAGTTGGTTGGTCGATGCGCCTAATTCCATTAGGAACCTAATCTAGACGGCCCAAGCCAGTCTTCAAAAATCACGGCCGCACGGTTTGGCCACTTGATTTATTAAGCTTAGTCGCTCCTTACACGCCCAAATATGCATCACCATGCCACTGCAAGCAACGTGCCAACACCGCTGCTCCAAACCGCGCCTAGTGATTGTCGCAGGCGCCATGACGATTGGCTAGCCAACCTGCCAAATCGCTCCAGCGTGCCAATTGGTAGGCCATGCCATTTCGAGGCAGCAACATGCCAACGTGCCATAACAGCGCAGCTGCGTGCTAACCCACTTTTCGTTCATGGCCAACGCCTTAACAAACTCCAATTAGGGTATTCTGATCAGAATACGACTCTTGTTCTAGTGGCATTAGTCAAAACCCTAATTCCTAGTCGTGGCCTAAATTATGCCGCTTCGGCCCTACAACATGCCACAAGCCATGTGGGACCCAGAAAACCCTAAAAATGGCGCCATGTTATGGCCACTCATGGTCATCCTTGCACCTATGGTCGTTCCCACATTATGGCCCTGCCATAATTCCTTTGACGCGTCCATGGCACTATCCGCACAAAAAATGTCACCGTGCCACGACCATATGCCACACGTGCTAATTAGGTTTTTGGCATGCCAAACCCTAATTTTGATAGGCCGCTACGGTAACCATGCCAAATAATGCCACCCAAGGCATTAAGTTTGATACGAAAACTAGAGCCAATAGTGTTCGCGGCTACGCCAGACGCTATTCGCGCCACTATGCCACTGGCAGGCACCAATCGTGCCACTATACCACTGGCATGTGCCAATCGCGCCACTATGCCATTACCAGGTGCCAACGGGATGTGGCCATAATCAACGACCACCTTCTCTCATAAATTGCAATCTCGGCCGTCCAGATTCGCTGCGGATTTAACCGGCCTATGATAAGTCTTAGGTGACCAACCAAGACTAACCTAATAGCGTCATACGCCATTTTCCTGCAGCAAGTCTCATGACTTGACTAGCCACACATGATTATCCGCCACCTAGCTGGCGTACGATTAATCATAATAACCAGGTCTTACACACAAGACCCACTCAGCAATTTGCTGCACATTTTCCACGAAAATACTCGAGACATCAAACATATCACAAACTGGGGTATGCTCATCAGGGTATTGGTCTGGTGGTTTACAGTGTGCGGCGTGCAACACGCCCATTATAAGAAAGTGTCAGGAAAGTGGACATTTAGTGGCGGCAAGAAGTAGTGGGTGTAAACTAACCCGTTTCCCCTCATAGTAAGGACGTGTTTTCTAGCATTTACACATTACCCCACTTCTCCATCACTCAACCACTCCCACTTCCTACGAGATCAGAGTGCGTTCAATTATGACTTGTATAAAAAGGTTTCTGCCTATTTCGACCAACCAGGAGAGCTTCGGTTAACAACAACACAAGTATCCAGAAAAACACCAAGAACTGATAGCTTACATTCCGCAAGCCAGTTCCATATTCTGATACAAGTCATAAAATAGCTGCACCTTCAGATTTAATCATTCTGATCTCAACACCTTCTTCGCTTCCCTCCCTAAGATCAACCCTTCTCATTCACTTTGTGACCAAAGCAAGACTGGAACGACCATTTCTTGGTTTAGGCCAGAATTGTATAGATTGATCTCTCGAATCTAAAGTACTCCCGTGCAGTGTATTTTTTTAGGGTTTAAATTTGTTTCTCGGAAGCACACCCAAATTTACCAAAACTAGCAGAATCAGTTTTTACCCATAAACATGTGGTGATGATGAGGATGAAGAGGATGAAGGTAATAATGGTGGTGATGATGAGGATGAAGAGGATGAAGGTGATGGAGATGGTGATAAGGATGATGAAGAGGATGAAGGTAAAGATGTTGGTGATAAAGATGATGAAGAGGATGAAGGTAAAGATAATGGTGATAAGGAGGATGAAGTGATTGAACAGTGGAAGCCGACAAAGAGGGTAAATAAGGATGGAACTGATATTGCACCCAGCGCGAGACACATTCCCGCTAAACATTTTCTCATGTCTCCTCTTCGCAGTGGTAAACCTAGAGGAGAACCTAGAGATGGCTGCGAAGTTCTATTTGGATATCCCGGATCGTGGGCTCATACCATCTATTAGACAATCGTCAGAATCCCAACTTTACTTGTTATTTGATTAGTTGATGTTAACTTTTAATTTTAATTTAATTTTTACTTGTTTCTCTTTTGTAGGATCATAAGAATGTCGCATGTTTTTTCAGGCACCAATCTTCTTTTAAGAAAATGGAGTTGTGGCCGCTAGAAGGAGAATGTGCAAGAGTTAGAGAGTATGTTGAAAACTCTGGTTTGTATAGTGTCGTTGTGAACTCTGTGATTGCGTATGACAAGGTCGCAGTACTAGTTTCTGTGAAAGGTATTACGGTGAAGTCGACACATTCCAACTCCCTTTTGGCGAGATGGCAGTGACTCCTGATGATGCAGAACAGATATTAGGGCTGCAGGTCGAAGGTAAATCCACCAATGACAAGTTAAAGAAAAGGATTGGTTGGGATCAAATATATGTATTGACCAACAACTTGTTTGGATGGGATAAAGACACTACTGATGGGATTTTTGTGACGGGAACCAAATTACCGAAGAAAGAGTTCAAACTTGCTAATATTAGGGAGATGTTTGCTGGGACAGAAAACAAAGAAAAAGTTGAGGGTCTCTCTGATATGCAATGTCATTATGCGACGGCTGCGTTTTTGTTCGTGTGAGTGGGGAAAAACGATTTGCTGGCTTTTACGGAATTGAAGAGTCGACCGTGTGGAGACTCCTTGAACCGAGCGAAATGTTGAACCTTACACAGATGCACTGCAAGAAGGGAGTGCTTTAAGTTCGAGAGATCAATCTGTAAGACCCCGGCCTAAACCAAGAACAATGGCCGTTCCAGAGTCAATTCGGTCACAAGAGAGGATGGGTTGATCTGTAGGAGGGAAGCTGAGAAATACGTGAGATCAATGGTGATCTGAGATTGTAGATGTGTTATGAATTCAGCGTGAAAATGCTCTGAATGAGTGAATTTTGCTCAATTGAGAGTAATTTCTGTGAGTTCGTGTAGACGAAAGGTTGTCTGTATGAACTTTGATGAGAAATTTCTCGTCTTGGCGAATGTTGTTCGAGTGTTCGAAAACTTCTGTCTTTTCAATCAGGATTCAGAGACATTTTATAATGTCGTAGTTGAAAACATCATGATCCCATGAAGTGTGACAGTTGCTGGAATCAGAGAATGGGAAATGGGGAAATCATGTTAAAACCAATTACTCATCGTGCGGAGACTTGGTTAACTTTCCACCCACTACTTTGCTGACTCTTCCAACTGATTGCACGACTTGCTCACATTCTCATCGTGGGTGAACACACGTGTCGTAGACCGCCAGACCAAAACCCTAGTTAATATCCCCCCATGTGACACGATTGAAATCTCGTGATTTTGGAGTCAGTTGCTGACTTTATGGGACGATGAGTCCATGTAGCGCTGAGTTGAACATGTGTGAGTAAATGTTTCGAAACTCATGAATTTAACGTGTCTGCTAAGACGAGGTATCATCATAACCTAAGACGAGCAAAACTGTGTTGCTAAATTGTTGAATATTGATAGTTGAACCAACATTCTCTGGTTTGAGCAAATATTGCTAGTCCGAGCGGATATTGCTAATTGAGTAAATATTTCCGGTTCGAGCGAATATTGCTAGTTCGAGCAAATATTGCTAGTTTGAACAAATATCGTTCTTTTAATGAATTGTTGGTAGCTGGACCAAGTAAAATATTAATTTAAGTTACTGACTGCTGGGTCGAGCAAAATAAATACGAATGTTAATCATGGAATCAACATAAAATTATCAGAGTGTTCGAATCTGCTCAGAATTACGTTTCTGCGGAGCTCTGGATCCAAAACCCTAATTTTACCGAGATAATGATTTATTGCAAATCACATAAGACCGACTACATGGGATGACGAGTTCACTATATAACGCCCAGATGCTTGAATGAACAAAAATACCAAAGTATCTTGAGGACCAGTTGGTGAAAGAATTATTAAATGTTGGTTTAATCATTTACTGAAATAATGCTCGTGTGAGCGACAAATCATAAAACCTGGTTTTATGGAAAATATGAGGCACCGGCCAATAGGTCATGGGATCGGCTCTTGATGGCCGTGGGACGAGTAGATGGTTATTTGAGCAAACTTCCAATTGCTTGGAAAGAGCTTGAACCTAATATGAGCAGCTGAGCAAATTAGGTTAAAATCATGAAAATACGCGGGACCAGCTGTTTGCAAGCCTCAGGTTCACCCTTGGTCGGTCAAGGGGATGTGCCCGTGTCACCATGATGTCCGTGCTTCAGTCCTGAGAATTTTGATATTTTCTGGTGCACGTTTGAGCAACATTTGGAGAAAATATGAAAAATCCATGGTTTTGCTGAAACCGGGAAAAATACATGAGATGATGAAAATAATAAATAAACAAGGAATCACAAGGTGTGGGACAGGCCACGGCTAGGGCATGGCCGACCGGCTGACACGCGGTCCCACATGCTTTTCCCAGTTTTATGTGATTTTATGTATTTTTCTCTGATTTAAGGGAAATTCCATGAAACTGGAGAGTTTGGCGAAATTAGGGAACTTCCATGAGATGAGAGACATAAATTAAAATATAAAATAGGGAATGAGAGTGTGGGACCGGCAATGGCAGTGGCATGGCCAGCCGACCAATGGGTGCGGGTCCCAAGGCACTCTTCCCAATTTTATGTAATTTTGATGATTTTAGATAATTTTCATAAAATCAAAGGGATTTGTTGAAAACCAAGATATTTTGTTGAAATCAGGGAGTTTACATGAAATCAGGAAACAAAACACCAAATAATAATAAAATAATGGGCGTGTGGGACCGGCTAGGGCATGGATGGCCGGCTAGAGCCGGTCCCACAAGTTTTCCTAATTTTTTTAATATTTTCCATGATTTTAGAGAAAATACATGAAATTATGTAATTTTAGGGAAAATTCATAAAATCAAGGAATTTTCATAATTTGAGAAGGGATAATAAAATAATGGGAAGTGAGGTGTGGGATCGGCCACGGCCAAGGCATGACCGTCCGGCCGGCGGTCCCGCGATACCTTTCCCTAATTTTATTATTTTTGATAAAATCATGTGATTTAGATAAAAATACATGAAATTATGTAATTTTCATGATTTTAGGGAAAATTCATAAAATCAAGGAATTTTCATAATTTGAGAAGAAATAATAAAATAATGGGACGTGAGGTGTGGGACCAGCCACGGCCAAGACATGGCCGACTGGAGCTCGGTCCCGCGACACCTTTCCCTAATTTTATTATTTTTGATAAAATCATGTGATTTAGATAATTTCTTTAAGATTGGGCACGGGACTAGTCACGGCATGACTGGCCGGCTGGTGAGCCTAGTCCCCTGGCGCTTTTGCTTAATATTTTATTATTATTATTTTCCCTTCCTATTTTGCATAGGTTCCTCGTTCGTTCGTATTTTGGAAATGCTCGTTCGTGCATTCAAAATGCTGGTCTGTGCATTATCTGCTAATTACACTTGCACCATTTTTGTCAGGGCTTATTCGATGCTCAGATGCCTGTTCCGTTGAATATTTATTACTAACCTGTGGAATTTTGCTGGGAAGAACCACAGATTGGAGTAACTAAATATAACGAGGAATCGTAGAGTATTGCTGGATATTCAAGCGATTAATTGACGACTCGTAGAATATTGCTGGATATTCAGACGATGGCTCGTAGAATATTGTTGGATATTCAGACGATTTAAGATAATTAATTGCTGGCTCTATACTAGAAGGGCTTCCTGTGTAGGAGCATTAATTATCTGAGGGTTGAGCAATATGAACTTGCTGGAGTGTCATATTCCTCTTGCATAGTCGGGGAAAACCTGGTTACATCCCGAAGACGTTGTCGTTGTATACTAGCAGACATGCTATCTAGGAGCCGCCCAATATTTCGATTCTATACAGTATGAGATGCGCCGTGGCCTCAGCTGAGAGACTACACATCTTCATCTTCCCTGAGAGACTTTCTCCATCAAAGGTGGCATGAGCTTTCATGCATAGAGACATGAGTCTCGATACTCATCCGATTGCCGGATCCGGAGTAATTGCTGAAATTGCTCAGTATTCATGAGATGTGTCGTGGCCTCAGCTGAGAGACTACACATCTACATGTATTCTAAGAGACAGCCTTCTCAGTCAGAGATTTTATGGCATGAGCTTTCATGCTTTGATGAGAGACATGAGCCTCAATACTCATCCGGTTGCCGAATCTGGAGTATAGTTTTACAATTCTACCCGTTATCGAAAATACACCATCTTCATTAAGTCCCTTGCTTACTGAGGAACAGTCATGTTCCTCAGTTAGCATTGAATGGTGATTTTCCAGGTACAGACAAGAATAAGTAATTGATCTTAGTCATAAGATAAGATATTACCGGATTTCGACTGAATGAGCAAACCATGGTTTGAGCGGAAACCTCTGTGGCATAGTAGAACATCATCCAGTGAACATAAATTGATGTAGAACCGTTGATCCGATGGTGGAACCTTGGTTGGTTTAGGATTCACGGGCCGGGCCCAAAAGGAAATCCTTATGGAATTAGGTTTTGGAAATAAAATTAGGTATAAAAGGGAATTAATCCCTTTTTTATCTATCCCACACGTCCACCACATTCTTCATCTCCTTCACGCCCGAGCTCAGCAGGAGCGAAAAAAATTCCACCGAAAATCGCCGGGAATCGACGCCGTCAGGTGCGTTAAACTTTTTTTTCCTTCAAAGTTTGCTGATTTCATGAGGTGTTCATGCTTCCATCATGTTAAAATTCTATACATGTGTATATGTTGATGTGAGTTTTGTAGAAAAACCCTTGTTTTATCAAACGTATGTTCGTTCGATCGTTAGTTTTGAAAACTAATAAATATCCCTGATTTATGAGAGATTTCTTTATATATGTGGACTTGGGTCCAGTGATAAAACTTAGTGTATGAGCTTTCATTGAACCAAGATTTTACCTTAATAGATGTGAGCTTTCACAAAACCGAAATAAACTCCGTTTTAAAGGATAATGCTCGTTCGAGGAAAATAGACATATATATTTTTATGTATGTAAATTTATGTCTAGTGATAAAACTTTATTTATGAGCTTTCATGAGAATTAGTATTTTATCACAGTAGGTGTGAGCTTTCACAAAACTAGCATAAACCTTCGCTTTTTAATAAAACGCTAATATGAAGGAAAATAGATTTTTTTTTAATATATATGTAGCCGTGACATATTTATGTGAAACATGATGACATATTTTAATCACATGGATTTTGTTCTTATTAGATAAATTCGGAAAATTTATATGAACAAATTGCATTAATTATTGATTTGTAAAATCAAGACATGGGTTCTGAGTAACCTTCAAACTAGAAAACTTATTTATGATGAAGTCATGTCTTATTGTAAATTTCATAGTTCAGTTTTGTGAATGTTCACGTTATGAAAATTATGTATATGATCTTATGAGAAAATCAATTTTGAAGGTTAATAAAGTTTTGTTCGTTACTGCAGGTTTCAAGGAACAAACTAATTTCGTGTGTTAACTCTTGTATTGCAATCACTATTATTAGTGAAATTAAAAGAGGTAAGAGTTCAAGATTTACCATTTGTAGACACCGAAATTTTAATTTGCATGATTCCATCATCTTATTGAATTCGTGGATGACTAAAACATTGTGTAGATTTCACAGCAGCTTTGCGAGGATGTCTGATTCTACAGCCAATGATGCTTCCAGAGATGAAAGGTGTGCAGATGATGATATCTCCATAGAGGAAACATGCACGGATGAGACTTCCGTTGGTGAGGAAGACGAAACATCTGGATTCAAGAATGTCCCAAACATAGATGACGCATTCTTTGAAGTTCCGGAGCCCGAAAATCGTCTCAAGTCCCCGGTATATCGCCTTCTGATCAATCCCAGGACGATCACTCAAAAGAAATTGGTGACTCCTCGTGCTGCTATTCGGTTCTGTCTTGAACGAGGACTATTCCAGGCTTCAATGATTGAATTCAAGTTTTCTCGACGCCCCTTAGAGAAGTTCTCGGGATGGTCTAGACACATGCTAGGATTTCCTCGTGTTAGAGCTATGCTGGATATAGCACAAATTACCAGGGCCGTTCAAACATCCGGAGATTTGTATATCTTTCATGACGCACGAGGTATTGTAGATCTTCTTTCTCGCAGGTGCATCCCAACTCACACGTTTATATGCAGCTGGGGAGAGTTCACTATTACCTTGGAAGATGTAGTTGCTTTATTGCATCTTCCAATTACAAGTAACTTTCCTGAAGAACTTTGGACAGCGGAAGAGAAAGAAGTTTCCAAAACTTTAACAGCTGAGATGGAGAGAATCAACAAGGTTTTTGGTAAAGGTTGTTACGCTCATTGGTTGACACATTGGTGGCCACGAGAAGTCCCTCTTGATGAACCCGACGGTATGTTGTCTATTGCTGCTTTCTTGTGCTTATGGCTGTCTAGGGATGTGTTTGAAGATGCTGGTACCTTGTTGAAGCCGTTTGTAATTCCTTTCGCTATTAAGCTGGCTCAAGGTGAACAACTTCCGCTAGGTAGCTTATTCTTGGGTCTTTATATTCTAACCTGGACTCTTTAGTCGTAGACTCCAGTGTTTCGAACGGCTTCATGAAGATTGAATGCTACGCCAACGATGTTCTCCAAGCTCTGATGTGGGAGCGTTTCGGAAACTATGCACCCATTCCCCGTAGTGTCTTACAAAGTCTGAACTCTGCTGATGCTCGACGTATCTTCCATGAGAAAGACAACGCTAGGATTATGCGCTGGTCTACGAAGCAAATTCAGTCCAAGACACGCTTCATTGACGTATTAGATGACGAGTCTGAGTTCAACTTCCGTCCTTGGGTGGTGGTTCCTCCTCACGTTTCTCAATTGACGACTTTCAATGCTGGAGAAAGTAAGTATTTAAAATCTGGTGCTGACTTGAGCGATGGCGAAAGATCTTTCATGCTGAGTTGTCCTCCCGGTCACCTAATATCAGCAACGTATGGAGATTTTTCGGTGGAGGAGTATAACATTGACAGAGCCGCCCGTCAGATGGGTATGGACCAATGTGTTCCAACCTTCAGAAGGAGAAGACCATCAGTGGAACAACTTAAGACTTGTTTAGATCACACACATGATGAAGGGAGCTCTTATTGGTTCCCTTGTGTTGATCGAACTACGTATGTGACTCCAGGTACATGGAATTCTGGGATCAGCAGCTTGAGCGTCTTAATGATTATGTGACGTCCGTCCAACCTTTAGTGAAGATCCCTTCTTCTGAGATGAGTGCCTCTCGTCCCAGACTAAGGAATATTTCTGGTGGTGACAAAGAAAGACATCTCCAGGAGGTTCACCAGTATGTATTCTTTTGCATATTCCTCATACAACTCGTATAATCGTCTTTAATTATCACATCAATTTCTTTTGCAGGAGGGTCGTGCTGTGAGACCTCGAATTGAAGTGAATTTCTCAGAGGCGGAGGCAATTGCCCACGGTGGAGAAGGCAGGAGCAAGAATTGCAAGTTGTTGCCCAACACCATAAAGTCCCCAGTCGCCTTTTTGGTGAGTTGTTGATATTTTTCCGCTGTGACTTCTTCCATCCGCATTATCAGGATCTCAAAACCAATATTTGTTATTTGGTCACAGGACTTTGCTCCGTCTAGTATTGACGGTCTTCGATTCTCTGCTGCTGGGCAGACGACTTCTGATTTGAACGTTGAAGAAGAAGTCGCCGTGAGTAATTTCCTTTACCATCACATAAATGTTTCATGTGAAATGCTAATACTTGATAATATGTCCAGGAGGATGTCATCATGGAGGGAAAGTGCTGATGTTCGATCTTCCTCTGAGAATATAGACGAAGGCACTTCCAAAGATTCGGAGCCAAATAGAAGTAATGAACCCCTTGTCGTTAATACGGACAATCATAATTCCTTGAGTACTTCGGAGACCCCAAAGTGAGTATATACCCTGCATCCTCTTCATAGAAGTATGAAAGTGCTGATTTGTGAATGAATGAATGAGAATCCATGTGTATATACGAAAAACTTGGTCGAACTTCGTCGTCAGAAAATTCAGAACCCAGTTTTTTACCAAAAACGCCGTAAAATCTTCATCTGGAGTCGGATTTTCATGATCTGCATATGCATATTCAAGCCCGGAAATTTCCAAGCTTTAAAAGAAGCTTTTTAAGTTTTGAGCACGTTTAGGGCCTGAAAAAGACGAAATAGTAAACTTCCAGGAGACTTTCAGAACTTTTTCAGATTGTGTTGCCCGATGTTTTGATCACACCTCCTAGCTCGTTCGCCCAATTGCCATGAAATTTTGACATGTTGTAGAGGACTTCCATACGAAGAGAATGGTATATAACCCAACTCTAGACTCCACACCAATTGCTCCCAGTTCGTCATTGAACACAGGGCAGTGTAAAATTTCTTCAGCTGAGTTTCTTTGAAAACGTGTTTCATGACTTTGATGCTACTTGTACACACTTAGATGTATGATAAGGAACTTAGATGATGTTAGTTCACTTACTTCTTAATTTTATGAGTATTGGATTTTCCTTGAATCATTCTAATCCCATGTAATCTTCGCATTAGGTGCCTAACAACGAAGTTGGGAATCATGAATCCAGTAATGATGGTTTGGGAATCCAGGAGTTGTTGATGACAATACTTCCATATCTGTGCCTCAAGATGATGAAGTGCTGGTCGTTGATGCCGTGGAGGTAGAAGAAACTCCAATTGTGCCTCAGACGGTGGAACCCGAACCCGAAATAGCAGAAGCTACTTCCTCTGAAATCGTCTCTATGATTACGATGCTGCTCCAGTAGTGAGAACCAGATGATAGTGCACGAGTATCCTACTGCAGGGATTTCCTTTGATCCTCAATTTGGTGAGTTACTCCCATATCACCAGCTTGTTGGAGGATTTAGCGTTCCATCGGATATGCTGCTATGTACAAGGAACTGTGGGAAATGTATGGACACATTGTTGTTACTCAGGATCCAGACGCAGTTATTTCTGACGAGACAAGTAGAAGTCATCTTGCGTGTTATAATGATATCCGGATTACAGCCAGAAATGTTGTTACCAAGACGTACTCTTTGATTGGTACAACTTGAAGAATGCTGAAGATCTTGGCTTCAATCTGAAGTGGCTCCGTCAAAGACTTGAAGTTATCAGGAAAGCAGTAAAGGGTGATGTTCCCTTCCCTACCAGTGATGCTGTTGAAGAAGATGAATGAAGTTGTGAACTAACCAGGAAGCTGGAGGCGGAAAAGGCGCCTTGAAAGTCTTGGAGGAGGCAGAAGAGCAGAAATCTTTCTTTGATGGCTTTCTTTAGTTTCCTTTCCATAATATAAGAACATTGAACTCTGTGAGAGATGTGAGATTTTTTTGGGTTTTGATTCTTTGATAGGTGTCGAGTCTGTGACTGAGATTTTCTTTGATTTGGATTGAGAGATTTTTTTAAGTAAAGTGAATGAATTTTGATAAATTGCTGAATTCAAATACTGATTGCAAGTATTGCAAACGTTTTGGAGGATTGAAATACAATGAAAGAAAATCCTAAATGCCAAATCCAGACATCATGAGTGCTCAAACGCCAGTACCTCAAATGCCTAATAATTTCAGATAAACGCCTTAAGCCAATTCTCGTGAATTACTGGCAGGGTTCTACCATCTGTGTTGATCAATTTGTAGTATCCTCCAGTTATGGACTTAGCAACCATAAATGGTCCTTCCCAATTGGAGCTCCTTGCAGAGTGGAGATCTCGTTTAGCCGCCTTGAAACCAAATCCCTTCCTTGAATTTGTTTGGTTTAGTAGTTCGCGCCTTGAATATCTTTTGCTGATTCCATGGTTGTGGCACGTATGGACATCATGTAGAGGAGAGTACCCAGCATACTGTCTGTCGTGCTTAGCCAGGTCTCAGCAATAAACCTCTTGATAGAATGACCGACTTGGAGAAGCTCTGAACCCAACCATTGGGTATAATATTGGCGAGGTGAAGTTATCCATTCATAACTTTTGGTAATTGCTAAATCGTTTGTAGGGAGAAGTCCTTGAATCAAAGTATCATATTTGAACATTGGTAATATTGGAGCATGAAGAGGAATAAGACTTGCCTGAGCTCGAAACCTTTGACAAAGGTATGTGGATTTTCCCCAGGTTCTTGCGTAAGTCCCATCAAGGTTTTTACTTCCTCCAGATGCTCAAACGGTGGGGTCCTCTACTTCTTCTTCTGACTTGGAGTCTTTGTCGGCGACAGAGTGTTGAAAGCTTTGAAGTTACCCTTCCAGCATGAATCCAAGTTCTTCCAAGGATCATGTCATATCCAGGATCTTCTCGAATTATGTAAAACTTGGTCTCAGTGCAGACCAAATTCTCCGTGACTTTGAGAATGATGAAGCCGTATGCATCTCTGGAGATTCCTTCGTGGTCTCTGATTGCTATGGGAGCATGAGTAGCCTCTTGTCGAGTAATGCCAGCAGCTCTGAGAGTTTTCAAAGGGATGATGTTGACGGCGGTGCCGACATCAACAAATGCTCTTTTGAATTCATTTCCTTTATATGCACGGTGGTGAGCAGTCCCCAGTCATACATTTCTTTGTCGGTGGCTGATGGTTCAGGAGGTACTTCTGGAATCAGTAGGCGTTTCCCAGACACTATGTGGTTCAAAGCTGTGAACATGTCTCCTCTTTGTGCTTTTGATAGATAGAGCAATTCGCAAACATGCTCTATCAATGACTGAACTGCTTCCTTGACTGGTGCTTCAGAAATAGAGAAAGTCCTGACAGGAAGAGGATCTCTGTGTACTCCTTCGGCTCCAAGGTTAAGTTCTCCTGACTCAACCTTTTCTCTGAATATGCGTTTCAAAACTTTGCAGCTACTTGTGGGGTGATTGACGAACCTGTGGAATCAACAGTAACGAGGATTTTCCATGTCTTCCTCAGTTGGGTCTCTCCTGACGTATGGCAATTTGATTGCACCATCTTGGATCCAGGCGTCTAATAGTTCGAGCACTTCTCCAATGGGGAGAGGAAAATCAGGTGCATCATCAGGAGCATCTGTGCGTTGGCCAGGAGCCTGTGTCTCTGGTTTGTCCTTCTTTTGCGTCTTTGGAGGAGCTGCACATGCTTGTTCGGGGATTCAGCCTTGCGCTTGCTCCCTTCTGCAACAACGTTTGTAGAGGACTGCAGGTTGTACTGCTTGTTGATCAGGCGTCTGCTTCCTCGAGTGTCACGTGATTCCTCAGTCTTTGTGGACTTTGCTCTTTCTAACAGAGCAGGTGCAGTGGTTGCTGATCTCTTCGCGGCTTCGTGAAGTTCTGAGAAAGTCTGGAATCGAAGATTCTCCAGTAGAGCTCTGTAGACCGGGAGCATGCCGTTGATACACAAATCTACCAGCTGCTGCTCTGTGACATTTGGGTCATGACAGTCCAGGGCCTGGACTCTGAATCTTTTCACGTAATCATTGGGATTCTCACTGACCCTCTGGAACATTCTTCCAAGATCAGAGAGAGTGACTTGCTCTGACACGAAAAAGTACTTCCTGTAGAAGGCGTTGATCATTTCTCCCCAATTGTTGATAGTCCCCGGTGCGATGTTGTTGTACCAGGTGTATGCTCTGCCTTTCAAGGATTTTGAAAACTCTTTGAGACGAACAACATGGTTATGTTCATGCTCTCCCAAGGCTTCGAGAAAACGAGAGACATGTTCTCGAGCATTGCCAGTTCCGTCATACAGAGTGAAAGTTGGAGAAATGTAACCTTTTGGAAGGGGAATCCTCTGCGTAGCGGCAGGATAAGGAGGTTGGTGACGATGGACATGTGATGTCTTGTCTTTTCCACGGTTCTCCAGAAGGCGCTCCACGTCTTCCCGAGTAATGAAATTTGATGGTTCCTTTGCTGATGAATCTGCAGCTTTGCCAGTTTCATCATCATCCACTGTATGGATTGGGATTACTTCAGGATCAGCAACATCTGAGGATTTCTCCTTCTCTTTTCCCTTTTCTTGAGTCTTCTCTGTCATCTTATCAGTAAGAGTTTTGAGATAATTACACAGCTCCTTTTGTGTAGCAGCCATGTCCGTCTGATTCTTGGCGAGAGTCTCCTGCACTTTGATAAGATCAGCAATGGTAGGTGGTGGATTTCCTCTGACTTCTTCAGGGTGTCGACCGAACAGGGGATGACCTTCAGCGTGAGGAGGAGTAATGTCACCACCGTCAGTGTTGGAGGCCGGAATCGTTTCCGGGATATTCTGATTGTCATTGTTGTTGTTGCTAGTACTAGCGTCGTTTGTGTTGGAACCTGTAACTAACCCAGACCTAAGACCAGCCATCTTGTGAAATCGTGAGATTGCAACCGAGAGATTAATCTCCCACTGTGGTCGCCAATCTGTGAGTGGGGAAAAACGATTTGCTGGCTTTTACGGAATTGAAGAGTCGACCGTGTGGAGACTCCTTGAACCGAGCAAAATGTTGAACCTTACACAGATGCACTGCAAGAAGGGAGTGCTTTAAGTTCGAGAGATAAATCTGTAAGACCCCGGCTTAAACCAAGAACAATGGTCGTTCCAGAGTCAATTCGATCACAAGAGAGGATTGGTTGATCTGTAGGAGGGAAGCTGAGAAATACATGAGATCAATGGTGATCTGAAATTGTAGATGTGTTGTGAATTCAGCGTGAAAATGCTCTGAATGATTGAATTTTGCTCAATTGAGAGTAATTTCTGTGAGTTCGTGTAGACGAAAGATTGTCTGTATGAACTTTGATGAGAAATTGCTCGTCTTAGCGAATGTTGTTCGAGTGTTCGAAAACTTCTGTCTTTTCAATCAGGATTCAGAGACATTTTATAATGCCGTAGTTGAAAACACCATGATCCCATGAAGTGTGACAGTTGCTGGAATCAGAAAATGGGAAATGGGGAAATCATGTTAAAACCAATTACTCATCGTACGGAGACTTGGTTAACTTTCCACCCACTACTTTGCTAACTCTTCCAACTGATTGCACGACTTGCTCACATTCTCATCGTGGGTGAACACAAGTGTCGTAGACCGCCAGACCAAAATCCTAGTTAATATCCCCCCATGTGACACTGTAGTTGCAGGAAATCCCACAACACACCCCTTGTATTATCATGACTATAATTTCTAGATCTAAACTTATTTGATATGAAAATAA
Organism: Papaver somniferum; assembly: GCF_003573695.1. Classification (NCBI taxonomy): domain Eukaryota; kingdom Viridiplantae; phylum Streptophyta; class Magnoliopsida; order Ranunculales; family Papaveraceae; genus Papaver; species Papaver somniferum. The sequence goes on from NC_039358.1 coordinate 100,852,201, forward strand.
AGATAAAAATAATGAAAATAGAAAATAAGACACAAGATTTACGTGGTTCGATCAATGTGATCTACATCCACGGGGTTAGGGATCTTCACTATGATTGTTTGTAGTTACATATGGATTACAATTGAGACTTCATTAATGAGTATTTGGAGTTCTTGGTTGAAGAAGGAAGAAGAAGATAGTAATACAAATTCTGCTCTCTCTCTCTCTCTACAAATGTGTCCTCCCTAAAGTGTCTCTCTCCTTTTTTTTTTTTGATTATTATTATTTCTCTCTCTTTCCTTTCTCTTTATATAGGATATTACATAGTGGATGACAGCTCATATGTAGTGGATTACAGCTCATATTATCTCAGGCTCTCGCTACGTTCTCTCAGGCTCTCGCTACATTCTCGCGAGATCTTACTATTGTGCGATATTTGGATCCTACATCTTGCCTCTTTTTCCTTGAATATTGCTTGAAGAGCGATCTTTAAGGAAAAATCCACCTTGTTGTAGTTGTTGGAGGAACGAGCGAAAGAATATTGGACTTCAAAAGTACGTACTTGCCTCTATTCTTTTGTGAAGTTCCGGAGCATTGCGAAGTAAATAAGAAGTATTAACCCTTGAAGTATAAGAACTATGAAGTATCCTTGAAGAAGTATGCGAAGTATGAAGTATCCTTGAAGAAGTATAAGAAGTACTCAATCCTCGAAATATAAGAAGTATCCATCCTTGACTGCGAATAAGATGTATTGCGAAATTATTACCCCGCGTTCTCTGCCTCATGTTGTGCTGTAATGCAAATAAGAATTTAGATTAGTATTCAACATTTCTTTTATCAAAAATTTTCATTTAATTGCAAGTTCAAATCGTTTTTCTTTGTTTTGATTTCCTTTGTATAACTTTTTTTCGTCTCATCCGATAAACATCTTTCATGGAAATGATCCTAATGAGGTCTTATGCGGCCTGTTGATGGAAGGTCTTATTTTGCCTCCTACTACTCTCCATGTTAGATATCATTCTCATTTGAAACAAAGCAAATTTTCAAGAGAAATATATAAATTGATCTGTGCGAGATTTTTCTCGGTTTCTTTTGTAATTGTGGAATCTTTGTAATTCTGAAATTTCTGTAATTCTGCGAATATATTGCCTTTTGTAAATCAAATCAAAAATATTTTATTTTCTGTAAAAGTAAAATGTTCAAGGAAAGTGGTACATAGCTTTTATGTGATTCGCTGTTGTTGTCAATCTCGCGCGAAAAATACGTTGCATGAAGTATAACTATCTGTAGATGGGGAAAAACGATTTGCTGGTTTTTAAGGAATTGAGGAGACGACTGTACGGAGGAGACTCCTCGAACCGAGCGAAATGTTAAACCTCACACAGATGCACCGCTGCAAAGGGGGTGCTTTAGATTCGAGAGATCAATCTGTAGTACTCCGGCATAAATCAAGACAATGACCGTTCCAGAGTAAATTCGGTCACAAGAGAGGATGGGTTGATCTTTAGGAGGGAAGCTAGGAAATGTGTGGAATCAATGGTAATCAAAAATTGTGGGTGTGTGAATTCTGAATATGATAATCTCTGAATGATTGAAATTGCTCAATCGAGAGTAGTTGCTCAATTGATGAGTTGATGATCTCGTGTTGTCGATGAGACGTGAGATTGATGATACTGTTGATGCTGATGATTCAATCATGATTCAGAGACTTATTTATATTGTTGGAATTTTAGACACCATGATTCCATGAAGTGTGACAGTTGATGGAATCAAGGAGTGGGGAAGTGGAGATCGTGTTTAAAACCAGTTGCTCAACGTGTGGATACTTGGTTGATTTTCCACCCACTACCTCGTGAATTCCTTCAACTAATTGCACGACTTACTCACATTCCATCGTGTGTTTGAACACACGTGCCGTAGACCGCCAGACCAAAACCCTAAGTGATATCCCCCCAAGTGACACGATTGACGTCTCGTGGTTTGTTAGTCAATTGATGACTTCTTGGTTTGATGGGACGATGAGTCCATGTAGTTGCTGCGTGTCGAACATGATGTTTTGAAACTCATGAATTGAACATGTTATGAGACAGAGGTATAGTTCTTACGATGAAGTGAGCAAGTTTTGCTCATTCGATGGATCGTTGATTATTGATTGTTGAACCAATATTCCTTGGTTTGAGCAAATATTTATCATCTGAGCAAGTGTTGCTCATCTGATGGATTATTGGCAGCTTGACCAAAATATTAATTAAAGTACTGGTTGTTGAACCGAGCATAATTTATAAGATTAATGACCATGAGGTCGTCGTAAAATTATTAAGGTTAGAATCTGGAATGATGATCCTTGGATTCAGAAACCCTAATTTGATCAATTGATGATCAATTCATGGTTCGTCAGAAGTTTAACCATGGGACGAAGGAGGGAGCGACTACATGGGACCGTGGATCAACCATGTAGTTTCCATATGCTCACGTGAGCAAATGCAGAGAAATTCTGAAGAGTTGACGATTTGTTGGTGGAAGAATGATTAAATGTTGGCTTAATCATTTATTCAAAAATGCTCGTCTGAGCCTTAGGTGAGAAAACCTAATTAATTATGACGAGGCGAGGGACCGACCATGGAGTCATGAAACCGGCCCTGGGTTGTCCCGTGACCGCCTGACGATCACTTCATGAAAATCCAAAGTGTTTGGGAGAGTTTTGGACCTAATACGAGCAATTGTGCAAAATAGGTCAAAACTGTGAAAATTGATGGGACCGGCTTCCGTGAGCCAAAGAGCCAATCTTGGTCGGTCAAGATAGCGTGCTTGTGTCCCAAAGGCGTCCGCGTCTCAGTTCTGAGAATTTTGATATTTTCTGGCGTGCAATTGAGCATCCATTCGAGAAAATATGCCAAAATTAGAGTTTCGACGAAACTGAGGAAAACACCATGAGATGATGAAAAATAATTATAAATAAGGAATGAGGAGGCGTGGGACCGTCGTGGTCAAGGCATGGTCGGACGGTCGTGACCACGGTCCCGTGGTGCCTTTTCCGTAATTTTATAATATTTTGATGATTTTATGAAAAATTCATGAATTTTGAGAAATTTGATGAATTTAGGGAGTTTCCATGAATTGGAGGAGTTTTCATGAGTTCAAGGAAGCAAAAAATATTAAAATAATAAAAACAAGGGCGTGTGGGATCGTGGAAGCCATGGTCGGGCGGCTAGGGCCCGGTCCCACGAGTTTCCCAATTTTTTTAATATTTTTAGGTATTTTGATGATTTGAGGGAATTTTTCCTAATTTGAGAGAAATACCATGAAATCAAGGAATTTGATGAATTCAAGAAAAACTAATAATAAAATAATAAAACAAAGGGGCGTGTGGGACCGGCTAGGGCATGGCCGGCTAATAGGATCCGGAAATACCTATTTATATAAACCGCAATCGCACGGTGTCTAACTAGTAGACAGAGGCAAGTACGGGTCGAACCCACAGGGAGCGGTGGAAATACCGTAATCAATATCTCTAATAAAACTAACACGAAATAATATTTTTGGGTTTTTAGGATTGAAAATGAAATGCGAAAATTAAACTAAACTACAAGAATGAATCCAATGAGAAAGTCGGTAACCAGGGTTTATAGTATCCACCACAACTTCTACTCAATTACTGAAATGAAATATAATCCATGAATTATTTATCGTTCGTTCTATCGACATCACCTATTATACGTATTAGAATCGCAAATATCACTGGGACACCCTAAGCATGACACATCAAAAGATTGAACCAAAACATGCACCATAAAATTGCGTTGGCGAGAAAGTTATACGAAACTAATTATAGGTTCACAAATAATACCCGGCTATTCTAAGCATATCCCATCAAAAGATTTAACCCAAGCATGAAATATCAAACAAGTAGACAAATATATTTTCGATCCTAACAATTATGCGCAAAGGTTACACAAAACCGATGAAGCGACAACCCATATTTCAATTAATCAATAAATAAGATCATGAAATTAATTTATTCAAATCAAAATAGCCTCAAAACCATAAATGTTTTCAATCAAGGTGGTCTAATGCTCTAAAATGGTTTCAACATAAACCCTAATTATAAAGAAATTAGAACATAGATATGGATTTCTTAAAACCCATGAAAATGATAACAAAAGAGGAATGATCAAACCCAAGTTGTCTCCGTCGTCTCTTGTTCTTATGCTCGCCTCAGCGGCCGCCAAGCTTCTCTCCGTCTCTGTCTGTCACTAACAGAGAACCCTGACTTCGCGGTCGTTTTATATCCTTCTTCCATACTGGATCAGACTCGCTCCATTTTTTATTTTCTTTGTGTCCGAGCTCTCTATAAGAATGAGTACACAATCATTAGCCAACACTCGTTCTTCTTCTCCAAGCTCCTTCATCTTCTTGCTCCGTTTACTGCCTTTGGCACACACAACACATTCTGCCATCGATTGCGGCAGCTAAGCAATCCAATATTCATTGGCCGGACAATCACCATCTCACTTCCTAAATATCAATGGCAGCGGCTCCTCTTCATTCCCTTTCTGGCTGAGAACAACTTTCTCTCGATCAGCACCTATGCAACTCCATTTTTGATTCAACGCACTAAGAAGTACATCACTCCGACACTGATTTCACTTTCTAGATGAACCTTGTTTCAGTCCATGTATGAACTCCCAAACTCCATAAGCTACTGCATCTCCATTGAGCCAACAGCATCAGCACCCAAGTCCATCTTGCCATTCGAGGTCGACAGCAAAACCCCATTCTGTTTACAACGCCGTCTAAACACCACATGAGAATTCATCTTTTCTCCCATCTCCACTATCGTACCATGAAGTTTCCATCTCCACCAGTCCCTTCTCGGCAACAACACATGCGACTAAAGAAAGCAGCAACTGCTTCTTCACTTCTCGTCTTCAGGCCATACTCGTCAGAGATGGCTCTTCCGATTCGTCCATACAATCAACACAGATTCAACATACAGCTTTCTATTCATCCTGCCTTGGTAAACTTCATTCATTTGAAGCCAACTGATGTTCCATGACCATCTAAGCTTCTTCCTGCTCTCATTTCCTTATCGAACTTCTGTTTCGATCAACAGCAAACCAGCACAACAATCGTTCCCATGTCAAGAACCTGACCGCAGCATCGTTCTTTCAATTCATTCCGTTAAAATCTCTCCATCTACATGCCGCCAACCTTTCCCAACAACTCTTCCTGCAATTGTGTCGATCAAAGAACAACCAACTCCATTCACGTCTGTGTGTAGCACCAACAGGTCTACTCCAATCGACCACCATTAGCATCAGTTCCAACTGCCACTATTCGCCTCTACTCGAGATAAAGAAATCACAGTCAACTCTCTCGTCTTCTCAGCAGCCACCATCGTTCAGAAACCCAACTGCCAAACTCTTCCATCATCTGCCTCTGATCGACCGTCATTAACCAACACTAATTTTTAGAATAAAACCCACAGTAAATCATGCAGAGACACAAAACACCACCGTCGGCACTAACTGTAGTCAACAAGGACAATCGGTGGCATCAGCTTGCTTGGAGAATTGAAAATGTGCCACGAGGTTCATTCCAGATTCCTTTTCTTCGATAAGAATTCAAGTTGTTGCTTAATTAAGAAATGAGCATTTCTTTACATTCCACTAACAACATATATGCTGATAATGAGGCCACGTACAACTTGTAACTCCAACTGGGCCTGACTAAATCGAACCAGCAAAGACAACATTTTTTTGCCTTGCTTAATGACTTCCTGGTGGTGATGTGTAGCTAAGATGGTGGTGCTACATACAGGTCAATATTGACATGGGTGCTCACGGTTTCCTTCATTAAGCTCTATTTCTCGCTGGTGTCGTGAGAGGTCTTTGTGCCTTTCATTGTAAACGCCACTGTAACTCTCAATTTAGCAGTTATTTTTCGGGTGATCAGGTTCACGAGTATTTTCTACAAAAAGCACTGAAATTATGTCATTAGACAAAATACCGAGTCCTAGTTAATATAAACATGGGTATAAAATGTAGCACTTACGTGCTTATCAACACCCCCACACTTATATTGAGCTAGTCCTCGAGCAAAACAAAAAATTGACCCGCTACACAGCTGGTCATATCATAAGAGAGCGTTAGACCCGCTACACAGCTGGTCATAAAATGAAAATTTGAAATATCGTACACAAAACCCGCCACACATCTCATAGAAAATACCCTAGAAAAGACCCGCTACACAGCTGGTCATGACAAATACCATACACTAGACCCGCTACGCAGCTGATCATCTTTTTTTTTTTTTTGTGTGTGTGTAGACCCGCTAAACAGCTTGTCATTCATTCAATTTGTTTTTTTTTTTATTATCAAAATTCCTAATGAAAGAGTCACTCCCCCACACTTAAACATTACGTTGTCCTCAATGTAATTGAGTCATCCAACGTAGAAATTAAGATGGGAAATTTAAGCAAACAAATAAAAGATAGAGGAAAGAAAACAAATCTGATGGGTTGACTCCCATGAAGCAAAATCGTATGGGTTGACTCCCATAAAGCGTAATCTTTGTATCCCTGCAAAGCATATATATAAAGTCTGAAAAGTTGGGGATCAATCCAACAAATCAGTTCAGCTACGAATATGAACCTGCAAACACTATAAATCTCCAAAAAGATGTGTAAGTCCATTCTTAATAGAAAACAATCCTTAGTCGAGATAAGTAAATCACTCACATGGAAAACCGATATAGAATCCATAGTAGTTTCTATTCGAGAAGCACACTCTAAATCAGGTTCTAAATCAGCTGAAATACATCTGTTCGACACATTATCTTCACTAGAGATCATAGGGAGTAATGTATTGACAATGCAAAAAGGTACCGATTTATCAAAATCAACACAATGGTTTAAACTTGTATCTAATGGTTCAAGTTTATCAAAATCAGCAACTCCTAAATCTGGTTCTAAGTCCACGGAAATAACTTCCGTTGTTGAGTTACCTTGATTATCCATTGGAGACCGCAATGCATTGACGATGTCAATAAGCATAGGATCATCGGAATCTGCAAAGTGGGATAAGCAAACTGAGATTGGTTCAAAATCAGTAGTTACATGATCAATACCAATTGCCTCCACATCCACATCAACAATCAGAAAATCACAAGATGGGTCAGCAAAACAGGAGCTCAATGGAGCAACAATATCATGAATAATCGCCTCATTATAATCTGCAACTAAGTGACTTATAGGAATCTCGTTATTCAAATGACCAGAAGGTATCTCATTACGAATGTCTATTGTATCAAAGTCGTTAGACTCAACAATAGTATTTTCTGTATAAATATGTTCTTCTAAATCATCATTATCTGAATAAATGACGTCTCTAACACAACTCTCGTCCTTTTGAATAGACAAATAATCAGTTAAATGATCATGAGTAGGGTAAGATACAATAGATTCAGATATTATATCGGTATCATAATTCCTAAAATCACTTCTAGTTTCTAGTTCATTTTCACCCTGATGGTATTGGGGTTGATAGTCATCTGAATAACCACCCACAACAAAATTATGTGGATTCCAAGTTCCATACCTGAGACGATTATAAGCAAGAACTTCCTTATACCGTGACCCATACATGTATTCCCCAAGCGTCATAGACGACGTCTCGCGCAAAGCACTCATCATTCTCAAAAAGGCTCCTGAAATAAAATTCTGAAGCACAAAACAAGTCAAAAGGAAAACGAAATCCTAAAAAAATAAAAATATTGTGCAAAAATAAATAAATAAATAAATAAACACCTAACTATTTAAAAAATCAAAAATACTAATTACAATATTCCACAACCGCTCCCCGGCAGCGGCGCCAAAAATTGATAGGATCCGGAGATACCTATTTATATAAACCGCAATCGCATGGTGTCTAACTAGTAGACAGAGGCAAGTACGGGTCGAACCCACAGGGAGCGGTGGAAATACCGTAATCAATATCTCTAATAAAACTAACACGAAATAATATTTTTGGGTTTTTAGGATTAAAAATGAAATACGAAAATTAAACTAAACTACAAGAATGAATCCAATGAGAAAGTCGGTAACCAGAGTTTATAGTATCCACCACAGCTTCTACTCAATTACTGAAATGAAATATAATCCATGAATTATTTATCGTTCGTTCTATCGACATCACCTATTATACGTATTAGAATCGCAAATATCACTGGGACACCCTAAGCATGGCACATCAAAAGATTGAACCAAAGCATGCACCATCAAATTGCGTTAGCGAGAAAGTTATACGAAACTAATTATAGGTTCACAAATAATACCCGGCTATTCTAAGCATATTCCATCAAAAGATTTAACCCAAGCATGAAATATCAAACAAGTAGACAAATATATTTTCGATCCTAACAATTATGCGCAAAGGTTACACAAAACCGGTGAAACGACAACCCATATTTCAATTAATCAATAAATAAGATCATGAAATTAATTTATTCAAATCAAAATAGCCTCAAAACCATAAATGTTTTCAATCAAGATGGTCTAATGCTCTAAAGTGGTTTCAACATAAACCCTAGTTACAAAGAAATTATAACATAGCTATGGATTTCCTAAAACCTATGAAAATGATAACAAAAGAGGAATGATCAAACCCAAGTTGTCTCCGTCGTCTCTTGTTCTTATGCTCGCCTCAGCGGCCGCCAAGCTTCTCTCCGTCTCTGTCTGTCACTAACAGAGAACCCTGACTTCGCCGTCGTTTTATATCTTTCTTCCATACTGGATGAGGCTCGCTCCATTTTTTATTTTCTTTGTGTCCGAGCTCTCTATAAGAATGAGTACACAATCATTAGCCAACACTCGTTCTTCTTCTCCAAGCTCCTCCATCTTCTTGCTCCGTTTACTGCCTTTGGCACACACAACACATTCTGCCATCGATTGCGGCAGCTAAGCAATCCAATATTCATTGGCCGGACAATCACCAGCTCACTTCCTAAATATCAATGGCAGCGGCTCCTCTTCATTCCCTTTCTGGATGAGAACAACTTTCTCTCGATCAGCACCTATGCAACTCCATTTTTGATTCAACGCACTAAGAAGTACATCACTCCGACACTGATTTCACTTTCTAAATGAACCTTGTTTCAGTCCATGTATGAACTCCCAAACTCCATAAGCTACTGCATCTCCATTGAGCCAACAGCATCAGCACCCAAGTCCATCTTGCCATTCGAGGTCGACAGCAAAACTCCATTCTGTTTACAACGCCGTCTAAACACCACATGAGAATTCATCTTTTCTCCCATCTCCACTATCGTACCATGAAGTTTCCATCTCCACCAGTTCCTTCTCGGCAACAACACATGCGACTAAAGAAAGCAGCAACTGCTTCTTCACTTCTCGTCTTCAGGCCATACTCGTCAGAGCTGGCTCTTCCGATTCGTCCATACAATCAACACAGATTCAACATACAGCTTTCTATTCATCCTGCCTTGGTAAACTTCATTCATTTGAAGCCAACTGATGGTCCATGACCATCTAAGCTTCTCCCTGCTCTCATTTCCTTATTGAACTTCTGTTTCGATCAACAGTAAACCAGCACAACAATCGTTCCCATGTCAAGAACCTGACCGCAGCATCGTTCTTTCAATTCATTCCGTTAAAATCTCTCCATCTACATGCCGCCAACCTTTCCCAACAACTCTGCCTGCAACTGTGTCGATCAAAGAACAACCAACTCCATTCAAGTCTGTGTGTAGCACCAACAGGTCTACTCCAATCGACCACCATTAGCATCAGTTCCAACTGCCACTATTCGCCTCTACTTGAGACAAAGAAATCACAGTCATCTCTCTCGTCTTCTCAGCAGCCACCATCGTTCAGAAACCCAACTGCCAAACTCTTCCATCATCCGCCTCTGATCGACCGTCATTAACCAACAGTAATTTTGAGAATAAAACCCACAGTAAATCATGCTGAGACACAAAACACCACTGCCGGCACTAACTGTAGTCAACAAGGACAATCGGTGGCATCAACTTGCTTGGAGAACTGAAAATGTGCCACGAGGTTCATTCCAGATTCCTTTTCTTCGATAAGAATTCAAGCTGCTGCTTAATTAAGAAATGAGCATTTCTTTACATTCCACTAACAACATATATGCTGATAATGAGGCCACGTACAACTTGTAACTCCAACTTAGGGGCTGGTCCAAAATTTTTTTTTTTCTTACCGCCGGGTCCAGAATTACTTTTCCCTACGGTCGCGCCCAACATTATTTAAAATCATTAAAAACGTGCAGAGTTCCTCAATTACCCTTCAGCGGTTTTATTAACTCCCAAAAACGGTCGGAACCATTTGTTTTCTCTTCTTCTCATTTTTTCTTCATCCGTTCTTCTCATTTTTTCTTCATCCGTTTTTCTATTCCTATTCCTCCATAAACACTGTAACGGATGATTGATTATTGAAGTTGATCAAACCCTAAAAATCAATTTCAAACTCTAAAAAACATTAACCCTAGAATTCAGTAGAACCAAAATGGATGAAACACCGACAAAAACACGTCTTCAGAAATCAAAAGAGAAGAAATTAGGTACTAAAACTAGTTTAATCGATCTTATTCTTGCATGCATTCGGTACATTTGATTTTATTGATTTTCGATTTTAATTTTTGTTCTTGATGCTTCAGATGGAAAAGGAAAAATGAAGTCGAAGAAACAGAAAAAACCCGGTGAGATTTATCATTAGCTTCATCTGTCATTGTTTGATTTTGTTTTTTTTGAATTTATTTTTTTTAATCCTGAATACCCGTAATTGTTTTTGAGTTATCACTTTATTCTTCTTCGATTTTAACATAATTTTCTCCTCAATGTGATTTTACCTTCTGATGTCGAAGATGAACAAGAAGAAATTGATAGTGTCGAAACACTGAAGGAGATGCAAATCAAGGCAAAGAAAGCAAAGAAAGCTGCACCAAAGGAAGTATTGGGTGATGCAGATAATGAGGATGATAATACAAATAAGCAATGTGTTGTCTATAAACAAGGTGCGTTGAATTCCTTCCTGTTCCTGTTATGCATCAGTTATGCACCTTAACAAAAATCAATGCATGACATATTATTCAGTTCCAATATTAAATGCATGACTAGTTATGCACCTTAATAAATCAATGCATAACATGTTATGCAGCCCAATATATGAATGCATGACCGGTTATGCATTTTTCAATATTGAAAAGGATTTAAGCCGGGTTGTGTTTTTAAATGCATAATAAGTTATGCACCTTAACAAATCAATGCATGACGTATTATTCAGTTCCAATATTAACTGCATGACTAGTTATGCACCTTAATAAATCAATGCATAACATGTTATGCATAGTTTAGACTTGCTGCATCACAGGTTATGCATATAAAACAATGTTGTTATATTTGTTATGCATTCCTTTGTTGTTCTAAATAGCAGTTCTAAAATGCATTTTTTTGTTCTTTTTTTTACGCAATTAAACTTAAAACCAAATCTACAGTTCAAGGAGGTACTTATAGAGAAGGTTTCCTTAGGGTAGATCACTTGTTTAGTAAGATAAAAGACAGAGGTGGTTTGAATCCGTTGCAGGCTAACATGATGAATGTGTGTGTGTTTGGAAAGTTCTATAACTGGTTATATGCTGCAAACATGGCATACTTGGATGGTAAGAGCAACAAGCTGATGGATGAAGTCTTTCTATCATATGACCATGAAGAATTGAATCAACATTCATTCAAGTTGTCTGAAAACAAGTCCATAGCATCAACGTCTAGTGAGCTTGCTGTTACATTTCTGATTCCAAGAATTGAAGGAGACAGAGGAAATGATATTCTGACTTCGAAGGCAGAGATAAAGATGACTCAGTCACATCCCCTCGTCAAGCAATTCCCATTCAAAACAAAGCTAGGATTTATCAGCAAAGATCCCAAAGCACGGGTAACAAAGGTGTGTATAGATGATATTGAAAGGCTGGTGTTGGAAAAACTTGATAAGAAAGGTCATGAAGAGGAAGTTGTCTGCCTTATCTGCCTTTACATGCTAGTCGTCTTGTTCTTTTGTCGTTCAAGTGGAGACAATTTAGATGTCTCGTATATTGGTTTGGTTAAGGATTTGGAAACCATGGACTCTGTCTCTTTTCCTGATCTTATTCATGAACACCTGATGGAGAGCATCAAGACTGTCAAAAGAAACAATCTTCATATCAGGAATTGCAGTGGTTTCACTATATATTCTCTTGTGAGTTAGTTTTTTTTTTACTTTCATAACATTTGTCAATAAATATTACTTTCTTGGATACAAAATATCTTATTAGTTATTATTTTTTGCAGCTTTGGTTGGCTGAGCATTCTAACATAGATGAGATATCATCAGACATCGTCAAGGTCATTTCCAATGCTACACCGAGAGCTGCGAAGTGGGACTTGGCATCAATGAAGAAAGCAATGCTCAAGAAGAATATTACGTTCTTAAAAGTACCTGTTTGTGAACATTTCATGATTTATAATTGACCTTCATGCATCTATGACTGTATCTCTAAATTCCTTAAAAATGAATGCATAATAAGTTACGTTAGCAAAAAATGATAACTGCATAATAAGTTATGCACCTTAATAAATCAATGCATAACATGTTATGCAGCCCAATATATGAATGCATGACCGGTTATGCATTTTTCAATATTGAAAAGGAGTTAAGCAGGGTTGTGTTTTTAAATGCATAATAAGTTATGCACCTTAACAAAAATCAATGCATGACATATTATTCAGTTCCAATATTAAATGCATGACTAGTTATGCACCTTAATAAATCAATGCATAACATGTTATGCAACCCAATATATGAATGCATGACCGGTTATGCATTTTTCAATATTGAAAAGGAGTTAAGCAGGGTTGTGTTTTTAAATGCATAATAAGTTATGCACCTTAACAAATCAATGCATGACATATTATTCAGTTCCAATATTAAATGCATGACTAGTTATGCATTGTTTAGATTAGCTGCATCACAGGTTATGCATATAAAAAATGTTGTTATATTTTTATGCATTCCTTTGATGAGTGGCATTAATCATGTTGCAGTATAATGAGAAATTTAGAGATGAGTACAGTGCAATGGAGATGGAATTCTGTGAACCAAGAAAACCAAGAAAAAGGAAAGAGATATATGATCTCGTCGCAATGAATCTTGAAGAGAACAGGGACAAGTATGAAGAAGCATTTCTGGATGCGATTAAGATCATTGAACAAGAAACGTGTCCCCCCGATAGTGCTGAAGCAAGGTTGCAGATCATTGAAGCAAAGCTGAAAGACATGAAGCAGACTCAGGAGAGGAATAGACAGAGTGGAGTAGACTTCAATGAAAAGTTGTATAATTACGTGAAGGAATTGCTTGTTGATTGTGGCAACATAGAAGTGCAGGAGGAGTCGTCAGGTGGACCTAGTGTCAATGTATCATCAGCTGAGCCAAGCGACCCACTGAGCCAAAACTTGCCAAGGAATGAGACTCTTGTTGAACTGGTATCTTCAACTGAACCACCTACACAAGAATCAGTGCCAGAAGTTATCAGACTCGATAGCCAAGACCAAACGGCTAGTCAAGGTATCCAGTCTTCACCTTTCAAGTTCATGGACATGGAAAAAGCTGTTAATCTCTCCAGCGACGACAAGGAAACAGAAACTCAAGTGGAATTGGAGACAACACCAAATATAGCAACAACACAAGAAAGACTTGAAGCACAGGAAAGAGACTTTTTGGCCGGTGGTGATGATGACATTCTTCCAGAAACTCAGAAGAAAGCAGAAGAATATGTGGTGCCCACATTTAATCTGCATTTATCACAACCTGCTGCTGCAATTAAAGATGATGCTGGTGGACCACAAGAGCAAGCTGAAAATCTGCAACAACCCGCTGTTGAGATACCACAACATCAAACTGAAGAACCACAACAACCAGAAGAGCCAGTGGCTGAAAACCACAACAAGTAGCTGTTGAGATGGTTGTTGATGCAGAGAAGGAGATGGTGGTTGAGAATCCTTTAACTCCTGGTGCCACACAAGATGCTGAAAAAGAAAGGCTATAATGAAGATGCTGAGATGGAGACCGTTTCAAAAAACCTGGTACCTCTTCTTTTATTATAAACTGTTTACTATATTGTTGTTTTGTTGTTTAATCAACTATTTACTTAATTTCATAATAAACTGTTTATATCTAACAATTTTGGTTACATGAATCTCTAGGAAGAAGACGTAGGAGGGGAGTTTGTACCAAGAACAGAATTTTTGAAGAGGTCACCATTGAAGAAAAAGTCAGTATTGAAGCGAAAAGCAAACAAGGCAGAAGAGGATGGGAAGCAACCAGGAAGCAAGGTAAGAAGAATCAAGGAAAGGACAACATGTAATCAAAGGACAACCAGTGTACTACTCAAAGATTGTGAGCTAGGGAAGCAGAAGAAGCAAAAAGACAAGCCTGATGAGAATAAAGTTGAAGAAGAAAATCCCGTACGTCTACTGGCTTGCCGTTCAGAAAATTACCTCCGCTGGAAACAATGGAATGCTTTCAAGATTACAAGGATACAATAGAACCAGCCATGATGGAAGTACTGAAGACATACTTTGAGAATGCCAACAGCCTGTAAGTACATCAAAATTACCTTTATTGTTTGCATAATATGTCATGCAGCTCCCAATGTTTAATGCATTTAGTTATGCATTGTTTAAAATATCTACATCACATGTTATGCAGCTCCAATGTTTAATGCATGTTCAGTTATGCAAAAAATGTTGTTATATTTATTATGCTTGTTTAAGAAATCAATGCATTACAGGTTATGCTTCTGATGAAATAAATGCATAACAAGTTATGCTTAAAAAAAACCCATGCATAACACAACCCTCTAGTTTATGGTTCTGCCGCATGTCACTTGAATAAAACATCTCACCAATTGTGTCTTATGTCATCTGCAGAAATTCGGCTTGGAGTATCAGAGAAGGAGAAGACCCGTACTTGTGGGATATTCGGATTCACGGAGATATAATAAGGCAGCTAATGAACAACGAATACTTAGAAGACCAAGTAGTACGCTACTACAGTTATAGGTTGTTCAAGAAGCGGGAAAATGAAAAGATGGCTGATAGTGTTGAACATAGGTATGCGGAGTCTGCATTCATGATGCCAGATGCTTGGGTAAGTCAAGAAAATAAAATCATTTTGCTGCATAACAAGTCATTCCTGCATATTATCTTATGCCCATATAATTACTTCAGCATAAAATGTTATGCAACTAGATTGAACTGCATAACAAGTTATTCAGCATTGTTTTCTACACCTGTTGTGCACCCTTTCAATTGCATCCACTAACTTTTTTTTCTAAAAAATATTTCTTTTGCAGTTCTTTGTTAAAACAAAGGAGAAAGATGGGATTGCCAAATTTGTTGGAGAATTCATCTTGAATCTCCCTATTGAAGTTGAGAGAATGTTCATTCCAATGAACTATATGACAAAGGAAAACCCTGCTGGTACACATTGGACATTGTTAGAGTATGACTTTTCAGAGGGTGAGTGGAACTACTATAACAGTGTTGAAGGCTATAAATCTAACTGCAAGAAACAAGCTCTCTAATGGCAAAGGCTTGTATGCCGTATTTGATCCAAAGATATGATGAACTGAATCTATCACCACAAATCGTGGATATAAAGCGGGAACCGCTTGTATACAAGGATATTTTTACCAAGATTGTTCCTGAACAAGGTCATCACCCCGACTGCCTCATATTTGTATGCTATTATATGAAGATGAGCATGAAGTCTCAAGTCAGGAACAAATGGCTGAAGTTGGGAAAGGAAGATGCAGTAGAAAAAGCCAACAAGAAAAGAGTAAGTCTGGTATTGAAAATGCTGACGGATCTTAGAAACAGTTGGGCGATAGATGCCAATGAAGACATCTGGGATGATATTGCGCGTCAATGTGATGAAGATGAGCGTCAAATGTGAAGCTGTGCATAATAGAAAGGCTCAAACATAACTTTGTTTTAACAACCTGTGTGTTGTTGGTAGGTTGAGAAATTTAACTTGGGAGTGAAAACTAATGGGAAAGTAGTTAGTAGTTCTTGTCAGAACAACTTATGTTATCTTGTCGATGTTTATAAATATATTTATTATATATCAATGCTGGTTTCAGTGCTTCTATTTGCTGCAATCTTATTTCATTTAACTGTACTATGATATAAATCTTACAAGGAAAATGAAGGAACAACAGGTTACATATAAACATCTAAATAACAAGTTATGCAACAAAATAAACCTGAATAACATGTTATTCCTAATAAAGTAAATGTGCATGACTTGTTATGCAGACGCATGATTTGTTATGCAGATGCAGATGCATGAAGGAACCACATTTGCATGAGTCGTTATGACACCATCTTTAAAAGAATAAATGTATAACATATCGTGCATCGTCGAAAAACAATGCATAAGATATTATGCATCTACAAAACAATAAAGCATAATACGTTGTGCATCATAAAAACTAATGCATAACAAGTTATGCATCATCAAAAACTAAAGCATAATCCATTATGCATTTAAGAATAAAAATGAAAACATTATCTGATAGAAGCAGAAAAACACACAGTGAAAAAAAAAGTATTTTTCATAAAACCAATACAAAAAAGAAACTAAGTACAGAAAAAGTACTTGTTCATAAAAACTAATGAAAGAAAAATGAATAAGGTTCAAACATGAAAGTAATAGTCTGAAGAAACAAACAAGATAATTGCTCTTCTTTAACTTCCCTTAGGATGCTTCGGCGGTTTCGGAGGCTTCTTGTAACAGGTAGGATTCGTACATGTTTGCTTGTTATGATGACCAAGCTCAAAACAATTACCACAGCGAATAGCTCTCCTGGGAGGCTTCTCATATCTGCTCAAATGCCTATTAGCTTGTGGTCTCCCTGGCGGCCTCCTAACATCAGGTACATCGATAATATCATTTACCTTCATAAACTTCAGGCCTGTTATAGTTCGGAATAAGATGAATTGCATGACTGTAGGCATTATTGAGTATGAAGTAGTGAAATAAGGTTCAACAAAATCATATGGATTAGAACCAGACATTGTTATCGATGCGAAAGCATGCACACATGGAAACCCATAAACGCGCCACCTCTGACAGGTACATGTCCTTGCCACAAGGTTAACACTATGAGAACTGCACGATCAGATAAAAATGTGATTGGCCTTTGATCATGATCAAGAACATTAATCAAATTCCTCATGAACCATTCCCAGTTATCATTACTTCACCAGGTACCAGGGCCATGGCTAGTGGGAAGAAGCCTGCACAGAAAAAAAAAATATAAAATCAAGCCAGCGTCTACATGAAGTATGTGCAGCTAAAAAAATGCATAATGGCTCATGCATCTAAACTAAACAATGCATAAGACATTATGCATCTAAAACAGAAATGATGCATAACCAGAAAAGTGAAAACACATAATGCATAAGACATTATGCATCTAAACTAAATAATGCATAAGACATTATGCATCTAAAACAGAAATGATGCATAACCAGAAAAGTGAAAACACATAATGCATAATGTCTTATGCATCTAAACTAAATGATGCATAAGACATTATGCATGTGCATAAAAAAGGATGCATAAAATCAATAAGTGAAAACCATAATGCATAAGACATTATGCACCTAAAACAAAAAATGTATAATGTCTTATGCATATAAAACAGAAATGATGCATAACCAGAAAAGTGAAAACAATAATGCATAAGACATTATGAAGAAAAAATAAATAATGCATGAGACATTATGCACATATATAAAAAGGATGCATTATCAGAAAAATTACCATTTTCAGCATTGATAGCGGTTGCAGCCATGAGGCATCCTCTATATGTCCCTGTAAGAAAGGTAGCATCGACATAAACCATGGGGCGAAGGTAACGGTAACCATGGATGCATGCCTCGAAAGCAATAAAAAGACGCACAAACTTATTTGAAGGTGCCTCATCTTCTAATTCCCTGCTCTCATATTTCTTAACCTTAAGCATCCTGTTTTCAACATCAACAGCACAAACCTTATACTCCCAAGGGCAATTTTCTTTTGAGCATTTTGCATAGAACCTGCTAGGTTCATTCTTCTTATATACAAGAACACGCCCAGCTTTTAACTCGTATTTCTTCACTACGATACGTACCTCTACTACACCTCCAAAAAACTTTACCAACTTCACCAAGTATTTATCCCAACCTTCAGTCCTAAGAACCTTGTTAACAGGCACAGAACCATCTTCAAGGAAATTCACCATAGCTTGTTCGGGTTCAGGTTCTTACAACACGACTACTTGAAGCTCTACTACGACTTCTGGAAGAATTACAGCCAACTTCGACAAGTAAATCAAAGCTCTTCTGACGTTTACAGTGGCAACGAGATACAAAACATTGAAGCAGAATATCAGAATCAACTCGCACAAACTTGCTTCCATCATTAAAGGAAAATCTGACATGATGCGGTAATAAACGAGTCCAGTTCTGGCAACGGCTGTCTTCAAAGACTCCAAAGTTGTGTTGACATCAACAGGATGTGCTAACAATTCACTGAAGTAGTGAATTACATCTAGTGCACTACCAACAGGCATTTTCACCCTGCAAACACAAAGAGAAAAAACCAAACATATCTATCCTGCATATTGCTTCACAAAAATTCTTACTCAAAATTAAAGATCAAATCAACAAAAGCAAACAATCTACATTAACCATAAAGATGAGAAATCAACAGGGTATCAAAATCAATAACAGATAACAGATCAAAAATAAGAATGAAAACAAACCAAATAAAAATCCAACAGAACAGAAGCAAAACTAGTCAATTGGTATGTCACATCGAACATGAAATCGAACAAAAAAATTTAATCGAAAGATCTACGTTGATGTTAACAAATTCAAACCTAGAAAATAAACACAAATTCAAAAAAAAGCTTAAAAGATCTAAAAAACGATTCGATAAACTAAATAGCTTCGGAAACATAAAATAATGGATCCTAATCTTACAGAAACTAAAACATAAATCGAATCAAGATTAAACAAAAATCAAATCAAAGATTGGAATAAAAACGAACGAACCTGAAGCTTTGCTGAGTAAATTGAATCTCTCTCGGTAATCAAGGACAAGTGAGGCTAAAGCTTTGCTGAGTAAATTGAATCTCTCTCGGTAATCTCTCTCGATAATCAATCTCTCGAAAATAAACAGGATATACTGAAACTGAAAGTGAGGCTAAACTGGGAAATAAAAAAGAAAATAAACGAATTTTGAAAACTCTGGGCCTGCAAATAATTTGTTAGCTGCTTTTGGGTGCGCCCGTGAGATTTTGTGAGGGTGGGTTTCACAGTAGGAAAATGTGTAAGAATGGGTCTCCATGTAGTTTAGACAACTTTTTTTTTGCCTTGCTTAATGACTTCCTGGTGGTGATGTGTAGCTAAGATGGTGGTGCTACATACAGGTCAAATATTGACATGGGTGCTCACGGTTTCCTTCATTAAGCTCTATTTCTCGCTGGTGTCGTGAGAGGTCTTTGTGCCTTTCTTTGTAAACGCCACTATAACTCTCAATTTAGCAGTTATTTCTCGGGTGATCAGGTTCACGAGTATTTTCTACAAAAAGCACTAAAATTATGTCATTAGACAAAATACCGAGTCCTAGTTAATATAAACATGGGTATAAAATGTAGCACTCACGTGCTTATCACCGGCCGGCCAAGGCCCGGTCCCACAAGTTTTCATAATTTATTTTATTATTATTTGATGATTTGTGCAAAAATACCATGAAATCATGGAGTTTTTTCATGAAATTAGAGAAATAATAATAATAAAAATAAAATAATAAAGAACCGTGGGGTGTGGGACCGGTTGGGACCAAGGCATGGCCGGTTGGCCAATTGTCACGCCCCACACTCCTTTCCTTAATTTTATATTATTTTTATGGATTTATGGAAGTACCATGAAACCGAGAAGTTTCCTTTAGACGAAGGAGATTTGATAAAATGAGAGAATTTTCATCATATCATGGAAAATAATAAAAATGCATTAAAAATATAAAACTGGTGTGGGATTGACCACGACACGGTCGGTCGGTCGTGTGTCCGTGCTCCCAGCACCCTGGTCAATATTTGTAATTATTTATTATTTTCTTCTTTATTTTGCATAGGTTCATCGTTTCGTTGTATTTTTGAAATACTCGTTCGTGCGGTGACTGTTAGTGTATCATCGTTGAATACACCTTCACCATTTGAATCGGGGCTTATTTAGAGGTAGCTCAGACGCCCGGTTGTTGATTATTTATTACTAATTGTGGAATTCACAGGAGAATAATTCACAAAACTGAGTAATAAGATGTTTACTATTAATTCATAGGATTGGCTGAGGATTCGACTACGAATTCATAATAATAAAGTGAGCATTACCATTCCATGGGATCGTAGATTCGACCATAGAATCGGAGTAATTAAGATTTATCTATTACCATTTATGAGACCAGTTGTGGATTCGATCATGAAATCGGAGTAATGAGATAATATAGTTATTGCTATTCTATGAGATCAAGTCGTGGATTCGATCATAGAAACAGAACAATTTTTATTGCCATTCCATGGGACCAGTCGTGGATTCGGCCATGGAATAGGAGCAATTGTAATTAGGAATAATTAAATTTGTGGCTCTATACTAGCAGAGCAAGCTGTATAGGAGCATTAATTATCCCGATATGAGCTTGCCGGTAAGTCATATCCTTTATATAGTCAGGGTAAACTTGTTGTTTGTTCCTGAAGACGTTATCGCTCTATACTAGCAGAGCAAGCTGTCTAGGAGCCGTCCATCTCGGGATGCTATATAGAAATAATCACTGAAAGTATTCAGTATTCATGAGATATGCCGTTGTCCAGTGGTGATACTGCATATCTACATGTACTCTGAGAGAAAGTACTCTCCGTTGAGAATTCGATGAGAGACCCGTGTCTCGATACTCACGTCTGATTGCTGAATCAGAGCTTCGTATAATTATGAGTTTACGAATTTAGCCTTTTTCGAAAATCCATCATCTACATTAAGTCCCCTGCTTACTGAGGAAAGTTGTGTTCCTCAGTCAGCATTAAATGGTGATTTTTCGGCCATAATAATACCCGTAATTGAACTTAGTCGTAAGTTGAGACATTATCGGATTTAGAGAGCATGAGCAAACCAAGACTTGATGAAGGCTTCAATGTCATGATTGGAGCGTATTTTGATGAGCATAAATTGGTGTTGAACCGCTGGTTTGGACGACGAGTCCGTGGTCGGTTAGGATTCGCAGGTCGGGCCCAATAAGGAAATCCTTAGAAAATTAGGTTTTGGAAATAAAATTGATATAAAAGGGATTAATCCTTTTTTTTTATTTCACGCCCGGAGCTCCATCACGCCTTCATCTTCATCACGTCCGAGCATCAGGAGTTTTTGCCGGAGCTCCGATCGCCGCCGACCGTCGCCGCCACCGGCCGGCCGGCGCCGACCAGGTGAGGATTTTTTTTTTTTTTTTTTTTGCTGTTGTTTACATGAATTTCATGAAGTGATCATGTTGACATCATATACATGTGTATACAATTGGTGTGATTTTTATGAAAAACCCTCGTTTTTTGAAAACGTATGTTCGTTCGATCGTTAGTTTTGAAACTAACTATAATCCCTGATTTAGGAGAGATTTTTTTTTTTAGTATATGAACCTAGGTTCAGTGATAAAACTTAGTTTATGAGCTTTCATGTGTACCAAGGTTTTATCATAAAAGAAGTGAATTTTCATGAAATCGGAATAATCCTTTGTTTTAAAGACAAATAACGATGACACGAAGGAAAATATATATGATGAACTTGTGTCCAGTGATAAAATTTTGCTTATGATATTTCATGTAAATACAAAACTTTATCATATGTATGAGATGTGAGCTTTCACAATATTTTTTGAAATAAACCTTCGTTATAAAGACAAATAACGACGATACGAAGGAAAATAAAGTTTATATATATATATATATATATATATATATATATATGCAGCCGTGACATATATTGTGTAAAATATGATGGTATATTTTATTTGCATGAATTTGTTTTCATTAGATAAAATTCTTGAGAATTTATGTAAGCAATGTTGCATTAATTGCTGTTTTTTCGAAAAATCAGAAACGTGGGTTTTGAGGAACCTTCGAAGATAGACAATATATTTATGATGAAATATTTTATTGTTATGAAATTCATAGGTCAGTTGTGTGAATTTTCACATTATGAAAATTGTGTTCGTGATTTTAAGAAAAATCAGTTTCGAAATTAATAAAGTTTCATTCGTTTTTGCAGTTTTCGAAGAGACGAACGAGTTTGAGGTGTTAACTCTACCGTTACTATCACTATTGTTAGTGGAAGTACAAAAGGTAAGAGTTAAGAGTTACCATTTTTGCCTTATTTCCTTGATTCGTGTCTGGACAGCATACTGAAGTAGAATGTAATGTGGACTTTGCAGTTGTTTTAGCACAATGACCAATTCTTCAGCCGACGATACTTCAAGGGAAGAATCGCATTCTGATGATGACATCTCCAGGGATGATGCACACGTGGAGGAGACCTCCATTGGTGAAGAAGAGGAAGATGCCACTGGCGTGAAGAACATTCCGAATATAGACGACACATTCTTTGAGGAGGATCCAAAAGGAGCTGAAGCATATCTCAAGTCCCCAGTATATCGTCTTCTGATCAACCCTAGGACTGTGACTCAGAAGAAATTGGTGATCCCGAAGATGGTAATACGGATTTGTCTCGAACGAGGGCTTTTCCTTGCATCGACCATAGAGTTTAAGCTTTCTCGACGCCCTTTGGAAAAAAATTCTGGATGGGCAAGGCATATGTTGGGTTTCCCTCATGTCAGGGCTATGCTCAACCAGGCGCAAGTGATGAGAGCTATTCAAGCTTCTGGAGACTTGTCTATTAATCATGATGTGAAAAGTATCGTGGCTTTGCTGGCCCGTTGGCGTGTTCCCACTCATACCTTCATATGTAGATGGGGAGAATTTACTGTTACCTTAGAAGATGTGGCTGCTTTGATGCATCTCCCGATTACAGGTAATTTCTCTGGAGGTCTTTAGGATGAGGAAAAAGTGGGTTTTGACACTCTGACAGCTGCGATGGAAGAAGTGAACAAGGCGTCTGGTAGTAAAGGTTGTTATGCCCATTGGTTGACACGTTGGTGTCCAAGAGATGAAGTTTCTGATAGTCTCATCACCGGTATGTTACCTATTGTCGCTTTCTTATGCTTATGGTTATCCAGAGACATATTCGAAGACAGTGGACATTTGTTGAATCCTTTCGTAATCCCTTTTTCTATTAAGATGGCTCAAGGTGAGCAACTCCCAATAGGTAGATTATTCCTAGGTTCCTTGTATTCTAACTTAGACTCCTTGGTGTTAGATTCCAGCATGTCGAATGGCTTCATGAAGATTGAGTGTTATGTTAACACGATGTTTCTTCAAGCTTTGATGTGGTAACACTTCAGGAATTATGCGCCTATCCCACGTAATATCTTGCAAGGACCAAATACTGATGCCCGTCACATCTTCGCCGAGAAAAATAATGCCCGAATCATGCGTTGGTCTACAAAGCAGCCTCGGTCTAAAGCACGCCTCATTGATGTGTTGGATGAAGAATCGGAGTTCGACTTTCGTCCGTGGGTGTCGGTTCCTGATTATGTTTCTCAACCAATGACTTTCAATACTGGAGAGAGCACGACTCTGAAATCTGGTGCTAACCCGAATGATGGTGAGAGATCCTTCATGTTGAGCTGTACTCCTGGTCACTTGTTATCCGTTATGTATGGAGAGTGGGCAGTAGAATAATACAACATTGATAGGGCGGCTCAACAAATGGGTATGGATCAATGTGTTCCAACTACCCGGAGAAGGAAACCATCAGTTGATCAGCTTGCGTCTTGTTTAGATCACACTCACGTGGAAGGGAGTAGTTACTGGTTTCCTGGTTCTGATAGATTTGCATATGTAACCCCAGGTTATATAGAATTCTGGCATCAACAATTTGAGAGGTTGCATGAATTCGTGACAGTTAGTCAGCGTCCAGTGAAGATTCCTCCGTCTGCTGAGATGATCTCTGGTCGACCAAGACTGAAGTACCTTTCTGGTGATAAACGAAAATTATCTCCAGGATGTTCTCAAGTAAGATTCTCCACATGTCTTTTATGAAACCATGGTAACTGTATTCTGATCATGTTATTGAATTCTTTACAGGACGGTCGTAGGGTAAGACCTCGAATCCATGCATATTTTTTAGATATTGGAGAAGTTGTTCACGGCGGAGAAGGAAGGAACAAAAGTTATAAGTTGTTACCTAATACCATGAAGTCCCCAGTTCGTTCTTTGGTGAGTTCCTAATATTTCTCACCGTGACTTTATTGCTATTAACATTAGAATCATGAAGCCAATGTTGTTAATTTTGTTGCAGAATTTTACTCCATCAAGTCTTGAAGGTCTTCAATTTTCCGCTACTGAACAAGCAATCGCTGATTTGAGTGACGAAGGAACTGTAAGTATTTCTTCACTTGTTCAAATGTGGTGCTTCATAGATGAAAATATTGATTGTAAAGGACGTGTACAGGAGGATGTCGTCATGGAGATGGAGAATTCTGGAACTCAATCATCCTCTGGGAATGGGAATGGAGGTAATTCCCAAGATTCGGAGCCGGATGGAAGTGATGTTCCTCTTGTCGTTGTTGTGGACAATTCCAACCCCTGGGACACTTTGGAGACTCCTCAAGTAGTTATATATCCTGTGTATTCTTCATAGAAGTATAAAAGTGCTGACTTGTGAATGAATGAATGAGAACCCATGTGAATATATGAAAACTTAGTCGAACTTCGTAGTCAGAAAATTCAGAACCCACCTTTTTAGTAAAAACGTTGTAGAATCCTCGTCCGGAGTCGGATTTTGATGATCTGAATGTGCAAATTCAAGCCCGGAAAATTTCCATGCTTTAGTAAAGAAGATTTTTAAGTTTTGAGCACGTTCAGAGCTTGAAAAAGGCGAAATAGTGAACTTCCAGGAGACTTCCAGAACTTTTTCAGATTGCACATCACTTGATATTTTGGACACATCTACTCGCTCGTTCATCGGATTATCATGCAAATTTGACATGTCATAGAGGACATCCATACGAAGAAAATGGAATATGACATATCCTCAGATTTCTTGTAGATTTATCCCAGTCCGTCTCTTAGTACAGGGCAGAGTTCAGTTTCTTCAGACGGACTCATCGTAAAATGTGTTTTCATGACTTTCATGTTATTTGCTCGTGCCTTGAATTTAGTATGATGAACTTTGATGATATTTCCTTGTGGGTATACTGTGTTTCATAATCTCCTTTGGATTCGTGACTCTAACCTCATGTAATCTTCGTATTAGGTGTTAAATACCGAAGTTGAGGATACTGGAGCCAATGATGATAATGCTAACCCTTCCGAAGTTATTGATGTAGAGACGGACATCCCTGCACTTCGAGGCCATGAGAAGGTCGCTACTGATGTTATGGAAAACCAGATGGTTGTTGCCTCAGTGATAGAAGAAACCGAGATAGCAGCGGAGAATACCGAAGGAACTGTTGCTTTGGTCGTGGAAGCCGCTCCAGTGACTGAGAACCGTATAATAGTGTATGAATATCCAACTGAAGGGGTTGCTTTCGATCCTCCATTTAACACTTCACTCCCGTATCATGAACTGGTCGGTGGATTCAGCGTTCCCATTGGATATGCACGCTTGTACGAGACGATATGGAAGAAGTTTGGCCACATGATCGTTGACAGGAACCTTGGGCGTGCTTATGCTTTAACCATGCAAGTAGGCGTTATATTTCGTGTCGTGAGTGATATGCATACGAGACCCAGGAATACCGTGACTCCAGATATACTCTTTGATTGGGAGTTTAACTTGGAGAATTCAGAAAGACTTGGCCTCAACGTGAAATGGCTTCGTAAGCAAATAAACGTTATCAAGGATTCATGTGAAAAGAACATACCCTTTCCCAATGATACTGTGAAGAAGAAGGAGGACAAGATTTCCAAGCTGACCGAGGAGTTGAACAAGGAGAGGGCGGCTTTGCAAATCTTGAAGGATGCTGATGAGCGAAAGCCTTTTCTTGCTGATCTCTTGAACTTCTGAACTTCTGAGAGATGTGAGGTTTATACTTGGGTTTTAATATTTAGATGGTTTTGGATTGACTGATGGTTGAGGATTTTCTTGTAGATTTGATAGAGATTTTATTTTACGAAATATGAACTGAATTTTGATAAATTGCTGAATTCAAATTCTGATTGCAAGTATTGAAAATGTTTTGGAGGAATTGAAATACAAATGAAAGAAAATCCTAAATGTTAAATCCTAACGCCATGAGTGCTTCAAACGCCCAATACCTTAAATGTCCAATAATTTCAGATAAACGCCTTGAGCCAATTTTCGTGAATTACTGGTAGGGTTCTGCCATCTGTGTTGGTCAATTTGTAGTATCCTCCAGCCATGGACTCAGCGACCATGAATGGTCCTTCCCAATTGGAGTTCCTTGTAGAATGAAGACCGCGCTGAACTGCTTTGAGAACCAAGTCCCCTTCATGAAACTTGTTAGGCTTGGTGGATCGTGCCTTGAATATCTTCCGCTAATTCGGAATTCCTTGTTTGACGGAATTCCACGATTGTGGCACATATGGACACTCGCGCGGAAGAGAGTATCCATCATGGTGTCTATCATGCTTAGCTAGGTCTTCAGCAATAAACCTCTCGATGGAGTGACCGATTTGAAGAAGTCTTGAACCCAACCATTGAGTGTAATATTGCTGAGGTGAGGTTACCCACTCGTAGCATTTGATGACTGCTAAATTGTTCATGGGAAGAAGTCCCTGGACCATAGTAGCATATCTGAATATTGGTAATATTGGAGCATGAGGAGGAATAAGACTTTCCGGAGCTCGAAACCTTCTGAAAAAGGTGTGCGGATTATCTCCAAGTTCCTGCGTAAGTCCCATCAGAGTTTTTACTTCTTCCAGATGCTCAAACGGTGGTGCGTCCTCTGCTTCGTCTTCCGACTCGGAATCCTTGTCGATGACAGGATGTGTGAAGGCATCGTTGTCCTTCCAGCATGAATCCAATTTCTCCCAAGCACCATGTCGTATCCAGGGTCTTTCCGGATTATGAAAAACTTGGCCTCAGTGCAGATCAATCTTTCCGTAGATTTGAGAGTGATGAAGCCGTATGCGCCTCTGGAGATTCCTTCGTGGTCCCTGATTGCTATTTGTGGGTGGCTTCCCGTTGAGTAATACCAGCAGCTCTAAGAGTTTTCAAAGGGATGATGTTGACAGCGGTACCAACATCGACGAACGCCCTCTTGAACTTATTTCCTTTAATGTGCACTGTGGTGAGCAGTCCCCAGTCGAAATGTCGGTGGCTGAAGGTCCGGTGGTGGTCTCTTGGATCAGTAGACGTCTTCCGGACACGATGTGGTTCAGTGCAGCAAACATGTATTTCCTTTGAGCTTTCGAAAGATACAACAACTCGCAGACATGTTCGATCAGAGATTGGACCGCTTCCTTGACAGGAGGTTCAGAGATGGTAAAAGTTCTGAGTGGGAGGGGTTTTTTGTGTACTCCCTCAGTTCTCAGGTTAAGCTCTCCTGATTCGACCTTTTCTTTAAACATGCGCTTCAAAATTTTGCAATCACTTGTGGGATGGCTGACGTATCTATGAAAGCGGAAATACCGAGGATTTTCCAAGGCTTCTTCAGTTGGTTCCTTCTTGACATAAGGCAATTTGATTGCACCATCTTGGATCCAGGCATCGAGTAATTCATTAACTTCTTCCATTGAACGGGGAAAATCAGGTGCTTCTGGATCTTCCATATGCTGAGGAGGGACTTTCGAATTCTCCTTTTTGTGTTCCTTCGAAGGGGTGGAGGAAGTCTGCTTGTGTTGTGGTTCTGCTTTTCGCTTACTCCCTTCTGCGATAGCATTTGTTTAAGGTTGCAGGTTGTACTGCTTGTTGATCAAACGCCTGCTTCCTCGAGTGTCTTTTGAATCTTCAGTCTTTGTAGACTTTGATCTTTCCAAAAGAGCGGGTGCAGTGGTTGCCGACCTTTTCGCAGCTTCGTGAAGCTTTGAGAAAGTATGGAATCAAAGGTTCTCCAGCAAGGCCCTGTAGACCGGGAGCATGCCATTGATGCACAAATCTACCAGTTGTTGCTCCGTGACGTTTGGGTCATGACAATCCAGGGCTTGGACTTTGAACCTTTTCACATAATCATTGGGATTTTTACTGACCCTCTGAAACATTCTTCCAAGGTCGGAGAGGGTGACTTGTTCTGACACGAAGAAGTATTTCCTGTAAAATGCGTTAACCATTTCTCCCCAATTGTTGATGGTCCCTGGTGTAATGTTGTTATACCAGGTGTATGCCCTGCCTTTCAGAGATTTTGAGAATTCCTTGAGACGGACGACATGATTATGTTCATGTTCTCCCAGGGTTTCGAGAAAACGAGAGACATGTTCCCGAGCATTGCCAGTTCCATCATACAAGGTGAAAGTTGGAAAAACGTAACCTTTGGGAAGTGGAATCCTCTGCGTAGCGGCAGGATAAGGAGGTTGATGACGATGGTCATGCGATGTATTGCCTTTTCCATGGTTCTCTAAGAGGTGCTCCAGATCCTCGCGAGTGATGAAATTTGGTGAACCCTTCGCTGATGAGTTGTCTGCAGCAGTTTTGTGGACTTCGTCGTCTTCTACTGTATGGATTGGAATTACTTCAGGACATTCGTCTGAGGATTTCTCCTTCTCCTTTCCCTTCTCTTGAGTCTTCTCTGACATCTTGTCAGTAAGAGTTTTGAGATAATTACACAGCTCCTTCTGTGTAGCATCCATTTCAGTCTGGTTCTTTGCAAGAGTCTCATGCGCTTTGATAAGATCAGCAATGGTAGGCGGTGGATCTCCTCTGACTTCTTCAGGGTGTCGTCCGGAAAGTGGATGACCTTCGGCGTGAGGAAGAGTAGTGTCACCACCATCAGTGTTGGAGGTCGGAATTGTCTCCGGGATATTCTGATTGTTGTTGTTGCTAGTGCTAGCACGGGTTGTGTTAGTATTCGTAACTGAACCTGACCTGAGATCAACCATCTTGTGAAATTGTTAGATTGCAACCGAGAGATTAATCTCCCACTGTGGTCGCCAATCTGTAGATGGGGAAAAACGATTTGCTGGTTTTTAAGGAATTGAGGAGACGACCGTACGGAGGAGACTCCTCGAACCGAGCGAAATGTTAAACCTCACACAGATGCACCGCTGCAAAGGGGGTGCTTTAGATTCGAGAGATCAATCTGTAGTACTCCAGCCTAAATCAAGACAATGACCGTTCCAGAGTAAATTCGGTCACAAGAGAGGATGGGTTGATCTGTAGGAGGGAAGCTAGGAAATGTGTGGAATCAATGGTAATCAAAAATTGTGGGTGTGTGAATTTTAAATATGATAAGCTCTGAATGATTGAAATTCCTCAATTGAGAGTAGTTGCTCAATTGATGAGTTAATGATCTCGTGTTGTCGATGAGACGTGAGATTGATGATACTGTTGATGCTGATGATTCAATCATGATTCAGAGACTTATTTATATTGTTGGAATTTTAGACACCATGATTCCATGAAGTGTGACAGTTGATGGAATCAAGGAGTGGGGAAGTGGAGATCGTTTTTGAAACCAGTTGCTCAACGTGTGGAGACTTGGTCGATTTTCCACTCACTACCTCGTGAATTCCTTCAACTGATTGCACGACTTGCTCACATTCCATCGTGTGTTTAAACACACGTGCCGTAGACCGCCATACCAAAAACCTAAGTGATATCCTCCCAAGTGACACGATTGACGTCTCGTGGTTTGTTAGTCAATTGATGACTTCGTGGTTTGATGGGACGAAGAGTCCATGTAGTTGCTGAGTGTCGAACATGATGTTCTGAAACTCATGAATTGAACATGTCATGAGACAGAGGTATAGTTCTTACGATGAAGTGAGCAAGTATTGCTCATTCGATGGATCGTTGAATATTGATTGTTGAACCAATATTCTTTGGTTTGAGAAAATATTTATCATCTGAGCAAGTGTTGCTCATCTGATGTATTATTGGCAGCGTGACCAAAATACTAATTAAAGTACTGGTTGTTAAACCGAGCATAATTAATAAGATTAATGACCATGAGGTCGTCGTAAAATTATTAAGGTTTGAATCTGGAATGATGATCCTAGGGTTCAGAAACCCTAATTTGATCAATTGATGATCAATTCATGGTTCGTCAGAAGTTTAACCATGGGACGAAGGAGGGAGCGACTATATGGGACCGTGGATCAACCATGCAGTGTCCATATGCTCACGTGAGCAAATGCAAAGAACTCCTGAAGAGTTGACGATTTGTTGGTGGAAGAATGATTAAATGCTGGCTTAATCATTTATTCAAAAATGCTCGTCTGAGCCTTAAGTGATAAAACCTAATTAATTATGACGAGGAGAGAGACCGACCATGGAGTCATGAAACCGGCCTTGGGTTGTCCTGTGACCCCCTGACGATCACTTCATGAAAATCCAAAGTGTTTGGGAGAGTTTTGGACCTAATACGAGCAATTGTGCAAATTAGGTCAAAACTGTGAAAATTGATGGGACCGGCTTCCGTGAGCCAAAGAGCCAATCTTGGTCGGTCAAGATAGCGTGGTCGTGTCCCCAAGGTGTCCGCGTCTCAGTCCTGAGAATTTTGATATTTTCTGGCGTGCAATTGAGCATCCATTCGAGAAAATATGCCAAAATTAGAGTTTCGACGAAACTAAGGAAAACACCATGAGATGATGAAAAATAATTATAAAATAAGGAATGAGGAGGCGTGGGACCGCCATGGTCAAGGCATGGTCCTCCGGTCGTGACCACGGTCTCGTGGTGCCTTTTCCTTAATTTTATAATATTTTGATGATTTTATGAAAAATTCATGAATTTTGAGAAATTTGATGAATTTAGGGAGTTTCCATGAATTGAAGGAGTTTTCATGAGTTCAAGGAAGCAAAAAACATTAAAATAATAAAAACAAGGGCGTGTGGGACCGTGGAAGGCATGG
Source organism: Papaver somniferum (assembly GCF_003573695.1). Classification (NCBI taxonomy): domain Eukaryota; kingdom Viridiplantae; phylum Streptophyta; class Magnoliopsida; order Ranunculales; family Papaveraceae; genus Papaver; species Papaver somniferum. The sequence continues at coordinate 100,883,432 of NC_039358.1, forward strand.
CCGGCCGGCTAGGGCCCGGTCCCATGAGTTTCCCTAATTTTTTAATATTTTTAGGTATTTTGATGATTTGAGGGAATTTTTCCTAATTTGAGAGAAATACCATGAAATCAAGGAATTTGATGAATTCAAGGAAAATTAATAATAAAATAATAAAACAAAGGGGCCTGTGGGACCGGCTAGGGCATGGTCGGTCGGCCAAGGCCCGGTCCCACAAGTTTTCATAATTTATTTTATTTTATTATTATTTGATGATTTGTGCAAAAATACCATGAAATCAAGGAGTTTTTCATGAAATTAGAGAAATAATAATAATAATAATAAAATAATAAGGAACCATGGGGTGTGGGGCCGGTTGGGACCAAGGCATGGCCGGTTGGCCAATGGTCACGCCCCACACTCCTTTCCTTAATTTTATATTAACTTTATGGATTTATAGAAGTACCATGAAACCGAGGAATTTCCTTGAGACGAAGGAGATTTGATAAAATGAGAGAATTTTCATCAAATCATGGAAAATAATAAAAATGCATTAAAAATATAAAACTGGCGTGGGATTGACCACGACACGGTCGGTCGGTCTGTGTCCGTGCTCCCAGCACCCTGGTCAATATTTTTAATTATTTATTATTTTCTTCTCTATTTTGCATAGGTTCATCATTTCGTTGTATTTTTAAAATACTCGTTCGTGCGGTGACTGTTAGTGTATCATCGTTGAATACACCTTCACCATTTGAATCGGGGCTTACTTAAAGGTAGCTCAGACGCCCGGTTGTTGATTATTTATTACTAATTGTGGAATTCACTGGAGAATAATTCAAAAAACTGAGTAATAACATGTTTATTATTAATTCATAGGATCAGCTGAGGATTCGACTACGAATTCATAATAATAAAGTGAGCATTACCATTCCATGGGATCTTAGATTCGACCATAAAATCGGAGTAATTAAGATTTATCTATTACCATTTATGAGGCCAGTTGTGGATTCGATCATAAAATCGGAGTAATGAGATAATATAGTTATTGTTATTCTATGAGATCAAGTCGTGGATTCGATCATCGAATCAGAACAATTGTTATTGTCATTCCATGGGACCAGTCGTGGATTCGGCCATGGAATAGGAGCAATTGTAATTAGGAATAATTATATTTGTGGCTCTATACTAGCAGAGCAAGCTGTCTAGGAGCATTAATTATCCCGATATGAGCTTGCCGGTAAGTCATATCCTTTATATAGTCAGGGTAAACTTGTTGTTTGTTCCTGAAGACATTATCGCTCTATACTAGCAGAGCAAGCTGTCTAAGAGCCGTCCATCTCGTGATGCTATATAAAAATAATCACTGAAAGTATTCAGTATTCATGAGATATGTTGTTGTGCAGTCGTGAGACTGCATATCTACATGTACTCTGAGAGAAAGTACTCTCCGTTGAGAATTCGATGAGAGACCCGTGTCTCGATACTCACGTTTGATTGATGAATCAGATCTTCGTATAATTATGAGTTTATGAATTTATCCTTTGTCGAAAATCCACCATCTACAATGTCGCTTAGCAAAAATAGATGCGAGAGGCAAGAATTGAACCCGCGACCTGCTACTTGCATATTCTCACACCATACCAACTGTGCTAAGCCTCTCTTGCGAAATAATCAAAGTTCTTGCGAAGTAATCAAATTCCAACTGTGTGAGAGACAATTTTGTATAAATTTCACATAACAAAAATAAACATGCGAGAAGCAAGAATTGATCTCGCGACCTTCTGCTTGCATTCATGCCTCGTGACCAATTGTGCAAGCTTATTATTTGCGAAATATCTCTGCGAAATTATCATCAACTCTCTTCTGTGCGAAATAATCAAAGAAATATATGTGCGAAAAAATATGCCTGTGTTGGGACTTGATCACACGACCATGAACTCATTAACTTCGCAGATGACCAATTGTGCTGCCTCTTGTTTGCCAAATAATGAAACAATATTGCGAAATTATCATTTTTTCGCTCTCTGTAAAAAGAAGAAAACTATGTTCGCAGGCGAATTCGAACTTGCGACCACGAACGCACATACTGCTCTCTGGACCAATTGTGCAGGGACCTCTCTGCGAAATTAACGCATAACTTTTTTCCTTATTCTTTTATTCTCCCATGCAAATGAGAAGAAAATGAAAAATATGTGTCTCTGCGAATTCGAACCCGTGACCTATTTGTTGTTCGCTCAACCTATCTGTGCGAATTTCTGTTTGTGACAGAAATTACAGCGCCTGCCTCTTATCTTATCTTCGTCTTTCCCTTGTTTCTTCTCCTGAACATGAAAATCTTCCACTGAAACTTCCATTTTTTCCTTAAATTTCACCACAACAACTAATTTTTTCTCTCACTCTTTTCATGTCTTTGAATTGTTGATGATGTTTACTCCCTGAAAGTGTGATTTCTTCCATAAAATTTCCATTTTTGAACCTAAACTTTGTGAATCTAGAAAAATATGAACAATAGCTAATCTTCATGGAAATTTTTTGAATCAACAAGCTACATGAGGGATAAATCCTTTACTCCTCCCTGTTTCTAGCGCCAAAAATGTAGTTGCAGGAAATCCCACAACACACCCCTTGTACTATCATGACTATAATTTCTAGATCTAAACTTATTTGATATGAAAATAAAGATAAAAATAAGGAAAATAGAAAATAAGACACAAGATTTACGTGGTTCGATCAATGTGGTCTACATCCACGGGGTTAGGGATCTTCACTATGATTGTTTGTAGTTACATATGGATTACAATTGAGACTCCATTAATGAGTATTTGGAGTTCTTGGTTGAAGAATGAAGAAGAAGATAATAATACAAATTCTTCTCTCTCTCTCTCTCTGTACAAATGTGTCCTCCCTAAAGTGTCTCTCCTTTTTTTTTTTATTATTATTCTCTCTCTTTCTTTCCTTTCTCTTTATATAGGATATTACATAGTGGATGACAGCTCATATGTAGTGGATTACAGCTCATATTATCTCAGGCTCTCGCTACGTTCTCTCAGGCTCTTGCTATATTCTCGCGAGATCTTACTATTGTGCGATATTTGGATCCTACAGACACGATTGAAATCTCGTGATTCTGGAGTCAGTTGCTGACTTTATGGGACGATGAGTCCATGTAGCGCTGAGTTGAACATGTGTGAGTAAATGTTTCGAAACTCATGAATTTAACGTGTCTGCTGAGACGAGGTATCATCATAAACTAAGACGAGCAAAACTATGTTGCTAAATTGTTGAATATTGATAGTTGAACCAACATTCTCTGGTTTGAGCAACTATTGCTAGTCCAAGCGAATATTGCTAATTGAGTAAATATTGCAGGTTCGAGCGAATATTGCTAGTTCGAACAAATATTGCTAGTTTGAACAAATATCGTTCTTTTAATGAATTGTTGGTAGCTGGACCAAGTAAAATATTAATTTAAGTTACTAACTGCTGGGTCGAGCAAAATAAATACGAATGTTAATCATGGAATCAACATAAAATTATCAGAGTGTTCGAATCTGCTCAGAATTACGTTTCTGCAGAGCTCTGGATTCAAAACCCTAATTTTACCGAGATAATGATTTATTGCAAATCACATAAGACCGGATACATGGGATGACGGGTTCACCATATAACGCCCAGATGCTCGAATGAGAAAAAATACCAAAGTCTCTTGAGGACCAGTTGGTGAAAGAATGATTAAATGTTGGTTTAATCATTTACTGAAATAATGCTCGTGTGAGCGACAAATCATAAAACCTGGTTTTATGGAAAATATGAGGGACCGGCCAAGAGGTCATGGGACCGTCTCTTGATGGCCGTGGGACCAGTAGATGGTCATTTGAGCAAACTTCCAATTGTTTGGAAAGAGTTTGAACCTAATATGAGCAGCTGAGCAAATTAGGCTAAAATCATTAAAGCACGCGGGACCAGCTGTTTACAAGCCTCGGGGTCACCCTTGGTCGGTCAAGGGGATGTGCCCGTGTCACCATAATGTCTGTGCTTCAGTCCTGAGAATTTTGATATTTTCTGGTGCACGTTTGAGCAACATTTGGAGAAAATAAGAAAAATCCATGGTTTTGTTGAAACCGGGAAAAATATATGAGATGATGAAAATAATAAATAAACAAGGAATCACAAGGTGTGGGACCGACCACGGCTAGGGCATGATCGGACGGATGACACACGGTCCCACATGCTTTTCCCAGTTTTATGTGATTTTATGTATTTTTCTCTGATTGAAGGGAAATTCCATGAAACTGGAGAGTTTGGCGAAATTAGGGAACTTCCATGAGATGAGAGGCATAAATTAAAATATAAAATAGGGAATGGGAGTGTTGGACCGGCAATGGCCGTGGAATGGCCGGCCTACCAATGGGCGCGGGTCCCAAGGCACTCTTCCCAATTTTATGTAATTTTGATGATTTTAGATAATTTTCATAAAATCAAAGGGATTTGTTGAAAACCAAGATATTTTGTTGAAATCAGGGAGTTTACATGAAATCAAGAAACAAAACACCAAATAATAATAAAATAATGGGTGTGTGGGACCGGCTAGGGCATGGCTGGCCGGCTAGAGCCCGGTCCCACAAATTTTCCTAATTTTTTTAATATTTTCCATGATTTTAGAGAAAATACATGAAATTAGGTAATTTTAGGGAAAATTCATAAAATCAAGGAATTTCATAATTTGAGAAGGAATAATAAAATAATGGGACGTGAGGTGTGGGACCGGCCATGGCCGAGGCATGACCGGCCGGCGGTCCCGCGACACCTCTCCCTAATTTTATTATTTTTGATAAAATCATGTGATTTAGATAAAAATACATGAAATTAGGTAATTTTCATGATTTTAGGGAAAATTCATAAAATCAAGGAATTTTCATAATTTGATAAGAAATAATAAAATAATGGGACGTGAGGTGTGGGACCGGCCACGGCCAAGACATGGCCGGCTGGTGCTCGGTCCCGCGACGCCTTTCCCTAATTTTATTATTTTTGATAAAATCATGTGATTTAGATAATTTCTTTGAAATAAAGGAAATTTGCTCGAACAAGAGGATTTTCATGAGATCGTGAAAATAGTAAAAATATGATAAAATATAAAATTGGGCGCGGGACTAGTCACGACATGACTGGCCAGCTGGTGAGCCTAGTCCCCTGGCGCTTTTGCTTAATATTTTATTATTATTATTTTCCCTTCCTATTTTGCATAGGTTCCTCGTTCGTTCGTATTTTTGAAATGCTCGTTCGTGCATTCAAAATGCTGGTTTGTGCATTATCTTCTAATTACACTTGCACCATTTTTGTCAGGGCTTATTCGATGCTCAGATGTCTGTTTCGTTGAATATTTATTACTAACCTGTGGAATTTTGCTGGGAAGAACCACATATTGGAGTAACTAAATATAACGACGAATCGTAGAGTATTGCTGGATATTCAAGCGATTAATTGACGACTCGTAGAATATTGCTAGATATTCAGACGATGGCTCGTAGAATATTGCTGGATATTCAGATGATTTAAGATAATTAATTTCTGGCTCTATACTAGAAGGGCTTCCTGTCTAGGAGCATTAATTATCTGAGGGTTGAGCAATATGAACTTGCTGGAGTGTCATATTCTTCTTGCATAGTCGGGGAATACCTGGTTACATCCCGAAGACGTTGTCGCTCTACACTAGCAGACATGTTGTCTAGGAGCCGCCCAATCTTTCGATTCTATATAGTATGAGATGTGTCGTGGCCTCAGCTGAGAGACTACACATCTTCATCTTCCCTGAGAGACTTTCTCCATCAGAGGTGGCATGAGATTTCATGCATAGAGACATGAGTCTCGATACTCATATGATTGCCGGATCCGGAGTAATTACTGAAATTGCTCAGTATTCATGAGATGTGTCGTGGCCTCAGCTGAGAGACTACACATCTACATGTACTCTGAGAGACAGCCTTCTCAGTCAGAGATTTTATGACATGAGGTTTCATGCTTTGATGAGAGACATGAGCCTCAATACTCATCTGGTTGCCGAATCTGGAGTATAGTTTTACAATTCTACCCTTTGTCGAAAATCCACCATCTACAGTTCTACGTCCTTGGGTCGGTTGTATTTCTCGACAATAAAGGTAACAGGGCCAGCGTTAACCTTCTTCATCTTTTGGATCCCTTGGAAGATGTGAACAAGTACTCTTGGGGGACATCCATAGTAGCACATTTGAATGGTCAGCTTGCCCAGGCATCTCGTGAACGAACTTCTCAATTAAATGGGAATTTGGCTCTACTACAGGTATTTGCATTGATGAAAGTTGTCTTCATTGTGTATGGTTTTTCCTTTAATATTTTTGTATGTTTATTCAATTGTTTTAAATTTTTTGACTTTTCTTGTTATAGTTGTGGATTTATGATCATTTCTCGTCACTGTTCAAAGATAATGAAGACGTGCAACTCAACCCATAATGGAGCGAAGGTAGTCCAACAGGAACCCGATACTTGTTCACCGATTCTCAGGATAAGGAACAAAATGATGCGTTGGTAGGAATGTGCCAAAAATTGGACAACATCACGGCGAAAGAGGTAATCTTTAATCCGTATAAGGAAAATAGAGTTGGCGCAATGGAAGATGTCGTGTTTTACCTTGGCCCTTTGTTTCACCCTTACGGTTTTTCAATGTACAATCCGATGAGAATCATGCGTCAAGTTGGGTTTATTCAAGATTCACGCGATGAAGACTATGTACCTCCATTCAAGCACAAGGTGGACAAGTGCGAGGCTGACGTGTCGGAAATAAAGGTGGTTTACGAACTTCTACCTGATACCAAGCATTCGAATGCTAGATACTCTAGGCTAGTAGACGTCACATATTGGGTGCATGTCAATGAAGGGCACGAGGCAACAACAAATTATTCTGAATGGTACGAACGTTTCTCCCACGGTCGGGTGATACGGATAGATCAAACTACGGGTAGGAGGACCAACAGAGCATCAACCTCTTCTTCTGAAGGTGACACTAGAGATGATACCACCATTCTTAAACTAGTGGTTATTATTTATTTTTGTAATTGTGTTATTCATATATATTCAAATATAAGTTAGTTAATGTGAATTCGTATTTGGATGCATATAGAGGGAACGAATGAAGCTTTTTGTCAAGGCACTGTGTTTCTCCGCTGACAAAGGGGAAGTGTTTGATCCTGAGAAGCAATGCCGGTACGCTGATTACATCACGTACGTTGAAAATCCCAATGCAAAGAAGATGTTTACCCAGCTGTCTAAGGAATGTAAGAGGACCCGGAAAACACGTAGACATCTAACAGAAGAATGTGTTGAACAGGGGGAATGTAGCCAACATCATGATGAACAAGGTAGTAGAGAAGATGGTGGTTCCCCAGGGTGCAGTGCAACTCAAGGTCCTCCTAAGAGAAGCCGAAAAGTTTCCCGATCAGGGAAGTAAAGAGGAGGCCGAGGTCGAGTTGTGGTCTTCAGTAAGGAGATGTTACCGTCGAGTTGAAATTATTTTTCATTTTACTGTTTACTTGAAATGATGTTTCTTAACTTTTTTTGGATACAACTTATGTGTTTGGTTTGGATGGTTTGTTGAAAAAACTTACGTGTTTGGTTTGGATGGTTTGTTGAAAAAACTTACGTGTTTGGTTTGGATGGTTTGTTGAAATTACATTGTTTTCATAAGATTTTAGAATACAACTTATGTGTTTGGTTTGGATGGTTTGGATACAACTTATGTGTTTGGTTTGGATGGTTTGTTGAAAAAACTTACGTGTTTGGTTTGGATGGTTTGTTAAAAACGCCCCAGCTGATATTAAACGAGGAATGTTATACGTTAGTAACTTTTAACCATGAGAAAAGTATAAATATTATCGGATTACTCACTTTTTCCCTAAGCTCGTGGATGATGGTCGTACACCATATTTCTAACTATTACGTACTCTCGCATTGCACCTTTAATGTAGTTGAATCGAAATGCTAAGTCTTTCCATTTGCGGTTATTAGCATTCCCGGTACGCCCATAAAATAACTCTTTAACTCACTTCCAAAACATTGAATATATTTCATTCGGACGTTCACGAAACGTATTAGCAAACGATTTAACGAGACACAAATCCTCAAACGATTCTCATTCCGCCATTGCCATTAGTATCTCACTTTGAAATGAAAAAAATATATCACTTAAAATGGGTAATGGTTGGTTTGGGGCAATTTTATCAAGAGGATGGGGTTGTATTATATAGATGAAATTCCCAACGGTCGGATATTTACAAATCACCAAAAGAGTCGTTAACTATTTGACTAACATAATGACGATCCAAGGTAGAGTATGCAAATTCCAAAAGGGATATTGAAAGTCCCAAGAGTTGTCATCCCTAACCAATACTAAAGTAACAACCCTATTTCAGAAAAGTTACATACTCCATTAACTTGAAACTCGGAAATAGTAGCATTACATTACAAAGGTAGAAAAATATTATAGTTGATCTAAATGATCTTTTGAACATATTATATTTTATTCTTCTTCCCGGTGTGAGCTTCAACTATCAATGCGGATTCGAAATGAAGAAACGGATATTTTGTCCACTCTTTATAAGCATCTTGTGCCGCAAACTTGTCACCTCTTTACCTGGCTAGTAACTTATTATACTCGGTGCACAATTTCTAAACATGAAGAGTCCTATGACAAATGTGCGATGCATCATATGAAACGCTTTTCGCCCACCTTTGGAACGAAAGGACCCCAACCAACTTGAACCCAAAATATACTCTCATTTTGATGTTCTTCAGGAAGATCCTTGACTATGTATAATTTTTAATCCATTCGGTCTCATCCTTAACATCCTTCATTCTTGCCCTTAGTTGGAATTGGTCCTCACCTCGTTTCTTTGCCTTGAGTCTCTCTTCTTCTTCCTTCGGATCAATTGAATTAGTTACTCGGCTCCTCATCGATGGTCTCATCTTTCTTTTGTGTATCTCTTTCTCCATTGCATCAATTGATTTTGTTGTTCTCTTACATCTTCTAAGTATGTCTTCAATTAAATTGGTTGTAGTTGAAGATGAACTAGCCATTGAAAAATATATACTTTAAACGTATGGGGCTAGAAACTTTATATAGAAAATATCCCAACGACTAATTTTCTTGGAAAATGCGTCCACGGAAAGAGCCGTTACACGCAATTTTTGTTAGAGTCGGCATCCTGTACTTTTATACAGCAACGACCCTTAGTTTTCACTAAATGGCAGTTAAGAGTCGTTGGTATATACTAGCCACAAGTGACGACTCTAAGTGGCAAAAACATCCAGGAGAACACCAAATTCATACCAACAGGGTCGTTAGTGCATTGGGATATCGTACCTAACAACCCTAATTGTTCACTAAATGGCAGTTATGAGTCGTTGGTATAAACTAGCCACAAGTGACGACTCTAAGTGGCAAAAACATCCAGGAAAACACCAAATTTATACCAATAGGGTCGTTAGTGCATTGGGATATCGTACCTAACGACCCTTAGTGTTCACTGAATGGCAGTTAAGAGTCGTAAACGGGGAACCAAGAGAGGACTCTAAGTGGCAAAAACATCCAGGTGAACACCAACTTTGTACGACAAGGGTTGTTAGTACATCGTCCCTAATGACCCTAAGTGTTCACTAAATGGCAGTTATGAGTCGTCTTTGTATACGGGGAACAAAGTGATGACTCTAAGTGGAAAAAACATCCAGGAGAACACCATGTTTGTACCAACAGGGTCGTCAGTGTATAGGATTATCGTGCCTAACGACCCCCGAGGGTCGTTTGGTTATAATCCATATAGGTTAACGACGCTATGTTAAACGACGTACCAAAAGAAAGATGAGTGGAAAACATTTATGCCGCAAGATAAAACACATTGTACTCATTAAGCATTCTTCAAAATACAAATATACGTGTTCAAGATACAACCATTTACAAAAAGTATGCTTAAAAATGCAATGCAAAGCCCAAAATAATAAACATATATTCACTCACGATTCATCGCCCATGTCTAAGTAAATCGGGGTTGGATCCATAGCATTCCAAATGTTCATTTCATACTCATATTGGTTTTTCCACTCCTTGGTGTACTCTCCCCAATGACCATAGATCACCCGTGGTAGAGGACATTCTTCGGAAATCTTCAAACCTATGTAATGGTTATTGTTGACATGTGCCATTACAATTTTTATTTTCTTTATCACCGCCTCGCACCTAACTCTTCAGGGTACGTACATACAAGAGCCTCCAAGGAAGCCTTTGTTGAATACAATTAAAACACAAGTGAATGTGTCCGTTAAAAGTTGACCACCAAAAGGCATTTACATCCAAAAATTATAACCGGTCTTCTTCGATCCCTTCCTCCATTTCACGTTAGAAACCAACTCATTAAACTTCAATTCCTTCTCTTTTGGATCTCCTTCCATTTCCATTGTCAAATAGAGTTGCTTGTACTCAACGAGTTTTGCGGCCATTTGTTTTCTTGCATATTCTATTTGGGTGAGCTTAAGTTCGTCGTCTTCATCGAAATGCCCTAATTGTTCCGTTGCAACATGGTAACCAAAATTTCCATCCCCGTCAACGTCGTCGGTGGATATAAGGTGATCTAAGATGACGTAAGGAAGTTGTTCGATATACTCTTCGTACAAAGTGTAAGCAACACGATGTGGTCTTCCTTGCGAATCTCTAGGGGTGTGCGGATTACCTTTTCTTCCTCTTATCGTCACCATTCCACTAGTCTGTCTTTGTTGAGTATCGACCGCATGCTCTACAACATCCATGTCTGCCTTTGACCGACCCCTTTTCTTGGGAAGGAAAGAGTTCTCATACTCCGTATATTCTGCCTGGACATACTCATGACGTGATGGGTCACTTGTGCATCTCTTGTCCGCATTCACAGTTTCTCTAAACGACTTTTTAGTTGTTGGTCTGCCCGGTGGTTTTTGTTTGATTGGATCTTCTTCTACTCCCAAACTCTTACGGGCAGTCAGCCACAAATTAGAAACCAATACTTGTCTTCATGCAAAATTCATTTTTCGATATTTCTCATTGATGTACTTGCCAATTTCCATGTCCCCAAATTGTTCATCAGAGGCTCCTGTAGGATTTGGGGTGAATGAAAGTTGCTTCCAAAATGGATCGATATCTTCAAGAGGAATGATCACCTTGTACCCACCAAGCTTATGTTTACACGGGACGCCAAGCCACGTCTCGGTTGTACAATTACATTTAATCACTTTTCCATTTGAATCTTTCTCCTGAAATTTGTTAAATTCTGTCATCATATGCTTTATTGCCCACCTGATACTTGGTGTGCAACCCCCCGAAGCAATTCTTTGTCTTCAATGTATTGCATCATAAAACGGTCTTTACTATACTCCATATGAGTCACTATCTTGCTTAGATCATTCTCGGCGTGCTCGTGAATAGCTTCATGTACCATAACTACCCCACCTCTGTTCTCTTCAAGATTTTTTTTCAAACGTCCGTGAGACTGCTCTGCAATACTCGTGGACTCATTTTTGAAGTGCTTCTACTTATTGGTCCATGCATATACAAACTTCGCCTTCCAAGGATTCAACCATGTATCTAGGCAATAATCGACCACCTTCTTATGTTCCGTACTCCAATCATCAATAAACTTCTGCAAATTAGCATAGTACTTTACTTCGGTCTTCGAATGAGCCAAATGGTCCCAATCTTTACAGAAATCCTTCCAAAGATCCCCCTCTTCATCATATTTTCCTTTTCTTTCTTTTTCTCTTCCACTCTCTCTTTTTTTGAGAGTTGACTTAGACGCTCGTCTTCCTCCTTGGAACGTTGATTACCCTTCGCAGGTTTGATCTTTTGGATATGATTCTTGCAATTAGAAAAAGATTAGTTTGGATGTGCCACGTACAAAGGCAATGTTGAGCAAGTGGAAAAACTTGAAGAACGACACTCATAATTGCAAAATCCCTATCTGTAAATATAATCTGTGGTGTCTCTTCGCCACGGTAAATCGACCTCACTTGTTCCAACGCCCAAACATAGTCCTCTATTTCTTCTTTTTCCATGAAGCACCATGCCATGGTGAATGATTGTTTATCCGAAGTATGACTAACCACGTTCAACATCGGCATGTTATACCTGTTGGTCTTATAGGTGCAATCTATGAGCAAGACCTGGTAAAAACATTGAGCCAAATCCACCATCCTAGGATGGGCAAGAAAAAATATGAGTCACTTTGTTTCCCAGACCCACCCTTGTTTACATGGCGTAGTTTAGTTTTTCTGCCAACCACTATGATTGTTGTATAATTAATCTACCATCCCATTCGGTTCTCTTGATCGTTGCTTTAGCAGCGTAGATTGTGGAAATAGTAGACAAGTTTGTCTTATCTTCCGCCCTTATTGTATTTAGGATCTTAAGGGGCCTAAATACATTCATCTAATGGACCTTTTCCATTTGATGTGGTTTCAATCGGGAATATGCTGGGTGTCCCAAAAGACTTTAAGGTGGAGGATGGTTGTGACGACCATCCAGAATACTATACAAACTCCATAGATCAGTTTCATGATGACTTTTGAACACAATCCTGAACGGGCATTTAATCTTCTTCGACGAAGTTTTGTAGACCCTCGTCTTCTTCTTCTCATACTTGTAATTCTTGCCTTTGTGAATTTCTTCCTTATCCCCCGCTTTCTCGCATACCATCTCTATTTGCTTAAAATCGACGTTTTTGCTTTGAACAACTACACACATCTTCTCTTTTGCCTTGGAAATAATCCATCCTTGACCTTAGCCTTAGTTTTCCACGTCTACATAGAACAAATAATACATTCATGAGAACACTAATTAAACAATTTTCAAAAATATATACATCGATTCAAACAATAAAAACGTACCAAATCGGTCATATAGTGCTGGGAGGTATCCGGACCGATAGTGGAGACGGGTTCAGGTTGAGAGATCGTCTGTACAACCAACTACATAAAAAGTACAATTTTTTCATTAAAGGATTGTCAATATATAAGATGTTAACATGACGACTCAACTGTTTATTTTAGTTTTCCATATAAAGGGTCGTCATCTTTACATTTGCAGAATGACGACCCTTAAAGTCGTCACCTTATTTTACAGGTTAACGACTTATTTTCCTGAAACTCTGATCTTCGTCCCAACGATAGAGTCGTCATGGTGTGTTTTAGCATAACACCGACCCTTTTTCTCAAACCGACGACGCAATTTAAACGCCGACGACTCTACATTGACAAATATACACCATCATGTTCAGCTTTCACCTTGAGTCGTTACTGTATGTATATCTAACATGACGACTCTATATGTAGTTATTGCAAATTTTGAAAATCAACGGTAAGTTTGACTAGTCCGAGCAGTTATTGAAAAGGTAACCTTTTTTTTTAAAGTAGTCGTTGGGTATTTTTTCCTATAAAAGGAGACCTATCCCTTTCAAAGTTATTCACCCATCACTTTCAATCTTCCCAAATCAGTCACCCATCACATTCAAACACTAAAAATGGCTCAAACTGAATTCAATAATCAAGAAGATGTTGCTATTTTTAGAGCACACATCACGGTTACGAATCACGACTTTGAAAGAGAGCACTGGGTCGCCAGTAACCACGACCAAACCGGAGATTCGTACCTTAACATGGATCAAACATCCGATGCTTGGTGGAAACGTGTATTTACGATATTCAAAGCATTAAACGGAAATCGTTATAGAATGACGCTCCAGCAGATAAGGGAAAGATACGATTATTTATACAATGAATGCGTATTGCTGACGAGCTGAAAGATCGGGCTGACGCTCTTCCCTACGAACCTCGAATGGATAGAGTAAGTTTGCGAATCAATAGGTCATTCATCAAAAATTATTTTTTGGTTATTTTTGTTCAACAACGCTAACTTATAAAAAAAATTGTTTTTACAGTACTCTTTGGGTCGCAGCCAATACGAATTAAAATACGGCCATGAGTTTTTGCACGAGGACTGCTATCGTCTCTTGAGGGAACGTGAATGACAATTCGCCGCATATGATTAAACTCGTTTAGGTGTTCAAACGCAATGTAGTGAACTATTTTATGTGTTTTCCTTCTATTTTATTTCATAGTACATGTATGTTTTTTCGGATTTAATAAAATGCATGAGTTCAATTGATTCAGTAAATATAATTCCCAAAAGGGTCGTCAGGGTTTGTAAATATACGAGTGACGACTCTATAGATTGCTTGAAATTGTAGGTATGAGACGTCACTTTTGGATAATAGACAGGTTAACGACTCTAAATGCTATTCAACACAGAGACTTTTTGATAGTAGAGTCGTCGGCCAATTACAATAACAAATGACGATTCTATGGAGCTTTAAGCGTCGTCACTTTGTTAATTTGACCGGTAACGACCCATTTAGCAGTTAAGTAAATTTTGAATTCACCAAATGTAGTTGAGTCGGCCAACGGTTAAAAATTCAAATAAATGACTGTTGGGTCGTTAAATTCTATAAACAGAGACCCATATCTCACCTCTTCCTCACCCAAACCATAATTCTCAACCTTCTCTTCCCATTCTCATATATTTATCATCTAAGAGGAAAAACAACAGGAAACACCATGGGTACTCCCTACACTTACGAAGAGAATTGTGCCATTGTGAGAGCTTGGTTGACAGTCACAAACCACTTTGAAAATCAAGGAAAAGACATTGATGAATCATCAGATGCTTGGTGGAACCGTGTATTCATCGTTTTTGTGGCGTTAGACGGAAATTGCAACTCAAGGTCTTTGAAACTTGTCAAGGAACGGTTCGAGGAGATAAAATTGGAATGTGATGCTTTCAAAAGAGAAATTAAGGTTGTAAGGGAAGCCATGCTCAATATGTTGGGTGCTATAAGAGTAACTATTTAAACAAGAGGTAAAACTTATCAAAAGCTTTGAACGATACTAACTAAGTTTTTGTTTTGTGTTTTCAGCTGGGGAAGGCGTATGCGCGATATGAGGTGCTTCGTGGGAAAAAGTTTGAGTTCGACGATTGATACTTTATCTTGGAAGGCACTATGTATAATTACGTCATTTATGGTTAAGTGTATAAGTGCACCGTTGTTATCTATTGTGTTTCATTTCCTTCAATGTAACGCTATGCAAGATGTATGCCTTTTACGATTCAATGAAATGATTCTACGAAATCAAAAATCTTAAAATTCAACTATATGGGTCGTTAACGTATAGTAATATCGAGAGTGACGACTCTAACTAAAATTCTTAATAGTTGGTTAGGGTCGTCAATGTATATGAATACCCATATGACGACGCAGACAGTAATTTTTTTACAGATAGTTTGGATTTGAGAGTCGTCTGGGTATAAAAAAAACGCTAACGACTCTTGCTGAAGTATCAACAAGAGTCGTCATTGTTTAGCACCACGTTAACGATTTTTCATAACCTGTAAAAGTTGCAGGTTAGAGTAGTCATTGTTAGTGTCAACAGACTGACGACTTTGCAGAGTCGTTAGTGAATCCAAACCCCGACTATAACGACCCTCACACTGAGTAATTCCATAGTGACCATCAATCGACCACTTGGAGCATCATTCAGACAATTTCAAGAGTATATGAGGTTTACCTGATTGTTTTGAGCTGCGGGTTCTTCATTTTGAGGATTGATTCCTTCATTTTGAGCAGTGGGATCTTCATTTCCACCATTATTCATGGCTTCCTCCATTAACATCTCTTCATCAAACATCCAATCCATATCATTAGTTGAGACAATCTTCCCATCAACACAATCATGTTGTTATTTGAACCTTCACCAACATCATTCCCTCCACTTGAATCACTCATTTTTGAAAACCCTAGTTTTTCCTCTCAAAACTCCTCTTCTTCTCTCAAAACACTAAAACTCAAAAATAAAATTTACACAAATTTTTATCCCAAAATCATATTTTAAGCTACACACACTTAACTTAATTAACATTCATTAATTATTAATATTAATCATTTAGGGGCATTTTAGCCATTTAGAAAATAAATTAATAAGGGGTGACCCAAATTAGGATGGGGTGACCTTTTTTGTGCTATTGCTATCTCTAATTATTTGGGCATGGGAAGAGTTTTATTTCCGGGTAGATATTTGGGAATTCAATTGAAGCATGGTATTGTTCGCCACATTCATGTTCGTCAAGTGGTGGAAAATATTATGGACAAGTTGGCCGGATGGAAGGGTAAGCTTTTATCATTTCAGGCCAGACTTGTGTTGATTAGATCGGTGATTTCTAACTATGTTATTCATTCCATGGATGTGTACAAGTGGCCATGTACGGTTATTAAGCAGGTGGAAAGGGCCATTAGAAAATTTCTATGGTCTGGTGATGCGGAGAAACGTAAATACTTTACAGTTCTTTATGATGACCTGTGTTGTTCAAGGAGTGAAGGTGGCCTAGGAATTAAGAAATTGTTGGATGTTAACAGGGCCATGCTTATGAAGTTGTGATTTTCTATTCGAGACTATAATAAGACTTGCGCCAGATTTTTGAAGGCGAAGTACTCAAATTAAATGGTAATTTGATTAATTATAAACTAGGTTCTTCGGTTTTTCCGGGAATCAGATTGGTTTACAATTTCGTGCAAAAACATACTCGCTCAATTATAGGTAATGGCGCTAATACTTCCTTATTCTTTGATAATTGGTGTGGTGATTTTTCGATAGCGAAGAGACTTGGAATTACTTCCAAGGGCCCATTTGATTTCACGGCTAAGGTTAATGATATTATTATTGATGGTGCTTGGGTCATTCCTCAAAGAACGATAAATTTGATGTTGCAGTGTAACATTGATGTTGATAATTTGCCTCTTATTGCTGGTGGTGAAGATTATAAGATTTGGGATCTTGATAGTAAAGGTGTCTTCTCAGTTAAGTCTGCAAAGGATGCTATTAGAACGCCTTCTGAAGTTTTGCCTAGTGTCGCTTTGTTTACTAGGTCAGCTGTGCATCCTACATTGAGTGTACAATATTGGAAGATTTAGGCCAAACAATGTTGTGCAAGTGAGTATAATAACATTAAGAAGACTAGTAGGAGCATGCCTACTATGTGTCGCATGTGTAGAAAGAGTTGCGAGACTATTAGCCATATCACTTGGCATTGCAGAGTTGCTAGGAGAATTTGGGCTTGGGCGGCCAATATTTTTAATCTGCAACCAAATGAAGACTTGGTGGCCTCATACAAGGTTGCTAAAGGACGGAGTAGGATGATAAAAGATCTGTGGCTGGTTGCTAATCTTGCAATTGTTACGGAATTATGGAAACTGCGCAATAAATCCTATTTCGAAGATATGAAGGTGCAATGACTTGGTTTAAAAGGAAGAGCTTATCAAGTAATTCGTATTCAATCAGAATGAAGGGTCATATGTATAATAATGTTGAAGAGTTACGCACTTTGAATTATTTCAAGGTGCGGCATTGATCGTGCAAAATTTCTACTCCAAAAGAGGTTAGTTGGTTTCCACCTAACCAAGATAAGATCTTGATTTGCTGTGATGGTGCCTCACGTGGAAATCCTAGACAGGCCGGTGCTGGTGTTACTTTTCGTGATGCTAATTCAGCTGTGCTTGGAGGTTCTTAGTGTTGGCCTTGGCTGGCAAACTAATTTTTATGTGGAAGTGTGTGCTGTTATTTATGGTGTGATATTGGCCAAGAGGTGAAACGTTAAAAACATTTGCATTCTTTCGGATTCGATGAGTTGCATTCTAGCTTTTCAGAAGGGTGAGCTTCGATGGCAGCTAATGCAGAAGTGGAGACTTGCGGAGAATTTCTATAATAATATTCGCTATGTTCATAGTTATAGGGAAGTTAATTTTTCATCTGATGCTTTGGCTAAACAAGCATGTTTGTTGGATGAAGATATCTTTGAGTTTTATGAGGGTAGGCCAGGTTTTATTCTATCTGTAGAATGGTTTGGAGAGGTTTATTTTCTTTTCAAATAGGTTGGACCGGTAGATGGCCTCACCGCTAGCTACTAGTTTGCCCTAGTCCCTGTATAGTTTTCACTTTTTTTTTTTATTGACGGAGTAAAAAAAAAAAAAAGGAACTCAATTAAACGAGGTATCCTTTGTGTATAGTGTATACTGAGTGAGACTGTCAAATTATATAGCCATACAAGTCAAACCGGACAAAATAGATATCAAGATAAAAGGTTGGCAGGGAGGGTTGTGTATGTGATGTCAGGAGAGAAAAAAGCGTTGGGCATATTATATATTTGTATGGTGTGTGTCTCCCAAATGTCATTCAAAAACATGATAGTCGGATGTCAGGTGGAATGTAGAGAGTATTTACTTCATTACTAATATATTGTACTGATTCTTCTGCTTGCCCACTGCATTTCTGATGCTCAGTTAATTTTTCTGGTAAAGTTTTGCTTACACATTGAGCCAGTTCCGGATTTGTTTATTCAGACCTTCTAAACATACCACTCAAAATACAACCCTAAAACATCACTCTCACATAAAAGTGGGCCCTATGGTATGGGAATTAGCAGGGTCAGGTTTGGTGGGCCATCATGTTTGAATTGTGAGGGGTTGTTTTTAGGGTGTCCAAAGAGGCGGTACACCAAGAATTTCTGTTGTTTATTTGGGTGACTTAAAAAAAAAATCTCTGCTGATGGCAACAAATCAGGACAAAGTTTCTGGAATTTATACTAGACTGTGTAAATAGGGAGGGACCTATGAGCATCTCTAATGGGACATCCTCAACTTCCTATTAACTAGGTCATATAGAATTTATCTAATTTTTAACAAAAATCCTTCTCCAACGGAAATGTAGGGATTTAATGTAAAGCTGATGTGTAAGTTAGTTACACAGACATCCTCTAGTTTTAGAGGTTTTTTCTAAGGATGTTAAAATCCTAATCAGCAATATCTATGGTTACTAAAATATTTAATTTTAAAATCAAGGGTTTAAAAAGTTTGTAACCAATATGCACAAGTTTATGGTTGGAGATGTTTTCATTTTACCTCCCTAATTTAAGGAGATTTTGATCTCACATCCATAAAAAGGGACTTGCAGATAAGACGGAAACCAACTTCCCATTGAAGATGCTCCAAGCAGGTAAATAAATAACTGGTTTTTGGGATACTGTACGGGGCTAGGCAAGCCAACTTCTATTGATGGGGTAACTAGAAAATGTGCTATATGCCCAAACCCAAAGATATGTAAAATCAGATAGTATTGGGCACGTAAAATTTGGGTTGGGTCAGATCGGCATTTAAATTTTCAGATAATTATTCTATTTATTTGTTTTTCTCTGTTATTATTTTTTTTTCTCTCTCTAATTTAAAATTAACCGCAAAAATGATTATGATTTTTAAAATATATGCCGGATTTAAATGAAACTTATATTTTTGGGACGGGTTCGAGATGATCTTCAAAAGAAAACCCATTATTGATATTAAACTCGAAAAAACATAATTACATTTGCATAAAATAGATGCGATACATCTTGATTTAAATTAAGGTAGGAAATT
This sequence comes from Papaver somniferum, assembly GCF_003573695.1. Lineage (NCBI taxonomy): Eukaryota > Viridiplantae > Streptophyta > Magnoliopsida > Ranunculales > Papaveraceae > Papaver > Papaver somniferum. Next base: position 100,902,973 of record NC_039358.1, read on the forward strand.
TTTAGAAAAATAGTTAGGATGTACTCAAATACATCCCGGATTAAACTATTATAAGAAAGAATATTTAAAAAATAGCTGGGATGTATACTGACACATCCCCGATTAAGATAAGGTAGAAAAATTAATTGAAAAACAACAAGGATATACCAGGATACACCTCGGGTTAACTAAGGCGTGGAAAACGTTTGAGAAACATGTAGGATGTACCTGGTTAATCCCGATTTAAATTAAGATCGAAGACTATTTTATAAAATAATTAGAATGTAACTGAATACATGTCGACTTAAAATAAGATAGAAAAATTATTCGAGAAAAATAGCTTGGATGTTATTGGATACATCTTGACTTAAACCAATGTAGAAAATTATTTGAAAGAATAGCTAAGATGCACATGGGTAGATTTTGTGTTTTTATTGGATCAAAATGAACGACACCAGAATGCATTTTGTGTACTTCGTATATATATTTAGGTTTATTCTTATAAGTTATAACCACTAGTTCATGATCTCAAACAATAAATCCACCACGATTGACATTACGTTCTTCATCAAAACATCCCCAAATACAAGTCTACCATACAAAATAAAGCTTACCTAAGTTAGACAAGATAAACAGCGGTCAAGATCTATTTAGGGAGAAGATAAATCAATAATTACGATTTGTTCAATCCAAACTTTATAAATGCCATTTGTGGTTGGATGTTAAAGACACATCCAACGGTTCTACTTTATTTATCAAACTATTAGTGTCCAGTTAACTTTTAATATTAAATGTTCTATTAGTATTTCGTAATAATTATATTTCCATTAATAAATAATAAATTTAATTGGTGTTGGTGGTTGTGGTGGTGGACAGTGGTGGTAGAGGCGGTGGCGATTATGGTGTTGGGTGTTGGTAAATGGTGGAGGGTTGATGTTAATGGTAGTGGTGGAGGAAACAGTGGTAGTGGAGTGAGAAAGGTGTCATAAGGTAGATGAATTATTAGTTACCCTCAGTTTGTTAGTTAGTTTGTTTATTTGTTATTTGATTTTAGTTTTGAAATTTTAGCTCAGCTGGTCATCCCCGTTCCTAAAAGGTTTGATGCGCTCTAGGAGGTCCCAAGTTTGAGTCCTGGATGACGCAATACTGCAGACTTGACATGGAAAGTAGAGTTATCTTGCCCCCCTTGCGATATAATCAGCCTCCCTATCCGATCCGTCTCCCTTGGTTGGTTCCTCATTAGATTCGCTGATCGTCTCCCATAGTACACGTTGTTGGAGCTCAGCTTGTTGCTAGCCTTAACACATATAAGATATTTGGCATTTGAACAATTCTCTAAAACACATATAAGACATAATTGATCACTTATTAAGTTATGGTTGTATATCAAGTTAGTCTAAAGTATTTGATGAAAATGGATAAGCTTATCATTTTCGTATGGCTAACTTTGGTTAACCGTTCTTGAAAAAACTCATTACACACGGTTTGGTTACGGTTCATCCTTATCCAAGTGTATATTATATTTGGGTTTATCTCAAGCTAAACCGTCTAATGGTGGAAAATGACCACTTGATTACCAAGTTATCTTAGCTTGAATCTCAAGTCGAATTTCATCTAATGTTGAAAAGTGTCTGCATGATTACAAAGATATCTTAGCTTAAATCGTAAGCAACCTTCGATCTTGAAAGTTTATATAAAAAGAAGTTCGAGCAGCTGGAAAATCTAATCCCGACACTTATGTCTGTCCTAGTTGCTAACTAAAGTGGATTCTCTCTTAACCTAGGTTTTCAGGTTTACCGAGAAACATAATTAGGTTTAACACTGAAAGACTTCTCCAAGGGATTCATGAAGCCAGATCCGACTATCTTATATTTGATAGTTCGTGTATCCTGATCTTGATACTGTTGATTGAGCATTTAGCTCCAACAGGTAAGATCGATAGAAATCACAAAGTTCTTCGTCTCAGACTTTGTGATTCCACGAGACATTACCTCTATCACGATATTCTTAATTGATATCAAGTAGGTTTTTCTTGTGCGGTGAGTAATAATCTAGGATGCTCTTGGGGAGTCGTAAGTACCGGATTTTGAGGTTTGCTGGACTCAGTATACTGCAAATTATTTCATATCTCACCTGATCTAACGATCGAACGGAAATTAAAATAGGCTTATCTGTGGAAGACAAATTGGTTTAAAGTCTTCGCTAAGGTTAAAGCAACTCTTAGGATGTAAAGAACGTCAGATAAGGAAATTAATTGCGGAGAGTCTTGTGAGATTCAAGAGGCGCAAGGAGCACGACTGTAACTTAACCGTTGTGACGGTGGGTTCGGTCTCAACTACATTCCAGTCCGAAGTTATTGATAGTATGCTAGAGTACTCTGTAACGGCTTAATGCAATTTGGTGTTAAAATCTAGACGAGGTCCCAGGGTTTTCTGTAGTTGCGGTTTCCTCGTTAACAAAACTTCTGGTGTCTGTGTTATTTCTTTTCCCTGTTATATTGAAGTATCATAGTTTATATGTTAATCAATCAAACTAGATATATCCATCCATGTTTAGTGTATACGATTTGATTGATCTTGGATATTGATCTTTGGAATCCTCCAAGTACTCTCACGGTATAATCAGGTTCACGGACTTGTTTTTGTTTTATTACTGATTGTGAGAGAAAGAGATATAAAATTTTTATATTTTTCCTTGATTGAGATTCATTAATTTGTAACTCTCATAATTGTATTTGAGTTTAGTCCATACAGGTTTCCACCAAAGAAAAAGTTGGTGGTGTAGTTGTACCCCCCGGTCTTTTCAGTTTCTCCTTAAAAACTCTACTATAAAGTAAGTAGAATAGTTTAAAATCAATTTTGCAATCATCTAATATAGAGTTATTATACTAGAACAACTGGTTATTGTTTGAACTAAAAAATCTTAGGACTAGTTGAGCATCATTGGTGAAATAGACCTTTTGCTTGTTCCTTTCTTTCACCCATAAAGAAGTTTCAAGCATTGCAATATATCCTTCTTCTTCAGCATTTATTGCTATCCATGGAATGACTTCGCATCCAATATAGTTACCCGCCAAATCAGTCATTATCAAACCAGTTCCAAATAGCTTGGAATTATTGTCGAAAGAGGCACCACTATTAAGTAAAATACAGTACTCAGGTAGGGCAGATGTTTTCAATTTTAAATCGATTCCCACGGTAGGGTGATGTATGATCAAGCTTCAGGTACGCTTTAGTATCATTCACAAGCTTGAGATCTAGTCTTGCAGTAAACTGTTCTTGCCTGAAATATTAACAAACATGTATCACTCCATGTACTCCATGCAATATAGAAAACAACTGAAACTTTATCCTTTAAAATATTAGTAGTTAACCACTTTCCAACCTATTATTGCATATTCCTAGTAGAGACCCTAAGTTGAGTGACTACGTTGTGATAAGGAGTTAATAACCACAACGCTTGTGCGAATGAGTAATGTAATTGAAAAAGCGGGGGTACAACAACCACACCCAATATTTCGATTAGCAATCTGTATGGACTAACTCCAATATACTTTTAAGAGAATCAACTAGACAGTCAGACTCAATCTTAATAAAAGTATATCAAGAGCTATATCTCACTTTCTCGATTCAATACTTGCTCAAGCAAATAGAAATCTAAGAGTCTAATTGAATACAAGAGAAATCACTTGAACGGTACAAAAGACCAATGTTCAAGGATCAATCAATTTCAATCAACAACCAAAGGTTGGATTTCCTAATTGATCGATTCAAACGCACAACCTGTGATATTTCAATTATATAACAAAATATAAGGCGGAAAACAAATAACACAGACACCAGAAGTTTTGTTAACGAGAAAACCGCAAATGCATAAAAACCCCGGGACCTAGTCCATATTGAACACACATTGTATTAAGCTGCTACAGACACTAGCCTACTACAAACTGACTTTGGTCTGGAGTGTAGTTGAACCCCAATCAATCTCACACTGATCCAAGGTACAGTTGCGCTCCTTACATCTTTGATCCCAGCAGGATACTACGCACTTGATTCCCTTAGCTGATCTCACCCACAACTAAGAGTTGCTACGACCCAAAGTCGAAGACTTTAATAAACAAATTTGTATCATACATAAAAGTCTACGGTAATAGATAAATTTGTCTCCCACAGAAATACCTACGAGTTTTGTTCCGTCTTTTGATAAATCAAGGTGAACATGAACCAATTGATAACCCGGACTTATATTCCCGAAGAAAAGCCTAGTATTATCAATCACCTTACAATAATCTTAATCGACTAGCGAAAGAAGATATTGCGGAATCACAAACGATGAGACTAAGATGTTTGTGACTACTTTTATATCTTGCCTATCGGAGAAATCAATCTCAAGCCAATCTTTACGATTGTACTTCGTACGATAGAAACGGCAAGATCAGATCACGCAACTACGAGAAAGTAGTATCGGTCTGGATTCACAATCCCAATGAAGTCTTCAAGTCGTTAACCTACAAGGTCTCGATAGAAACCTAAGGTTAAAGGAGAATCGACTCTAGCTAATACAACTAGTATCACACAAGAGGTGTGGGGATTAGGTTTCCCAGTTCCTAGAGTTCTCCCTTATATAGTCTTTCAAATCAGGGTTTGCAATCAATGTTAGCTTGGTAACAAAGCATTTAATATTCACCGTTAGATGAAAACTTGATTAGATTCAAGCTAATATCTTTCAACCGTTAGATCGAAACTTAGCTTGTTACACAAAAATGAAATCCACGATTTTAGGTTTGTGTAACCGTACCCAAACATGTACATTTAGTTGGTTCAACAATAGTTAACCAAATGGTTAGCCATATGAGCACTTTCATATCAACCATATTCTTCTTTACCATAACTAGTTCAAATGAATCAAATGAACTAGTTAGAGAGTTGTTAAATTGCTTAGATCTTTATAATAGACACAATTGAAACAAAAACGATTTGATTCACTCGAATCAATTCATGAACTTTATAGCCGCGGTTTGCAATTATGCATTCCTTAGTTTATATAAGTTTAAGTTCACAAAATAATCATTTTTAGAAAATAACCAACTTAAGTATGCGGACTGGTACGTGGAATTAAGTACCCGGAATAAGTTTTTTTTTAGTTTACAAACTCCAGCAGAATTTCTCGGGATGAGAACTTTCAACAGTACGCGGACTTGGTACGCGGACTCTAGTTCCGGTTTTTCTGAGCAGCAAAGTACGCATACTTTGGTTCAAGGAATAAGGACTTATACACATATGTGTTACCACACAATTTTTATATCCTTCCATGTTTATGTAATCTAAACTCTCATTTCAATCATTGAAACATTCTTAGAGGACGTTATAAAGTTGTTATTCACAAACCATTTTTCGTCAAAGCCATTTTCAAGTGATTGAAACTTAACATGACTTTCGTCACTAGTAAAGATGAACTTGGCCAAAGCGAAAGCTTACCAACACATATTTCGAGAAATAGATAAGCGAGATAAACTCGGCTCGAAATAGCAAATGTGTATAATCATAGTCTATATAGCAAAACGACTTTGTCTCAAGATAGGAGATAGAGTAGATATACTTTTGAGTGATAGATAAGTTCAAGTCTCCACATATCTTTTAGTCGATGAAGTTCCACAAGTTCCTTGAGTAGTTCTTCGTCTTTGTATGATGATCGCCATGGAGTCTTGAGCACAACTATACATTTTATCCTAGTCCGAGACTTAGCTAATAGTAGACTAGAAATAAAGACTTATAGTTTTGATCACTAACGTTGACAAACATGCTTGAGATAGCAACGCATGCGAGTTCGACCGAGCAGTGCTCTAATAGTAATATCAGGTGTTCGGGCGACCGGCACATCAGAACAACACATACTATAGTTATTAGCTGACCTGTGACGGTTTTAATAGGCAATATGTTCTCAAATCTGAACTTTAGGAAGCAATCGAAGCTACCAAATATTTTTGTAGACGGAGTTAATAGTATGGAGATTATTCATGCGATCTACTTGACCAGATAAAATTTGGTACGCAGTTTTAAAAAATAATTGGCCATTCTTAGAAAAGGCCAAATGAGCATGGCTTGTTCAGAAATAGGAATTCTGGTCCCCCAATGAGTTGGGAATTTTGGGGGGTAAATTAAGTAAGCATTCACCATCTCAAGCTTCTAATTTTTGGTGTTTTTATCAATGAAATCAGACATTAGAAAGTTGGGATTGGGATGAGTAACACATATAGGTTGAGCAGCATTGGGAATCCCGTTGTCTCTAAAACCCATTGTGTTGTTTCCAACCTTCATTTCCGAAACAGTATTTCACAAAATATTATCCAGACCTTCACAAATACTTCTCCATACCCTAACAGAAATCTTTACTCTTGGAGTACTGTAGAGGAGAGCAATTTTTAAAATATTTACTTTTCGTGATCAAGAACCATAACTCTTGGTGAGAGTGAATCAAATTGAAAAGGCGGGGGTATAACAACCACACCCAATAATTCTTTCGGCAATCTGTATGGACTAACTCCAATATAATTCTGAGAGCACGATCTTATAATGCAAGCTCAATCAAGATATATACCAAATAGTTATATCTCAATTTCTCAATACAATCTGCAATCGAACAGATAGAAATCTGTGAGCGCGGTTGATATGAAAAATAACTTGGACGGTACCAAAGACCAATTCCCAAGTGTCAACCAATTTATATCAACAACCAAAGGTTGGATTTACCAATTGATTGGACTACGCACAACCTATGATATTTCAATTATATAAACAAATATAATGCGGAAAAGAAATAACATGGACAGCCGAAGTTTTGTTAACGAGGAAACCGCAAATGCAGACAAACTGTGGGACCTAGTCCATATTTGAACACCACACTGTATTAAGCCGCTACAGACACTAGCCTACTACAAGTTAACTTCAGACTGGAATGTAACTGAGCCCTAACCAAGTCTCACACCGATTAAGGTACAGTCGCGTTCCTTAAACTTATGAATCCCAGCTGGACTCTACGCACTTGATTTCATTAGAATGGTCTCACACACAACTAAGAGTTGCTACGACCCAAAGTCGAATACTTATTGTCTCCCACATATAAGTCTATTCTGATAGATAAATCTGTCTCCCACAGAAGTACCTATGAAGTTTTTGTTCCGTCTTTTGATAAATCAAGGTGAACAGGAACCAATTGATAATCCGGTCTTATATTCCCGAAGAACAGACTAAAAATATAAATCACCCTACAATAACTTAACTATACGGTAGTAGAAGAAGTTATTGTGGAATCACAAAGAATGAGACGAGGAGCTTTGTGATTACTTTTTATATCTTACCTATCAGAGATAAATCTCGAGTTAATCTTAGAAAAGATAGTACTCAATACAATAGAACAAGTAAGAAGTTTTCTAAACCCTGATTTTACTCAATACAAAGAAAATAGTTGGGTATGGCTTCACGAATCCCAAATGAAGTCTTCAAGTAGTTAACCTATAATGGTTTTGGAAAAACCTAGGTTAAAGGAGAATCGACTCTAGTCGCAACTAGGACACATGAAAGTTTCGGGATTAGGTTTTCCAGTTGCTAGAGTTTTACCTTATATAATATTAGAGCGTAGCTCGGTTGAACCCACCAAGCGTTGGTATGTCAAATTTGGTTGTCATATTTTAGTGAATCAAAACTCATTTAAAGAGTCGTTGATTATTTACTAGAGTCAACTTCGTATAGGTTAGCTAGAAAGTTAAGAGGATATGAGACTTACAAGTATTACGTGAAGGCTTGAAGAATGTGAAGAAGTAAAGAGCTACATCGATGACATCATCCTTCCTCTTGAGATTAGTAATATTTGACTTGATCTGTTTCATTCCTAACATATCTTTCAAGTCGTGCATATTGAAAACATAACTGCGAAGCTGTGAATGATTATACTCTAGTTAGTGTTTGGTTAAGTCCGAACCTATTATCAAGTAATCATACTTCGTTTTTGTATTATTTCGATCTTGTATCCATAGACGATCACACGAAGTGTGAACCGAGTCGTTGTATCGTTTCGACTCAGTCCATAGACAATCACTTTCGGAGAATGGATTTATAGGTGGAAAAGTTTTAGATTGAGGTATATTTGGGTATCCTCGTATTTTAAATTGGTGTCAGAGCAGGCAAACACTAACAATTTGTGTTTGATGCGATCCAACCTATAAGACATGAGTCAAAGTAAAGTTAAGCGAGAGCGAAAACTAAAGAAAGACTTAACGTATCACAAGATGTTGGAAGTTTTGATTTTAAGAAATGTTTAAAAGGGGCTTCTTCGTCAAGTTCTACTTGCTCTTCTGAGAATAAGTCTGAATGTTCTCTGGACGAGATTAAGTTAAGTCCTGTATTCGCAATCAATGATTCAGACTCCGAAAAATCTCTTCTTGATGACGAGAAAAACATTGATTCATCGAATATAGAAACATTTCATCCAAAAGAATTAAGCGAAACGGATATGTGCTGAAAAGGAGATGGTTCTTCAATTTCATGTTGCTCAATTGATGATGTCTCTAACGTGACATTTTTGAGTTCTATACATGAGATTTCTGATGAAAGATCAAGTGTACAAACATCTGAACTAAAGGAATTGAGCAGACAATTTCTTATTTGTTCTAATGAACTTCTTTCAGCACTTGAAAGAGAACAAGATCTAACTTTAAAGTTTAAAAATCTCGATAAAGAGCATAACATGCATAAAGAAAAATTCTCACAACAAGTACTATGCTTCGAAGAGAAGATAAGTACTAAACTTCTTCGTACTGAGACATGTGAGAAGAACTTAAATAAAAGCCTAAAAAGGGTTCATCTTTTGGAAGAAGGACTTGATAATTCTAAGGAAAAATTATGCTCTCAACAAGTTTTCTTCAATGAAAAAGCAAATGCTTTTCTTTCCAAAGTAAAGCATTTAGAAGAAACCCTTACCTATGCTCTTTCAAGACGTTTAAAGAAGAAAATTTGTACTTGAAAAAGTCCAATGATAGATCAAACAATTTAACTTCAATGTTATAAGCAAGTATAAATTATCGTGATACACGAGGATTGGGCTATAAGGGAATAAATGCTTCAAATATTAGCAAACAGGTAAAATTTGTCAAAGCTACAAATTCTTCTAAACCAGAGGCTTCCACTGATGTAAAAGATGCTCATTTTTCTTGTAAATAAGTAAAACAAGTTAAGCCTAAGAATCATGTTCAACCATACTCTTCAAGTACGACAATCAAAGAGATCACTCATGCTAATGTCAAGAAAGCAACAAAGTTGAACAAACATAAGAAGAAGAAGAATCGTCGAGATCCAATGCAATAGGATCCACAAAAAGGTAATATTAAAACTCGGATTCCTTATGTTACTAAGCATTGTTATTATTGTGGTAATAAAGGGCACTTGCAATGGGGATGCAATATTCGTAAGATAAAAGATACACTTTCATTTGTATCAAACAAATTGGCTAAGATTGCTCCCAAAGGAACTCATATCGATATTGTCCAAAGTTTAGGCAAAAGAATATTGTAATGATAAATCATGTTTTGCCCATCGCTCGACAAGGACATCTTATAAAAGAACCTATTATAGAAAAAGAGATGACTTTGCAAATGCTAAGACAAGATCTGATGTTCCAAATTGGAGAAAAATTATTTCGCAAAGTATTCAAAAGGAAAATCGTCCTAATGGTATGAAGGATAAAGTTTCTCATGCGAAACTCAACTCTAAATGGGTCCCGAAGTCCTCCATAGCCAAGAAGGGATCAAAAGTTAGTCACAAGAATGACTCTCAACTGTTAATTGTTGATGAGAATAATTACAAGAGTTTTCTTGAAATATTAAAGAAAGACATCATGTCTGAAATCTCTTTTACTAGTGAACTTTGTGATAGTGACACTCTTCATCACAAGTCAAAGAAGAAAAACAAGAGATGGAACAAGAGAAAACAAACCAAGCAAGAGGTCAAGAATGATGTTTCTGTCTTAGTCACTCGTGATGAACAAGACAAGGCTCAACTCAGCACAACCTAGTTGTTTTAGAATGTGCATGCTCACCTTAGTGCTCAATCTTTTGAAAGGTGAGAAAGCACATGAAAAAACTGAGCACATGATCTCTCGGTTATTATATGACTAATCATACCTTCTCTATCTATATTTGAGATTTTGATAGAAACGGTATTTTGAGTTGATGATGTTGATATCTACTGATCATATATGTGTAGATCTTGCTTTCACTGTTAAAACGAGCCAAAAATCACTGAATTCGGACTTAGTATGCAAAAGTTATGCCTAAAACCGTTTTGTGTATGAATTCATGTGTTATAACCAATTCTAAACTTGTTTGGAAGTGTGGTATGACCGATTACAAGAAGCAAATTCATATGAATGAATGTTTATATTTTTTCTTTGTGTATTGGGTTTATGGGATGTTTGATTTCGGTTTTCTTAACCTTAATATTCAGTCTCATATAGTGTGAACCCTTATGGTTTGGGTGACTTTTTGGTTTAGCAGGATCAAGTTCTAGCCCATGTTGGTAGGATTTATCAAAGGATCATAAGGGGTTCCAATTGAAACTAATATGTGAAAAAGTCACAATATGTTGAATCGTTTTTGGTTTAGCATAAAAGCATATGTGTTCGGGGTTTCAACTTTTACATCACATTAGTTAAAACCGATTTTCAACCTTTCTCTGGTAAAGGTTGGTCTTTGTTGTTGTTCTTTTGTTTTGCGAGAGGATGACAACACAACGGGGGAGAGTTCTATGTGAACTTGCGCTTAATGATATATCTTTCTAGGGAGAAGAGGACGCGGAGATTGAGGTAACGAATTTGTAAGTTAATCGTTTTCGTGTTTAAGAAAAGCCTGATTTTATTGAATATATTTATTGCTTTTGCTTAACAAAATTTCGGTACAATTGATGTTTATTCCATTATTTGTGTGTGTGATTCAATTGTTTCCGGTTAAGAAAAACTATTGTTATCTTGCTTTATGGTTTTGTATCAATTGTTTAGGCTTACGAAATTTCGGTGCAATTGCGGTACTATAATGTCTATGTTTGTTTCAATTGCTTCCAGTTGAGGTAAATAATTATGCAAGTTGATTTATTTGGTTTGTATGAATTGTTTATGGCTGAACAAAAAGGTTTTCGGGATCAATTGTTTAGTCCAATTCGATTCCGGATAAGAGAAACTAAGTTAGTTCTGATCTTAGTTAGACTTATCAAAGTGGAGGTTTCGGTTATTCAAGTCTAATCGAATGCCTAAACAAGAAATGTTAGTTAACTAACCTAGTACTTGTCTTGTTTAAAAGTGAAAGGTCTAAGTTATTTTTTGAATAATTAGAACCTGATGAGAAAGATAGATTTAATTCTGATCTTTATTTTGGTTTTATCGAACAAGCGATTGTATTTGTACAATCGGTTTAGCAAAAGAACTAAGGTGCTTAGTCAATTTTTGATTTGCTAAACTATTAGGGAAAACTTCTTCGGGCAATTGTTTCCTTGGTAACATATCAAAACAAAATTACTTTGTAGTTTCAGTTTATTGGTTGGTGTGGAACCCTCGTGCTTAACTCTTATAGGTTATGCAAGTCTTTTAAGATTTGTAAGATCCTTTCGGTTTGTCTTTTATTTGATCGTACCTTTGTCATTTTGTGACAAAAAGGAGGAGAAATATATGGAGTAAACAAGTGATTTGGTATCACTAAGGAAAGGACAATGGTGCTTAAACGTTATATCTAACGAAAGAGTAAAGCATAGACTAAGGGGGAGTAACATATCATATTGATACTTGTGGTTATCTAACTACAAAGGGAATAACAAAGATGTGCGGATTTAAAATCTACCTATCTTACCTTTAGAGGGAGTATTAGCTTTGTTATTATAATGTCAACAACGGCATTTGTGGATTGAATGTATACAGGTTATTGTGTTGTTGAAACTTGGAATCAAGCGTATGTGTAATGAATTCTTGTAATTTGTTTATCCATATGATGTAAGAGTTTTGTCACTAAAGTTGATAAAGGGGGAGATTGTTAGAGCATAGCTAGGATGAAACCTCCAAGCGTTGGTATGTCAAATTTGGTTGTCATATTTTAGTGAATCAAAACTCATTTAAAGAGTCGCTTGATTATTTACTAGAGTCAACTTCGTATAGGTTAGCTAGAAAGTTACTAGGATATGAGACTTACAAGTATTACGTGAAGACTTGAAGAATGTGAAGAAGTAAAGAGCTACATCGACGACATCATCCTTCCTCTTGAGGTTAGTAATATTTGACTTGAACTGTTTCATTCCTAACATATCTTTCAAGTCGTGCATATTGAAAACATAACTGCGAAGCTGTGAATGATTATACTCTAGTTAGACATAGTATTAAAGAATTACAAAACGAAGTATAACGTCTATCTTTTAAAATTCGTATATAAGACATCGATATAATTGTATGAATCCTATTGTGATTATGTATAGGTGAAGATTTTGTCCTAGGAAACAATGTTTTACATTCGTTTAAAGGAAGTACAATTCATAAACTTATTTTATGAATCGAAAGGGAAATAGCTAGGCTTATTGGTATTGTTATTCATTGCAAATCTTTGGATTACCAATATGTGTGTTTAGTATAACCGCTCATAACTTGTTTATGTATCTTGGTAAAACTATTCACAATGCCTGACTTTTGTATTGGTATGACTTTTTTAGTGAAACCGATCTTAAGTAATCACCTGAGATGGTATGATCGATATGTTGTAATTGGTATGACCAACTCTAGACATCGGGGAACCGATCCTAGTAAGAGGTGCAACCGATCAGAAGTATGTGGAATCGATCCTTTTAAGAGGTACAACAAGTCTTAGTAATTGGTAACCGATCCTATGACTTGTGCAACCGATCACAAGTAAAATACCATAATTATGTGGTAACCGATCCTAGTACCTAGTCAACCAAATTTTGGAAAGCTAGTGTGACCGATCCTAGTACCCACATGGAGGTAGAACCTAAGCTTTGTGTTTTGGTAGAACCGTGAAACCTATTAATGGTGATTTGATAGGATAATCAATCACATAGTTCTTGGAAGTCAGATGAACCAATTCTAAACTCGTTTGGAAGTGTGGCAAATCAGTTCCGAGATTGTAAATATGAAAAAGGATTTACAAAGTAAAGATGTTGACATACTATGAACATGTGCATTAATTCTCATCTTTTATTGTTCAAAGATACTCCTTAATAACTAAAGAAGAATCCCGGATCGAAATAAATTGAGAATCTTTTAATTAAGGTTTTTAGTTTTATATGATTTTAATTTCTAGCAATTAAATGTATATCTTTAGAAAATAAAAATTGGTAATGTGCATTTACTAATTAGAGATTTTGTACTGAGATTTCGGTCAATATTTGGACAGTGCATTTCCAGGAATTATGAAAACCGATTTTGGCTTTAATGCATATCTTTTAGAATATTCGGTTTTGGAAATTGCGTGGTGTCCAAACTTCCTTGGTCTATAAATATTCAAGTTTGCATTTCGAGTAAACTAATCCTCAGAGCCAGCAAAACTACCTAGTTGTGTTTTTACTGCTGGAGCCGTCTATTAGGAGAGAAAAGTACCCTAATTAGGCGAAATCTCTTACGACCGCTCGTTTTAAAGACTTCTTTGGGATTGAGAATCTCTACGAGTACCGTTGATGGGAAACTAGATAATTGCAGTTTATTATTAGTATTCGATTTATTTGATTGACTAACGGTTGTTGAACTTTGATTGCACCTAGTTTGTTTATGCTTGAGAATCTTCTCTTCTGATATAAGATTCACTCAAACTAAATCGAAGTATCGACGGGGATCTTTAGAACTGTTTGTAGATCTAAGGACATCTTGTGATAATCCATCGGTAACATACTTCGTTCTATGTGTGATTGATCACAAGAGATTCAAGTTGTTTGTGTGCAGGTGTTTATTGAAGATCTAAGAAGATTTGAAGACAAAGAAGATTTCTTACTTTAGTTCATAATCTTTGGTGTGCACAAAACTTGATCGGCTGGGGATTCAACTATAATCGGTTTATGTATGTGATAACCTTTATTGATTAGTTGAGTAGATCGACATCAATACAATTCTTTGTGATTAAGAGTATTGATTGCATAGTCTAAACAATTACTTTGGTAGTTGTTGAATAGATTGATCTAAGAACCTGACAAAGGAGTTTATTGGGATAAACGGCAGAGCCTTTTGTCAAACTCATATCACGTTGTTTGAAAAGAGTTGTTACCGAACATATTTCTTGTTCCTTTACTGTTTGGAATACGAACCAAAGGAATTGTTCCAAGTGCGTGACTTATTACAAGTTGGAGGCGCAGGGATACTGAGGGAACTAGATGAACTATAGGTTTAGTTGCTTAGTCTCCACTATACGAAGTTGGTTTAGATTTTGTATAGCGGCTTAATTATGAGAGTATTCAATTCTGGATAAGGTCCCAGGGTTTTTCTGCATTTGCGGTTTCCTCGTTAACAAAATCTTGTTGTGTCTTTTAATTTTCTATTTCCGCAATTATAATTATTTTTTATTACAATTAGAAGTAAAATACACAAACGTTAATTCCTAATTACTTGATAGCACTCCTATAGTGTTTGGTTACGTCCGACCCTATTATCAAGTAATCATACTTCGTTGTTATATTGCCTCGATCTTGTATCCATAGATGATCACACGAAGTGTGAACCGATTCGTTGTATTGTCTCGACTCAGTCCATAGACAATCACTTTCGGAGAAAGGACTTATAGGTGGAAAAGTTTTAGATTGAGGTATATTTGGGTACCCTTGTCTTTTTATATAGTCTTTTAAATCAGGGTTTGCTTTCAATCAAAGCTAAGATAGATTTGTAACAAAGCATTCAATATTCACCGTTAGTTGAAAACCTGATTTAAGATTCAAGCTAAGTCTGCTTAAAACCAAAGCAAATGCAGGAGATTTGTAACAAAGCATTCAATATTCACCAGAAGTTTTGTTAACGAGTAAACCGCAAATGCAGAAAAACCCGGGACCTAGTCCATATTTAAACACCACGTTGTATTAAGCCGCTTCAGACACTAGCCTACTACAAATTAACTTCGGATTGGAATGTAGTTGACCCCTAACTAAGTCTCACACCAATTAAGGTACAGTCGCGTTCCTTACGCCTTTGGATCCCAGCAGGACTCTACGCACTTGATTCCCTTAGATTATCTCACTCACAACTACAAGTTGCTACAACCGAAAGTCGAAGACTTATAAACAAATCTGTCTCCCACAGATAAGTCTATTCTGATAGATAAATCTGTCTCCCAGAGAAGTACCTATGAATTTTTTTCCGTCTTTCGATAAATCACAATGAACAGAAATCAATTGATAATCCGGTCTTATATTCCCGAAGAACAGCCTAGAAATATCAATCACCTCATAATAACTTAACTATATGGTAGTAGAAGAAGTTATTGTGGAATCACAAAGAATGAGACGAAGAGCTTTGTAATTAATTTTTATATCTTACCTATCAGAGATAAATCTCGAGTTAATCTTAGAGAAGATAGTACTCAATACGACATAACAAGTAAGATCAGATCACGCAACTACAGAGAAAATAGTTGGGTTTGGCTTCACGAATCCCAAATGAAGTCTTTAAGTCGTTAACTTATAATGGTTTTGGAAAAACCTAGGTTAAAGGAGAATCAAATCTAGTCGCAACTAGGACAGATGAAAGTGTTTGGATTAGGTTTTCCAGTTGTTAGAGTTCTCTCTTATATAGTCTTTCAAATCAGGGTTTGCTTTCAATCAAATCTAAGATATCTAAGTAACAAAGCATTCAATATTCATCGTTAAATGAAAACCTGATTTAAGATTCAAGCTAAGTCTGTTTAAAACCAAAGCAATATCTCTCCATCGTTAGATGGTCTTAGCTTGTTACACACAAATGAAATATACTTTCATTTAGATATGGGTAACCGTACCTAAACATGTATATTGAGTTGGCTCAATAATAGTTAACCGAAGTTAGCCATATGAAAACTTTTCTCTTAACTGATATGCGTCTAAAACACCTTGATATTTATCTATTGTTTATGCTTTCTTTGCTAAGTTTTCTTGTAAATTATGTATCTTATGTTTAATTTTGGGTTTTAGGTACTTTGGAGCAAAAGAAGAAGAAACGTCGCTTAAAAGAGCTAAAGTGTCATTTCATGTGCAACTGCTGTTGGAGGCGAATTATTTCTCATTATTTGCTTTTATTTCTTCATCTCTATCTGAAAAGCATGTCGGCTTTAGTGATGCGAGTTATTTCTGAAAAGCATGGCAGCTTTAGTGATGTAGAAAAATTGAAGAAAAGAAGTGGATCTGAGACAGCTGATGTTGGCCAGATTTGTTCGAAAAGTGATGTTTGCACCCTCCGAGGAATTAATAAAGGCAGCCCAGGAGTTTTCACTATTTACAACCCAAAATTTATCTTTGTACCCTACGAATTGCTATTCGCACCCCAGGAATCACTAAATGTACCCCAAATTGCTAAAGGGACACCGGATTTGGATTAGGGACAGTCATCTTCCTCGTTTGAATTTTCAATTTTGGCGGGAAAATTGTTCTTTAAGGTACAAAATTAGGGCTGGACTTTTAGTCGTGATTTAAAGAGATTCAATCACCGGAATCGATTTTAATGGACCTGTTTTTGATAAATAGGTTGTGTATGATCGATGGATTTGATCCAGTTGGGCTAGGGATTTGATCCTGTTGGGCTAGATAAGCCGGGAGAAGAGAACAGAGGTGTGGAAAGCTTCACGGGTTGTTGAGATATTTTGGGTTGGATTTGGCTGTGATTTCATCGGAGTTTCTCATGGACCTGGGTTGATTTAAGGCTGTTTGGTCGAAACAGGCTTGGTAAGGTAATTGGATTCAACAGAGTTGGGCTACATGATTGATTGGAAGAAAACATAGGTCGTATTATCTCGGGTTGCTTTCAGATTAATACGGGAAGTTATGTGGAGAGTTTTAAGGGTTCTACGGTCTGGTTATATTGTTACCTAATCAACAAAGAAGAATGACATGTATTGGAGCTAAAAGAATGAGAAAATCTCGGTACAATAGGAATGTTTCCATAAAACGGTGTATCGGAGTTATCTCGGGATAGTTTGGTTGTTCTTTTGGAAGTTACATGGAGTAAATTAGGCAGAATATATTCCCTGAGGTTCCATTCATCGAATACAGAAGATTTGGGTTTAAAAAAATGGAAACAGAATACGTGTGAAAGTTAAACATGGAAGTGAAAAAACCCGTAACTTGAGGAGGAGGAAAGAGCAAGAGATTTTCGGGATTTGGAGAGTGTTGGAGTGTATAAATATTTTGGTTAGACTCACAAACGGGTATACGGAGAGCCTGAGAAGAAATAAAGAGCTAGTATCGAATATTTTGGGAGTTTCTGAAATTCTTCTGCTGCTGCAAAACTCAAGACACGAAGAACATAGCCTGTCAGAAATAGTCGCAAAGTCTGCCAATAATCAACCACAGAACCAGTGTATCGTATCCATCTTTGGTTGCAGTAGACCTTTCACAACTGAGCTATTGTAACAGTTTTGTGGCTAAACGTCTTTAGCGACTAGAAATCATTGTAAGCATAGTTATATCTTTTTGAATACAATGACTAATGGAATTTTCTCCATTTTCGATTCATGAGTAACTAAATTTCTTTTCTAGGATATTGGAAGAAGCTATTTTCGATGAGTAAATTTTAGTAATTATTTTCTTTGACATAATTACTCAATTTTTGTGCTTTTAATTTTTATAAAAAATTTCTCTTCTTTATATGCTTCATAAAAATTGTTTTGGGTAGTTTAGTTATCGATCTTTTATAAGCGAAGGAAAATTAGGCCTTAGAATAGTGACGAGAGTCATAAAAAGAGCTTGTAACGTCTTATCTTCCAAAGTATGAGATTGGGTTCGAAATTGTTTTGAGTAAACTAGGAGTATTTTGTCAAAGAAATTGTTATTGAGTTTACAAATATTGGAAGTAGTGGAATCCAAAACCCTAGATTCATCTCTCCTTGATAAACCAAAAATCAAATTTAATTAGTTTGTCTTAGTATTTTTCTTTTAAAAATCAAAAATCATATCTTCATAAAAGTCAGAGAATCGAATCTTTCTTACCACTTGTAAAAACTACATCATTAACCACATTCATCTAACACTTCTAGATCAACTATGACGATCAATCAAACCTGAAAGATAATTAAATGAATCTAATTGTGTTTCAAATAGAGTTGTTCAATTGCTCACTATTTCACAAAAATATATATGAACCGATTGTATCGAAATCGGATTGATTCATGAGAATCAATTCATGAAAATTAAACCACGGTTTGCAAAGATGGCATTCCTTAGATCATAAATGTATTTGTTCATGAGTATGAAAACATACTTAACCGATTTTAGAACTTTAACCACTAAGTTTGCAAATGGGTACGCAAACTGTAGCTTTTGGATTTTGGTCTTGTCCAGCAGTTTGCAACCGGTATGCATATTTCGCTTAGTAATCTGTATGGACTAACTCCGAAATACTTTGCTAGAGAATCAACTAGACAATCAGACTCAATCTAGATAAAAGTATCTCAAGGATTTAATATCTCTCTCTTGATTTGATTTTTACTCAAGATAAAAACAATAGCGAGTTTTTATCAAATACAATGAATAACTTGGACGGTACCAAAGACCAATGCCCAAGTGTTAATCAATGAAATCAACAACCACAAGGTCGGATCTCTAATCGATTAAACTTTAACGCACAACCTGTATTATTTCAATTATAAAGATAAACAATATAATGCGGAAAATGAAATAACACAGACACCAGAAATTTTGTTAACGAGGAAACCGCAAATGCAGAAAAACCCCGGGGCCTAGTCCAGATTGAATACACACTGCATTAAGCCGCTAAATACACTAGCCTACTCCAAGCTAACTTCGGACTGGACTATAGTTGAACCCCAATCAGTATCCCACTAATTTAAGGTATATTTGTACTCTTACGCCTTTGATCCCAGCAGGATACTGCGCACTTGATTCCCTTAGCTGATCTCACCCACAACCAAGAGTTGCTGCAACCCAAAATCGCAGACTTGATAATAAAAATTTTTTTCTCACACAGAAAAGTCTATCAAAGGATAAATATGTCTCCCACAGAAAAACCCTAGGTTTTTGTTCCGTCTTAAGATATGAAATCAAGGTGAACAGGAACCAATTGATAATCCGGTCTTATATTCCCGAAGAACAGCCTAGATTAATCAATCACCTCTCGACATTCTTACTTGAATACACAAGAGGACGTCGAGGAAACACAAACAGTGAGACGAAGATGTTTGTGACTTCTTTATCTTGCCTATCGGAGAACTCTCACGATCTCAAGCCAATCAAAGATTGTACTCGTACGATAGAAGATGCAAGATCAGATCAGACAACTGCGATAAAAGTAGTATCGGTCTGGCTTCACAATCCCAATGAAGTCTTTAAGTCGTTAACCTGGTTTTAGAGAAGAAAACCAAAGATCAGAGAAGAATCGACTCTAGCGAGCGTACTAGCATCACACAGACGTGTGGGGATTAGTTTTTCCCAATGCTAGATGTCTCATATATATAGTCTTCAAATCATGGTTTTGCCTTAGTTATGAAACAATCAATATTTACCGTTAGATGAAAACCTGATTTAGATTCAAGATAATATTTCTCAACCGTTAGATCGAAAACTTAGCTTGTCACACACACTTGAGATATATGTTTACTGGGTTTGTGAAAACCGTGCCCAAACGTGTACGTGTATGTTGATTCAACATAGTAACCCAAAAGGTCAACCATATGAGCATTTCATATTAACCCTGTTCTTCTTCGCCATAACTAGTTCAATTGACTCAAATGAACTAGTTAGAGAGTTGTTCAATTGCTATGAGATCTTATGTAACTACACAAGACACAATTGAAACAAAGATGATTCGATTTGATTGAATCGGCTCATGAACTTTATAGCCACGGTTTGCATACTGCATTCCTTAGTAATTTAAGTTTCATGTTCAGAGCACATCTTTAGATCATAACCTACTCAAGTACGCAAACAAGTTCGTGGACTTAAGACAGCCGGCAGAGTTTTCCAAACTCAGCAGAAAATCTCGGCAAGGAGACTTCTGCCAATTCGCGGACTAGGTTCGCGGACTGAGTTTGCGGACTAAACACGCAAACGAGTTTTTGGAAAATCCCAGCAAAAATTCTCGGCAAGAGAACTTTCGTCAGTTCGCGGACTTGGCAAAGCCAATTCCTCCGGTTTCTCTCAATCAACAAAGTTCGCAAACTTCGGATTAAGGAATAGGACTTATGCACATATGTGTTTCCACACAATGCTTATATCCATCATTGGTTATATAGACCTAAACTCTCATTCCAACCATTGAAACAATCTTAGAGGACGTTATATAGTTGATACACTATTTCTCATCAAAGCGATTTTCAAAGTGAGAAACATTATGACTTTCGTCATTAGGTGAAGATAAACCCGATCAAAGCGAAACGCTTTACCAACAAATGATTTCGAGATATAGATAGGCGAGATATACTCGGCTCGAAATATCAAATGTGTATGATCCAGTCTATATAGCATACGACTTTTGTCTCATAAGAAGTAGGAGATAGAAGAGATGGACTTTTGAGTGATAGATAAGTTCAAGTCTCAACATACCTTTTTGTTGATGAAGTTCCATGGTTCCTTGAGTAAATATTCGTCGTTGTTGATGAATCGCCATGAAGTCCTTGAGCTCAACTACACTTTTATATCCTAGTCCGAGACTTAGCTATGTAGACTAGAAATCAAGACTCATAGTTTTGATCACTAACATTGACAAACATGCTTGAGATAGCAACGCATGCGAGGTCGACCGTGCTATGCTCTAATAATCTTCCCCTTTGTCAATTTTAGTGACAAAACTATTAACACATGTGGAATACAAAAAAGATAAACTTTAGTGGCTCCTATTCCATAGTCTAATCTTCAACATTCCCTGAAATATTCGTCCTTCCAAGTACTCCAATGATCCCAAAGGTTGTAAGTTTAGCATCACCGTTGTTGAAGATCAGTAGCTATAACAATGATAGAAATCGAGATTCTCGATCATTATTATACAGTGACATAGTATTATTATGTAATACCAAAGTCCAATTGCATCACGACTTTAACAATAATACTGCGGTGATATGTATTACTCCCCTTTAGTCAATACTCCATCCCACATGGAAACCACTCCCCCTTACACAATGATCCGAAAACCATATGTATATGTAGTAGAACTACACATTAATTCTCCCCCTTTTTGTCAATAAAATTGGCAAAGGTACAAGAACGGGTCCCCATTTAAATTTCCGAGAAGAGACGTTTCATAGACTAAAAGAAGAAATACATACCAACTTAATTTAGATGCAATCATAAAGCCGAAGCTAAATGCATTCATCAAGGAGTTTTAAGATACAAGATAACCCCTATAAAATTACACAGCCGCACACCCCGCAAGATATTACCATTAAGCACAAGTTCAAAAGAACTATCCCCCATTTGATGTCATTCCCGAGAGAACAACAAGAGCGACCTTAATTTCGAAGGAAAAGAAGGATTTTGAAACACAAAAGAGATACTAAAAAGATAATAAAAATCCTACAGAAACTGAACTGGAAAGTACCTACTGGAGTTTCAGACTCAATTTCCCCAAAAGATAAGGATAAGCATAGGGGAAAGAGTCATCGAAACGGTTTAATGAACCAAAACAACACCAATAGACTGCCACAAGTGTTGAAAAGTTGCAGTTTCTAAGGGTTTGGTGAGAATATCAGCCAATTATTGTTCGGAAGGAACAAATTCCATACCAATGATACCATTTTCATAAAGATCACGAATAAAATGGTACCTTATGTCAATGTGCTTTGTTCTTGAGTGCTCAACATTCTCAGTAATTCGAATCGCACTGGAGTTATCACAAAAGATCTTCATTATTCTAGTATCAACTCCATAATCAGCAAGCATTTGTTTCATCCATAGGAGTTGAGTACAACATGATCCGACAACAATATATTCTGCTTCACATGTAGACAGGGATTGAGAGTTTTGATTCTTGCTATGCCACGCTACAAGATTGAGACCCACATAGTAGAAGCCCCCTGATGTACTTTTTCTGTCTTCTACACATCCAGCCCAATCAACATCAAAATAGGCAGAAATGTCAGTATTAGTATCAAAAGTGTACAAGAGACCATACCCAACAGTGTGATTTATATATCGTATGATTCTTTTTGCAGCTGCAGGATGAGTTTCTTTTGGATCCGCCTGAAACCTGGCACAACAACCAACGCTGAAGGAAATATCAGGTCTAGTAGCTGTAAGATACAAAAGGCTACCTATAATGGATCGATATAGTTTTTGATCCACTTTTGCTCATTTATCATCCCTGTGCAATTTACCAGTAATAGGCATGGGAGTCAGCTTAGGAGATGACTTATCCAGACCGAATCTTGACACAAGATTACGTGCATACTTCTCTTGGGATAAGTAAATCCCCTCCTTATGTTTTGGAATCTGTAATCCTAAGAAGTATCTTAATTCACCAACATTGCTCATTTCAAATTCTTTAGCAAGAGAGACTTGAAAGTCTTTTGCGAATTTTTCAGAAGTTGATCCATAGATGATATCATCTACATAGATTTGAGCAATGACAACATCTTAAACAATGTTTTATCAGCTCCTCCTCTTGAAAATCCTTTTCTAATAAGAGAGGTAATAAGTTTCTCAAAACAGGCTCTTGGTGCTTGCTTCAATCCATATAATGACTTTTTGAGCTTCAGCACATGATCTGAGAAATCAGGATTTTCGAATCCCTTAGGTTGAGCGGCATAGACTTCCTCTTTTAGAATTCCATTCAAGACGCTGATTTTATGTCCATCTTAAACAGCTTAACCTTGAGAAAGTAGGCATGGGCCAATAAAAGTCGAATGGACTCAAGACGTGCCACAGGTGCAAAGGTTTCATCAAAATCGATTTCTTCAATCTGTGAATATCCTTGAGAGACAAGTCTAGCTTTATTTCTGACAATTGTGCCAAATTCATCAGACTTGTTCTTGAATATCCATTTGGTACCTACAATATTGACATTTGGAGGACAAGGTACACGTTCCCAGACATCTTGTATTTCAAATTGATTTAACTCTTCATGCATCGCATTTACCCAAAAAGGATCTTTCAGAGCTTCGTCAATATTCCTTGGTTCCACCTGCGAAATATAACACCCAAAATTGCATATATTTTGTAGTTGGCCCCTTGTTTTGGCTGTAGAATCCCTTCCCCCAATGATACTCTTGGGGTCATGATTCCTTTTAACCCATAGATGTCGTGGAGAGACACGTTCTTGTTCATCAGGAATGGCTTGATCAGTGCATTTCTCCTTGTCACTAGAAATGTCAGGATCAGTAACAGTTGGGATAACATCAACTGATTCTATAATTTCTTTGGCTTTCTCAATTGTCTCTGTTGGCGGCAACTCAGCAGGAGAACTATCTTGACGAAAATTACAAATGTCGTCGATGATAACTGAAAAGGCGAGGGTCTAACAACACCAACCAATATTTCGCTTAGCAATCTGTATGGACTAACTCCGAAATACTTTGCTAGAGAATCAACTAGACAGTCAGACTCAATCTAGATAAAAGTATCTCAAGGAGTTAATATCTCTCTCTTGATTTGATTTTTACTCAAGCTAAAAACAATAGCGAGTCTTTATCAAATACAAGAAATACTTGGACGGAACCAAAGACCAATGTCCAAGGATCAATCAATATCAATCAACAATCAAAGGTTGGATTTCCAATTGATGATCATGAACGCACAACCTGTATTATTTCAATTATATAAAATATAATTCGGAAAAGAAATAACACAGACACCAGAAATTTTGTTAACGAGGAAACCGCAAATGCAGAAAAACCCCGGGACCTGGTCCAGATTGAATACACACTGTATTAAGCCGCTATAGACACTAGCCTCCTGCAAAATAACTTCGAACTGGACTATAGTTGAACCCCAATCAGTCTCCACCGATCCAAGGTACAGTTGTACTTCTACGCCTCTGATCCCATCAGGATACTGCGCACTTGATTCCCTTAGCTGATCTCACCCACAACCAAGAGTTGTTGCAACCCAAAATCACATACTTGATAATAAACAGATCTGTCTCACACAGAAAAGTCTATCAAAGGATAAATCTGTCTCCCACAGATAAACCCTGGGTTTTGTTCCGTCTTTTGATATAAAATCAAGGTGAACAGGAACCAATTGATAATCCGGTCTTATATTCCCGAAGAACATCATAGATTAATCAATCACCTCTCTACAATCCTTCCGGACTACACAAGCGTATTGTCGAGGAATCACAAACAGTGAGACGAAGATGTTTGTGACTTCTTTATCTTTCCAATCGGAGAACTCTCACGATCTCAAGCCAATCAATCGATCGTACTCGTACGATAGAAGATGTGAGATCAGATCACACAACTACGATAAAGTAGTATCGGTCTGGCTTCACAATCCCAATGAAGTCTTTTAGTCGTTAACCTGATTTTAGAGAAGAAAATCAAAGGTTAATGAAGATCGACTCTAGCGGGCGCACTAGTAGCACACATACGTGTGGGGATTAGTTTTGCACAATGCTAGATGTCTCCTTTATATATCCTTCAAATCAGGGTTTTGCCTTAGTTACAAAGCAACCCTTATTCATCGTTAGATGAAAACCTGATTTAGATTCAAGCTAATATTTCTCAACTGTTAGATCGAAAACTTAGCTTGTCACACACACTTGACTAGACGTTTACTGGGTTCGTGAAAACCATACCCAAACGTGTACGTGTATGTTGGTTCAACATAGTAACCCAAAAGTTTAACCACATGAGCATTTCATATTAACCTTGTTCTTCTTCACCATAACTAGTTCAATTGACTCAAATGAACTAGTTAAAGAGTTGTTCAATTGCTATGAGATCTTATATAACTACACAAGACACAATTGAAACAAAGATGATTCGATTCGATTGAATCGGCTCATGCACATTATAGCCACGGTTTGCATAAAGCATTCCTTAGTAAGTTAATGTTTCATGTTCAGAGCACATCTTTAGATCATAACCTCTTAAGTTCACAAACAAGTTCGCGGACTTAAGTTAATCGGATGAGTTTTCCAAACTCAACAGAAATTCTCGGAAAGAGAACTTCTGCCAGTTCGCAGACCGAGTTCGCGGACTGAGTTCGCAGACTTAGCACACAAACGAGTTTTGGAAAATCCAACAGAAATTCTCGGTCGAGAACTTCCGACAGTTCGCGGACTGAGTCTGCGGACTGGTTCGCGGACTTGGCAAGCCAATTCCACAATCCTCCTGATTTCTCTTGATCAACAAAGTTCGAAAACTTCGGTTCAAGGAATACATGGTTAGATAATCTAAACTCACATTTCAATCATTGAGACATTCTCAGAGGACGCTATGTAGTCATTATTCACAGACCGATTCACGTCAGAGCAATTCTCAAAGTGATTGAAAATTTTCATGACTTTCGTCACTAGGTGAAGATAAACTTGATCAAAGCGAAACGCTTTACCAACACACGATTTCGAGATAAAAGATAAGCAATGAATGCTCAGCTCGAAATGTCAAATGTGTATGATCTAGTCTATATAGCATACGACTTTTTTCTCATAAGAAGTAGGAGATAGAAGAGATAGACTTTTGAGTGATAGATAAGTTCAAGTCTCCACATACCTTTTTGTTGATGAAGTTCCATGGTTCCTTGTATAGATCTTCGTCGTTGTATGATGAATCGCCATGAAGTCCTTGAGCTCAACTACACTTTTCTATCCTAGTCCGAGACTTAGCTATGTAGGCTAGAAATCAAGACTTATAGTTTTGATCACTAACATTTACAACCATGCTTGAGATAGCAACGCATGCGAGGTTGACCGATCTATGCTCTAACAATCTCCCCCTTTGTCAATTTTAGTGACAAAACTATTAATACATATGGAATACAAAAAGATAAACTTTAGTGGCTCCTATTCCATAGTTTAATCTTCAACGTTCCCTGAAATCTTCGTCCTTACAAGTACTCCAATGATCCCAAAGGTTGTAAGTTTAGCACCATCGTTGTTGAAGATCCGTAGCTATAACAATGAGAGAAATCGAGACTCTCGATCATTATTATACAGTGTCATAGTATTATTATATAAAATCAAAGTCCAATTGTATCACGACTTTAACAATAATACTACGGTGATATTTATCACTCCCCCTTAGTCAATACTCCATCTCGATCATGGAAACCACTCCCCCTTACACAATGATCCGAAAACCATATGTATTTGTAGTGTGAACTACAATATTTCTCTCCCTTTTTGTCAATAAAATTGGCAAAGGTACAAGAATGGGATCATAATGAAATTTCCACTAGAGACATTTCATGACCAAAAGAAAAATACATACCAACTTAATTTAGATGCAATCTAATAGCCGAAGCTAACAACATTCATCAAGGAGTTTTAAGATACAAGATAACCCTTATAAAATTCCACAGCCGCACTCCCCGCAAGATATTACCATTAATCACAAGTTCAAAAGAACTCTCCCCCATTTGATGTCATTCCCGAGAGAATAACAAGAGCGACCTTAATTTCGAAAGAAAAGAAGGATTTTTTATTGGACACCAAAAACCATAGGAATGATTTTCTATATCCAAGTTCAACCAAATTAACCACAAATAAACCCATGATTAATTCAATTGGAATACGCAACTAAATCAAACCACAAAAGTGATCAATTTAATTGAAAGTGCTCAACATAAGTAAACTCATGGAGATACGACTAAGATAACCAGACGGAGATGACTACCTTAATCGTTCAAATACTCAACACAAGAACTTGTGGAATATATGAAAAACTCAACTAGATTAATTACAAGAGAATCTATAATTAATCTAATTGGAATACCCAACCAAACTAATCACTGAAGCAATCAATTTAATTGTCAAATGATTTTGCTCGACAAAAGAAGACTTTCAGAGCAAATAACTAAATAACCAATCAAGATGATTAATTTAGTTCAAGAATGCTCAACATATAGCATCTCATGGAACAACCAACAAGGCCAATATTAATCGACATAGTCGTAAGGTACTCAACATAAGATACACAATGGAGCCTTCACGGTAAAACATAACAAAATGGATCAATGAAGATCAATACCGTGGATAACGTACAAGGATCTATTCTATTTTCCATCACTATTTTCATAACGACATAATAGACTTTATCCTTGTCAAACAAAAGATTTCATCCTATTTTCCATCAAATAAATGACTGCATAGGCATAACTTTTGTAATTGTCAAAATTCCATTCGTCCTTTCATCAATACGAAAACCAATTCATGAACGACTTTACTTTTGACAACATATGGGACCTTCAAGTTCACGTATGCAAACAATACATATCCCATAAACAATTGCAATATCACAAAATCATAAAGATTAATACTGCAATAACAATCTTTGCCCTTAGAAGGTAGAATCAATCTTTTTCGCACGGATTTATACCTAGAGTGGTTACCAAAAGCGTATAAAAAGATTTACTTAACAAAGAAGAAAATACAAAGTCATTGACGACTATGCACCATAGTTCACATGAGATGATTATGAACATTCAAGAATATATAGCAATGTGAACTACTACCCATTCTCGAACTTCCTTCTTTGTGATTCACCAACATTAATCTTTTAACATCTAAAAAATATCTTAGAATAGGATTCTCCAAGAATCCCAGTGCCCAAGTCCAAGAGAATAGAACAAGTGCAACGAAACCGAGCAAACACTAAAAAACAAAAGACGGGACAAAGACCAATATTAACTCATCCAAATTCAACAATTATCATCTCCATTTTGAAGGTAATTCAATAAGGAAGAGAATGCAAAAAAAATGAGGTAAATCCGAGTTCAGACGAAGAAGTTACGTCCAAAAAAAGTTTACCGAATATCGACGTCAAGTATGCATACGGGTTTGCGAACTTAAACCCCTGGATTTTGATTTTGAATGTTGTTATGCATACTTGGTATGTGTACCATGTAGTCCAAACATCCCGAACTATTATTTTCAAACCTAAACATTTAAGAACCTTAAACACAGATCAAGTTAGGTAGAAATGAACGATAAGCAAGGTACATGGATCATAATAAGTACTTAACCAAGTAAAAACACAAATATTGCTCAAGTTTATAGACATACCTTTTTATAATAATTCAATCGGACTCTACAGCCTTACTGAACACAATCTGTGTGCCCCAGTTCTCGTGCTTCCTTTATTATAACAGGGCATTCCTTGGTGAGGATGCACTTTCAACAAAAACAAGTTGTGTTGAGATGAACATTGTCTTGCTCACCATGGCACCAAGAGAGAGTTTCTTTCCAGCAACTCTTACATCTTGTAGTGTTGAGAAACACCCAAGGAACTGTTTTTATAAGTCTATCAAAGAACTTCAAGAGAACCCAAAAGGATTTGTGTTTCTGATTTCTTGTTTTCCAACTTATAAAAAACAGTTTTTGCAGATAGTTTTTAGTACTGCAAGGGGAAACTCTTTTGATAAACAGAGACATCTTAACTTCTTCAGAAAAGAAGGTAATACTACTATCTTGATATGAAGTATCAGGAATTGAGCAACAAATCAATTCATACTTTGAGGTGATACACTCAGATGACTGAGATTTAAACTCCTCTTGTAATTCGTTTAGTTTGTTACAACTAATTGGATTACGCAGAGGAGGAGCATTGCTCTCACTGATTAGTAAATCAATATCAACCTCCACATAAATATTATTCATCATAACTTGATTTAGCCTATTAAGAGATTCTTTCTCTTTCCGGAGGTATAACTCAACATCAAGAGATAAGCTCTCAAGCTTCTTTTCAAGCCCTGAAAACACTTCAAGGGATTTTAAACCTGATGGAGGTTTAGATAGAATTTCTTCTACAAATTTAATTAAATCATTCATGGAAGAGAATTCTGAAATCCCTAGATCTGGTGGTGCATTTATTGAGATAGCACCACTGTCCATAGAGTCAGATCGCTTACAAACACAGACTTATAAGGGCTTTAATGTGTTTGCCTGCTCTGATACCGATTGAAAAAGCGGGGGTCTAACAACACCACCCAATATTTCGCTTAGAAATATGTATGGACTAACTCCGAAATACTTTGCTAGAGAATCAACTAGACATTCAGATTCAATCTAGATAAAAGTATCGCAAGGAGTTAATATATCTCTCTTGATTTGATTTTTACTCAAGCTAAAAACAATAGCGAGTCTTTATCAAATACAAGGAATACTTGGAAGGTACCAAATACCAATGTCCAAGGATCAATCAATATCAATCAACAATCAAAAGTTGGATTTCCAATTGATGATCACGAACGCACAACCTGTATTATTTCAATTATATAAAATATAATGCGAAAAAGAATAACACAAACACCAGAAATGTTGTTAACGAGGAAACCGCAAATGCAGAAAAACCCCGGGACCTAGTCCAGATTGAATACACACTGTATTAAGCCGCTACAGACACTAGCCTACTGCAAACTAACTTCGGACTGGAATATAGTTGAACCCCAATCAAAATACAACCGATTCAAGGTACATTTGTACTCCTACGCCTCTGATCCCAGCAAGATACTGCGCACTTGATTCCCTTAGCTGATCTCACCCACAACCAAGAGTTGCTACGACCCAAAATCGCAGACTTGATAATAAACAAATCTGTCTCACACAGACAAGTCTATCAAAGGATAAATCTGTCTCCCACAGAAAAACCCTAGGTTTGGTTTCGTCTTTTGATATAAAATCAAGGTGAACAGGAACCAAATGATAATCCGGTCTTATATTCCCAAAGAACATCCTAGATTAATCAATCACCTCTCTACAATCCTTCCTGACTACACAAGCGGATTGTCGAGGAATCACAAACAGTGAGACGAAGATGTTTGTGACTTCTTTATCTTGCCTATCGGAGAACTCTCACGATATCAAGCCAATCAATCGATTGTACTCGTACGATAGAAGATGCAAAATCAGATCACACAACTACGATAAAGTAGTATCGGTCTGGCTTCACAATCCCAATGAAGTCTTTAAGTCGTTAACCTGATTTTAGAGAATAAAATCAAAGGTTAATGGAGATCGACTCTAGGGGGCGCACTAGTAGCACATAGACGTGTGGGGATTAGGTTTGCACAATGCTAGATGTCTCCTTTATATAGCCTTCAAATCAGGGTTTTGCCTTAGTTACAAAGCAATCCTTATTCACCGTTAGATGAAAACCTGATTTAGATTCAAGCTAATATTTCTCAACCGTTAGATCGAAAACTTAACTTGTAACACACACTTGGGTAGACGTTTAATGGGTTCGTGAAAACCATGCCCAAACGTGTACGTGTATGTTGGTTCAACATAGTAACCCAAAAGGTTAACCATATGAGCATTTCATATTAACCTTGTTCTTCTTCACCATAACTAGTTCAATTGACTCAAATGAACTAGTTAAAGAGTTGTTCAATTTCTATGAGATCTTATGTAACTACACAAGACACAACTGAAACAAAGATGATTCGATTAGATTGAATCGGCTCACGAACATTATAGCCACGGTTTGCATAAAGCATTCCTTAGTAATTTAATATTTCATGTTCATAGCACATCTTTAGATCATAACCTCTTAAGTTCACAAACAAGTTCGCGGACTTAAGTTAATCGGTTGAGTTTTCCAAACTCAACAGAAATTCTCGGAAAGAGAACTTCCGCCAGTTCGCGGACTGGGTTCACGGACTGAGTTCGCGGACTTAGCACACAAACGAGTTTTGGAATATCCAGCAGAAATTCTCGGTCGAGAACTTCCGACAGTTCGCGGACTTGGCAAGCCAATTCTACAATCCTCCTGATTTCTCTTGATCAACAAAGTTCGAAAACTTCGGTTCAAGTAATACATGGTTATGTAATCTAAACTCTCATTTCAATCATTGAGACATTCTCAGAGGACGCTATGTATCCGTTATTCACATACCGATTCACGTCAGAGTAATTCTCAAAGTGATTGAAACTTTTCACGACTTTCGTCACTAGGTGAAAATAAACTTGATCAAAGCGAAACGCTTTACCAACACACGATTTTGAGATAAAAGATAAGCAATGAATGCTCAACTCGAAATGTCGAATGTGTATGATCTAGTCTATATAGCATGTGACTTTTGTCTCATAAGAAGTAGGAGATAGAAGAGATAAAATTTTGACTGATAGATAAGTTCAAGTCTCCACATACCTTTTTGTTGATGAAGTTCCACGGTTCCTTGTATAAATCTTCGTCTTTGTATGATGAATCGCCATGAAGTCCTTGAGCTCAACTACACTTTTCTACCCTAGTCCGAGACTTAGCTATGTAGGCTAGAAATCAAGACTTATAGTTTTGATCACTAACATTGACAACCATGCTTGAGATAGCAACGCATGCGATGTTGACCGAGCTATACTCTAACAATAACATTAGCAGATTCCATCATGACTTGTGTTCTGAGATTAAAAACTCGAAAACCACGACTATCAGATGCATATCCAAGAAAGATACCTTCGTCACTTTTGGTGTCGAATTTCCCTCTCTGTTCTCGATCCTTCAGAATATAGCACTTACTTCCAAACACCCTGAGATAGTGTAGGTTGGGTTTCCTTCCATACCATAACTCATAAGGAGTGTTAAGGGTTTTAGACCGCAAATACACACGGTTGATCAAGTAACATGTTGTAAAGACAGCTTCTCCCCAAAATCTTAAAGGTAAGTTTTTGTTGTGGAGCATTACCCTGGCCATTTCTTGGATGTTCCTATTATTTCTTTCAGCAACTCCATTAGCTTAAGGAGTAATCGGTGGTGAGTATTGTTGATTGATCCCCAGTTCGTCAGAGAACTCAAATACCTTGGTGTCTTTGAATTCACTGCCACGATCGCTTCTAATTTTCTTTAGTTTGCGACCTTGTTCGTTCTGGATCCTTTTAACAATAATCTTGAATTCACCAAGGGTTTCATTCTTATGGAATATGAATGCAACCCAAGTAAATATGGTGTAATCATCTACCATAACTAAAGCATACTTCTTACCGACAACTGTGGGTTGTTGAATTGGTCCGAAGAGATCCATATGAATTAAATCAAGTGGAGTTTTAGTGAGAATATCTCGAGATAATTTGTGGTGAACTTTTGTTTGCTTACCCTTTTGACAGGCACCACATACACCTTTAATCTTTGCATTGGTTTTGGGAATGCCTCTAAAAAGTTCTTTGTTAATGATCTTAATTAGAAGGCGATAATTGATGTGACCAAAACGCTCATGCCAAAGATGTGTAGATTCCAACTTAGTAAAATTGCAGTGGTTGCTAAACTGAGTATCAAGAAGATAACAGTTGTTTTTACCAAGAGTTCCTTGGAAAATCACTTTCTCAGATTTGTCAACAATGTCACATCCATTTGCATTGAAGATAACTCGATGGTCCTTGTCGCAAATTTGACTAATGGAAAGAAGATTAGTTGTCATACCTTTAACGTATACCACATCGTGGATTTCTGGAACACCGGGTAGCTTGATCGTTCCCTTTTTGCTAATGTAGCAACAACTTCCATATCCGAATGTTACAGGGCCTCCTTCATAGTCAACTGACGAAACAAACCATGTGAAGTCTCCTGTCATATGTCGACTACATCCACTATCAAGAAACCATTGAAAGGGAGATGTAGATCTTAAAGCAAAGGCACCCATATTACTAGTACTTCTCGATTTAGAGTTTCCTGGTAGTGTTGTATGAACTTTTAGAGAATCATACAGTTGTTTAGCTTTCTTACAAAGATTACTTGCAACGTTAAGACTCTTTTGAAAAGACATACATGCTTGCTGTATATGATTGGATGGATCACAACAAGAGCCTATGCTTTGAAGATTGTCTGACTGGTTCCTTGTCATATCAGTTTTCTCAACAACTTGTCGTTGATTACTATCTGACTTATGACGTTTCTTGAGAGAGGAACAACTGAGATTTTTCAAATTCTCAAAGGGAGTATTTCCAGATATCAAATTCTTAAGAACTGCAATTTCTGCAACAAGACCATGGTTGATCCGGATTTGTTCATCCAACCCTTTTTGAAGAGACATCAGTTTGTCAGACCTTTTCTTGCGGTTTTTTTTACACCTGGTGAAGCGTCAATTGAGACTTTATGGTCCATATAGTCAGATCGCTACAAACACAAACTTTTGAGGTCTTTAGTGTGTTTGCCTGCTCTGATACCAATTGAAAAAGCGGGGGTCTAACAACACCACCCAATATTTCACTTAGCAATCTGTATGGACTAACTCCGAAATACTTTGCTAGAGAATCAACTAGACAGTCAGACTCAATCTAGATAAAAGTATCTCAAGGAGTTAATATCTCTCTCTTGATTTGATTTTTACTCAAGCTAAAAACAATAGCGAGTCTTTATCAAATACAAGGAATAACTTGGACGGTACCAAAGACCAATGTCCAAGTGTTAATCAATGCACAACCTGTATTATTTCAATTATAAAGATAAACAATATAATGCAGAAAAACCTCGGGACCTAGTCCAGATTGAATACACACTGTATTAAGCCGCTACAGACACTAGCCAACTCCAAGATAACTTCGGACTGGACTATAGTTGAACCCCAATCAGTCTTCCACTAATTCAAGGTACAGTTGTACTCCTACGCCTCTGATCCCAGTAGGATACTGCACACTTGATTCCCTTAGCTGATCTCACCCACAACCAAGAGTTGCTGCAACCCAAAATCGCAGACTTGATAATAAACAAATCTGTCTCACACAGAAAAGTCTATCAAAGGATAAATCTGTCTCCCACAGAAAAACCCTAGGTTTTTGTTCCGTCTTAATATATGAAATCAAGGTGAACAGGAACCAATTGATAATCCGGTGTTATATTCCCGAAGAACAGCCTAGATTAATCAATCACCTCTCAACAGTCTTACTTGAATACAAAGAGGACGTCGAGGAATCACAAACAGTGAGACGAAGATGATTGTGACTTCTTTATCTTGCCTATCGAAGAACTCTCACGATCTCAAGCCAATCAAAAATTGTACTCATACGATAGAAGATGAAAGATCAGATCACACAACTACGATAAAAGTAGTATCGGTCTGGCTTCACAATCCCAATGAAGTCTTTAAGTCGTTAACCTGGTTTTAGAGAAGAAAACCAAAGGTTAGAGGAGAATCGACTCTAGCGAGCGCACTAGTATCACACAGACGTGTGGGGATTAGTTTTTCCCAATGCTAGATGTCTCCTATATATAGTCTACAAATCAGGGTTTTGCCTTCGTTACAAAACAATCAATATTCACCGTTATATGAAAACCTGATTTAGATTCAAGCTAATATTTCTCAACCGTTAGATCGAAAACTTATCTTTTCACACACACTTGAGATATATGTTTACTGGGTTTGTGAAAACCGTGCCCAAACGTGTACGTGTATGTTGGTTCAACATAGTAACCCAAAAGGTCAACCATATGAGCATTTCATATTAACCTTGTTCTTATTCACCATAACTAGTTCAATTGACTCAAATGAACTAGTTAGAGAGTTGTTCAATTGCTATGAGATCTTATGTAACTACACAAGACACAATTGAAACAAAGATGATTCGATTCGATTGAATCGGCTCATGAACTTTATAGCCACGGTTTTCATACTGCGTTCCTTAGTAATTTAAGTTTCATGTTCAGAGCACATCTTTAGATCATAACCTACTCAAGTACGCAAACAAGTTCGCGGACTTAAGACAACCGACAGAGTTTTCCAAACTCAGCAGAAAATCTCGGCAAGGAGACTTCCGCCAGTTTGCACACTAGGTTCGTGGACTGAGTTTGCGGACTAAACACGCAAACGAGTTTTTGGAAAATACCAGCAGAAATTCTCGGCAAGAGAACTTCCGTCAGTTCGCGGACTGAGTTCACAGACTTGGCAAAGACAATTCCTCCGGTTTCTCTCAATCAACAAAGTTCGCAAACTTCGGATTAAGGAATATGACTTATGCACATATGTGTTTCCACACAATTCTTATATCCATCATTGGTTATATAGACCTAAACTCTCATTTCAACCATTGAAACATTCTTAGAGGACGTTATATAGTTGTTACACTATTTCTCGTCAAAGCGATTTTCAAAGTGATTGAAACATTATGACTTTTGTCATTAGGTGAAGATAAACCCGATCAAACCGAAACGCTTTACCAACACATGATTTCGAGATATAGATAGGTGAGATATACTCGGCTCGAAATATCAAATGTGTATGATCCAGTCTATATAGCATACGACTTTTGTCTCATAAGAAGTAGGAGATAGAAGAGATAGACTTTCGAGTGATAGATAAGTTCAAGTCTCCACATACCTTTTTGTTGATGAAGTTTCACGGTTCCTTGAGTAGATATTCGTCGTTGTATGATGAATCTCCATGAAGTCCTTGAGCTCAACTACACTTTTCTATCCTAGTCCGAGACTTAGCTATGTAGACTAGAAATCAAGACTCATAGTTTTGATCACTAACATTGACAAACATGCTTGAGATAGCAACGCATGCGAGGTCGACCGAGCTATGCTCTAACACATAAAGTTTTCCCGGACCTTAACTCAGGTAGAACCGTTCGTATACTAGTATGCAAACTTGGTTCCCGGACTTTAACAGTCAAAAACCGTTCGCATACTGATATGCAAACAAGGTTTGCGGACCTGAATCATACCACAACAGTTGGCATACGGGTATGCATACTGTGTTGTATCCATACAAAGGTTAATTTGTTCTAAACTCCCATTTCTATCATTGAAACATCCTTAGAAGACGACAATAGTTGTCTCACACAAACTATGAGCTTATAAGTAATTTTCAAGTGATCGAATGATCAATACGAAACTTTCCGAGTCGACATCAAATGATTGTGTCACACAAATCATGTAAGATGTTTCATGGCGATTTTCACATGATCATCTTTTGACTTATTATTTAGTTTCCAACAAATAAATTTTTTCCAACTAAAGTCATCAAGAATATGATGAACGTAGATTAAAGCAAAAAGCTTCCAACACATATTTCGAGAAATAAATAACCGAGTTAAACTCAACTCGAAATATCAAATGTGTATAATATAAAAGTCTATTTAGCTATACGACTTAGTCTCATTAGGAGATAGAGTATATTAGACTTCTGAGTAATAGATAAGTTTTAGTCTCCACATACCTTTTGTTGATGAAGTTCCTCCAAGCTCTCCTCAATAAATCTCCGTCTTCAATCGATGAACGTCATGAAGTCTAAAGCTCAACTACACATTTTATCCTAATCTGAGACATAGATATAAGTACACTAGAAATCAAGACTTATAGTTTTGATCACCTAAACTTGACAAACAAGCTTGAGATAGCAACGGTTGCGAGTTCGACTGAGCAATGCTCTAACACAAATTCCAAGTTCTTTTTTGCAAGCAAAGAAAGATCAACATGCTTAAGGTTTTTGAAATCAAGACCACCCCACTCCCACCCCACCCCACACACAAGAAAACCCTTTGGTACTGCTCCATTTGATGGAAAATATTGTCTGGATAGTGAAGTTTATTTTCTTCAAGGAGTAATTATTTACACAAAAATTTGTTATTGTCATAAGTCGTTACTAATTTTAAAGTTTCACGATGGTTGTAGATGGTAGATTTTCGACAAAGGCTAAATTCATAAACTCATAATTATACGAAGCTCTGATTCAGCAATCAGACGTGAGTATCGAGACATGGGTCTCTCATCGAATTCTCAACGGAGAGTACTTTCTCTCAGAGTACATGTAGATATGTAGTCTCACGACTGGACAACGGCATATCTCATGAATACTGAATACTTTCAGTGATTATTTCTATATAGCATCACGAGATGGACGGCTTCTAGACAGCTTGCTCTGCTAGTATAGAGCTATAACGTCTTCAGGAACAAACAACAAGTTTACCCTGATTATATAAAGGATATGACTTACCGGCAAGCTCATATCGGGATAATTAATGCTCCTAGACAGCTTGCTCTGCTAGTATAGAGCCACAAAGTTAATTATTCCTAATTACAATTGCTCCTATACCATGGCCGAATCCACGACTGGTCCCATGGAATGGCAATAATGATTGTTCTGATTCTATGATCGAATCCACGACTTGATCTCATAGAATAGCAATAACTATATTATCTCATTACTATGATTTCATGATCTATTCCACAACTGGTCTCAAAAATGGTAATAGATAAATCTTAATTACTCTGATTTTATGGTCGAATCTACGATCCCATGGAATGGTAATGCTCACTTTATTATTATGAACTCGTAGTCGAATCCTCAGCTGATCCTATGAATTGATAATAAACATCTTATTACTCAGTTTTGTGAATTATTCTCCACTGAATTCCACAATTAGTAATAAATAATCAACAACTGGGCGTCTGAGCTACCTCTAAGTAAGCCCCGATTCAAATGGTGAAGGTGTATTCAACGATGATACACTAACAGTCACCGTATGAACGAGTATTTCAAAAATACAACGAAACGATTAACCTATGCAAAATAGAGAAGAAAATAAATAATTAAAAATATTGACCAGGATGCTGGGAGCACGGACACACGACCGACCGACCGTGTCGTGGTCAATCCCACGCCAGTTTTATATTTTTAATGCATTTTTATTATTTTCCATGATTTGATGAAAATTCTTTTTTTTATCAAATCTCCTTCATCTCGAGGAAACTCCTCGGTTTCATGGTACTTCCATAAATCCATAAAAAATAATATAAATTTAAGGAAAGGAGCGTGGGCGTGACCATTGGCCAACCGGCCATGCCTTGGTCCTAACCGGCCCCACACCCCACGATTCCTTATTATTTTATTATTATTATTATTATTTCTCTAATTTCATGAAAAAACTCCTTGATTTCATGGTATTTTTGCACAAATCATCAAATAATAATAAAATAAAATAAATTATGAAAACTTGTGGGATCGGGCCTTGGCCGGCCGGCCATGCCCTAGACGGTTCCACACGCCCCTTTGTTTTATTATTTTATTATTAGTTTTCCTTGAATTCGTCAAATTCCTTGATTTCATGGTATTTCTCTCAAATTAGGAAAAATTCCCTCAATTCATCAAAAATACATGAAAAATACACAAAAATTAGGGAAACTCGTGGGACCGGCCCAAGCTGGCCGGCCATGCCTTCCACGGTCGCACACGCCCTTGTTTTTATTATTTTAATATTTTTTGCTTCCTTGAACTCATGAAAACTCCTTCAATTCATGGAAACTCCCTAAATTCATCAAATTTCTCAAAATTCATGAATTTTTCATAAAATCATCAAAATATTATAAAATTAAGGAAAAGGCACCACGGGACCGTGGTCACGACCGGCCGACCATGCCTTGACCACGGAGGTCCCACGCCTCCTCATTCCTTATTTTATAATTATTTTTCATCATCTCATGGTGTTTTCCTCAGTTTCGTCGAAACCCTAATTTTGGCATATTTTCTCGAATGGATGCTCAATTGCACGCCAGAAAATATCAAAATTCCCAGGACTGAGACGCGGAAGCCTTGGGGACACGAGCATGCTATCTTGACCGACCAAGATTGTCTCTTTGGCTCACGGAAGTCGGTCCCATCAATTTCCACAGTTTTGACCTAATTTGCACAATTGCTCGTATTAGGTCTAAAACTCTCCCAAACACTTTGGATTTTCATGAAGTGATCGTCAGGCGGTCACGGGACAACCCATGGCCGGTTTCATGACTCCATGGTCGGTCCCTCGCCTCGTCATAATTAATTAGGTTTTCTCACCTAAAGCTCAAACGAGCATTTTTAAATAAATGATTAAGCCAGCATTTAATCATTCTTCCACCAACAAATCGTCAACTCTTCAGGAGTTCTTCGTATTTGATCACGTGAGCATATGAACACTACATGGTTGATCCAAGGTCCCATGTAGTCGCTCCCTCCTTCGTCCCATGGTTAAACTTCTGACGAACCATGAATTGATCATCAATTGATCAAATTAGGGTTTTTGAATCCAAGGATCATCACTCCAGATTCCAGCCTTAATAATTTTACGACGACCTCATGGCCATTAATTTTATTAATTATGCTCGGTTCAACGACCAATATTCTAATTAATATTTTTGGTATGCTACCAATAATCCATCAGACGAGCAACACATGCTCAAACGATCAAATATTCAACAATTCATCACATGAGCAACACTTGCTCGGATGATAAATATTTGCTCAAACCAAGGAATATTGGTTCAACAATCAATATTCAACGATCCACCGAATGAGCAATACTTGCTCACTTCATCATAAGAACTATACCTCTGTCTCATGACATGTTCAATTCATGAGTTTCAGAACATCATGTTCGACACTCAGCAACTACGTGGACTCATCGTCCCATCAAACCACGAAGTCATCAATTGACTAACATACCACGAGACATCAATCGTGTCACAACACGAGATCATCAACTCATTAATTGAGCAACTACTCTCAATTGAGCAATTTCAATCACTCAGAGCTTATCGTATTCAGAATTCACACACCCACAATCTTTGATTACCATTGATTCTACACATTTCTCAGCTTCCCTCCTACAGATCAACCCATCCTCTCTTGTGACCGAATTTACTCCGGAACGGTCATTGTCTTGATTTAGGCCGGAGTACTACAAATTGATCTCTCGAATCTAAAGCACCCCCCGTTGCAGCGGTGCATCTGTGTGAGGTATTTAACATTTCGCTCGGTTCGAGGAGTCTCCTCCATACGGTCTTCTCCTCAATCCCTTAAAAACCAGAAAATCGTTTTTCCCCATCTACAGATTGGCGACCACAGTGGGAGATTAATCTCTCGGTTGAAATCTAATATTTTCACAAGATGGTTGATCTCAGGTCAGGTTCAGTTACGAATCCTAACACAAACTGTGCTAGCACTAGCAACAATAACAATCAGAATATCCCAAAGACAATTCCGACCTCCAACACTGATGGTGGTGACACTACTCCTCCACACGCTGAAGGTCATCCACTGTCCGGACGACACCCTGAAGAAGTCAGAGAAGATCCACCGCCTACCATTGCTGATCTTATCAAAGCGCAGGAGACTCTTGCAAAGAACCAGACTGACATGGCTGCTACACAGAAGGAGCTGTGTAATTATCTCAAAACTCTTACTGATAAGATGTCAGAGAAGACTCAAGAGAAGGGAAAGGAGAAGGATAAATCCTCAGACGACGGTCATGAAGTAATTCCAATCCATACAGTAGAAGACGACGAAGTACACAAAACTGCTGCAGACAACTCATCAGCGAAGGGATCATCGAATTTCATCACTCGCGAGGATCTGGAGCACCTTTTGGAGAACCCTGGAAAAGACAAAACATCGCATGACCATCGTCATCAACCTCCTTATCCTGCCGCTATGCATAGGATTACACTCCCCAGAGGTTACGTTTCTCCAACCTTCACCTTATATGATGGAACTGGCAATGCTCGGGAACATGTCTCTCGTTTTCTCGAAGCTCTGTGAGAACATGAACATAATCATGTCGTTCGTATCAAGGAATTCTCAAAATCTCTGAAAGGCAGAGCATACACCTGGTATAACAACATTACACCAGGGACTATCAACAATTGAGGAGAAATGGTTAACGCATTCTACAGGAAATACTTCTTCGTGTCAGAACAAGTCACCCTCTCCGACCTTGGAAGGAGGTTTCAGAGGGTCAGTGAAAATTCCAATGATTATGTGAAAAGATTCAGAGTCCAAGCCCTGGATTGTCATGACCCAAACGTCACGGAGCAACAACTGGTGGACTTGTGCAACAATGGCATGCTCCCGGTCTACAGGGCCTTGCTGGAAAACCTTCGATTCCAGACTTTCTTAGAGCTTCACCAATATGCGAAGAGGTCGGCAACAACTGCACCCGCTCTTTTGGAAAGAGCAAAATCTACAAAGACTGAAGATTTAAAAGACACTCGAGGAAGCAGGCGTTTGATCAACAAGAAGTACAACCTGCAACCTTCAACCAATGCTGTCGCGGAAGGGAGTAAGTGAAAAGCAGAACCACAACACAATCAGACTTCCTCCACCCCTTCAAAGACACACAAGAAGGAGAATTCAAAAATCCCTCCTCAGCATACGGAAGATCCAGAAGCACCTGATTTTCCCTGTTCAATGGAAGAAGTTAATGAACTACTCGATGCCTGGATTCAAGATGGCGCAATCAAATTTCCTTATGTCAAGAAGGAACCAACTGAAGAGGCCATGGAAAATCCTCGGTATTGTCGCTTCCATAGATACGTCATCCATCCCACGAGTGAGTGCAAAATTTTGAAGCGCGTATTCAAAGAAAAGGTCGAATCAGGAGAGCTCAACCTGGGGACTGAGGGAGTGCACAAAAAACCCTTCCCAGTCAGAACTTTTACCATCTCTGAACCTCCTGACAAGGAAACGGTCCAATCTCTGATTGAACATGTCTGCGAGTTGTTGTATCTTTCGAAAGCTCAAAGGAAAGACATGTTTGCTGCACTGAACCACATCGTGTCTGGAAAACGTCTGCTGATCCAAGAAACCACCACCGAACCATCAGCCACCGACAAAGAAATGTATGACTGGGGACTGCTCACCACAGTGCACATTAAAGGAAATGAGTTCAAGAGGGCGTTCGTCGATGTTGGTACCGCTGTCAACATCATCCCTTTGAAAAATCTCAGAGCTGCCGGTATTACTCGACAGGAATCCACCCATGCTCCCATAGCAATTAGGGACCACAAAGGAATCTCCAGAGACGCATATGGCTTCATCACTTTCAAGGTTACAGAAAGATTGATCTGCACAGAGGCCAAGTTTTTCATAATCCGGGAAGATCATGGGTACGACATGGTCCTTGGAAGAACTTGGATTCATGTCGGAAGGATAACGATGCCTTCAACACATCCTGTCATCGACAAGGATTCCGAGTCGGAAGACGAAGTGGAGGACACACCACTGTTTGAGCATCTGGAAGAAGTAAAAACTCTGATGGGGATTACGCAAGAACTTGGAGAAAATCCGCACACCTTTGTCAGAAGGTTTCGAGCTCATGCAAGTCTTATTCCTCCTCTTGCTCCAATATTACCAATGTTCGAATACGCTACTATGTTCCAGGGACTTCTCCCCATGAAAAATTTAGCAGTCATCAAAAGCTACGAGTGGGTAACTTCACCTCAACAATATTACACTCAATGGTTGGGTT
Source organism: Papaver somniferum (assembly GCF_003573695.1). Classification (NCBI taxonomy): domain Eukaryota; kingdom Viridiplantae; phylum Streptophyta; class Magnoliopsida; order Ranunculales; family Papaveraceae; genus Papaver; species Papaver somniferum. The sequence goes on from NC_039358.1 coordinate 100,945,477, forward strand.
CAGAACTTCTTCAAATCGGTCACTCCATCGAGAGGTTTTTTGCTGAAGACTTGGCTAAGCATGATCAACACTATGCTGGATACTCTCTTCCGTGCGAGTGTCCATATGGGCCACAATTGTGGAATTCCATCAAACAGAGAATTCTGAACCAGCGGAAGATATTCAAGGCACGATCCACCAAGCCTAACAAGTTTCATGAAGGGGACCTGGTTCTCAAAGCAGTTCGGCGCGGTCTTCATTCTACAAGGAACTCCAATTGGGAAGGACCATTCATGGTCGCTGAGTCCGTGGCCGGAGGATACTACAAATTGACCAACACAGACGGCAGAATCCTACCAGTAATTCACGAAAACTGGCTCAAGGCGTTTATCTGAAATTATTGGACATTTAAGGTATTGGGAGTTTGAAGCACTCATGGCGTTGGGATTTAACATTTAGGATTTTCTTTCATTTGTATTTCAATTCCTCCAAAACATTTGCAATACTTGCAATCAGTATTTGAATTCAGCAATTTATCAAAATTCAGTTCATATTTCGTAAAAGAAAATCTCTATCAAATCTACAAGAAAATCCTTAACCATCAGTCGATCCAAAACCATCTAAATATCAAAACCCAAGTATAAACCTCACATCTCTCAGAAGTTCAGAAGTTCAAGAGATCAGCAAGAAAAGGCTATCGCTCATCAGCATCCTTCAAGATTTGCAAAGCCGCCCTCTCCTTGTTCAACTCCTCGGTCAGCTTGGAAATCTTGTCCTCCTTCTCCTTCACAGCATCATTGGGAAAGGGTATGTTCTTTTCACATGAATCCTTGATAACGTTTATTTGCTTACGAAGCCATTTCACGTTGAGGCCAAGTCTTTCTGAATTCTCCAAGTTAAACTCCCAATCAAAGGGTATATCTGGAGTCACGGTATTCCTGGGTCTCGTATGCATATCACTCACGACATGCAAGATAATGCCTACTTCGGTATTCTCTGCTGCTATCTCAGTTTCTTCTATCACTGAGGCGACAACCATCTGGTATTCCATAACATCAACAGCGACCTTCTCATGGCCTCGAAGTGCAGGTATGGCTGTCTCTTCATCAATAACTTCGGAAGGGTTAGAGTTGTCATCATTGTCTCCAGTATCCCCAACTTCGGTATTTAACACCTAATACGATGATTACATGAGGTTAGAGCCACGAATCCAAAGGAGATTATGAAACACAGTATGCCCGCAAGTAAATATCATCAAAGTTCATCATACTACATTCAAGGCACGAGCAAATAACATGAAAGTCATGAAAACACATTTTACGATGAGTCCGTTTGAAGAAACTGAACTCTGCCCTGTACTAAGAGACGAAATGGGAGCAATCTACATGTCAAACTTTCATGACAATCCGATGAAATAGCGAGTATATGTGGCCAAAATATCAAGTGATGCGCAATCTGAAAAAGTTCTGGAAGTCTCCTGGAAGTTTACTATTTCGCCTTTTTCAAGCTCTGAACGTGCTCAATACTTAAAAATATTATTTGCTAAAGCTTGGAAATTTTCTGGGCTTCAATTTGCACATGCAGATCATCAAAATCCGACTCCGGACGAAGATTCTACAGCGTTTTTACTAAAAAGCTGGGTTCTGAATTTTCTGACGACGAAGTTCGACTAAGTTTTCATATATTCACATGGGTTCTCATTCATTCATTCATTCACAAGTCAGCACTTTTATACTTCTATGAAGAATATACAGGATATATACTTACTTGAGGAGTCTCCAAAGTTTCCAAGGGGTTGGAATTGTCCACATCAACGACAAGAGGAACATCACTTCCATCCGGCTCCGAATCTTAGAAATTACCTCCATTCCCATTCCCAGAGGATGATTGAGTTCCAGAATTCTCCATCTCCATGACGACATCCTCCTGTACATGTCCTTACAATCAATATTTTCATCTATGAAGCACCACATTTGAACAAGTGAAGAAATACTTACAGTTCCTTCGTCACTCAAATCAGCGATTACTTGTTCAGTAGCGGAAAATTGAAGACCTTCAAGACTTGATGGAGTAAAATTTTGCAACAAAATTAACAACATTGGCTTCGTGATAATAATGTTAATTGCAATGAAAGTCACAGTGAGAAATATTAGGAACTCACCAAAGAACGAACTGGGGACTTCATGGTATTAGGTAACAACTTATAACTTTTGTTCCTTCCTTCTCCACCGTGAACAACTTCTCCAGTATCTGAAAAATCTGCATGGATTCGAGGTCTTACGCTACGACCGTCCTGTAAAGAATTCAATAACATGATCAGAATACAGTTACCATGGTTTCATAAAAGACATGTGGAGAATCTTACTTGAGAACATCCTGGAGATAATTTTCGTTTATCACCAAAAAGGTACTTCAGTCTTAGTCGACCAGAGATCATCTCAGCAGACGGAGGAATCTTCACTGGAAGCTGACTAACTGTCACGAATTCATGCAACCTCTCAAATTGTTGATGCCAGAATTCTATATAACCTGGGGTAACATATGCAAGTCTATCAGAACCAGGAAACCAATAACTACTCCTTTCCACGTGAGTGTGATCTAAACGAGACGCAAGCTGATCAACTGATGGTTTCCTTCTACGGGTAGTTGGAACACATTGATCCATACCCATTTGTCGAGCCGCACTATCAATGTTGTATTCTTCTACTGCCTACTCTCCATACATAACGGATAACAAGTGACCAGGAGTACAACTCAACATGAAGGATCTCTCACCATCATTCGGGTTAGCACCAGATTTCAGAGTCGTGCTCTCTCCAGTATTGAAAGTCGTTGGTTGAGAAACATAATCAGGAACCGACACCCACGGACGAAAGTCGAACTCTGATTTTTCATCCAACACATCAATGAGGCGTGCTTTAGACCGAGGCTGCTTTGTAGACCAACGCATGATTCGGGCATTATCTTTCTCAACGAATATGTGACGGGCATCAGTATTTGGTCCTTGCAGGATGTTACGTGGGATAGGCGCATAATTCTTGAAGTGCTCCCACATCAAATCTTGAAGAAACATCGTGTTAACATAACACTCAATCTTCATGAAGCCATTCGACACGCTGGAATCTAACACCAAGGAGTCTAAGTTAGAATACAAGGAACCCAGGAATAAGCTACCTATTAGGAGTTGCTCACCTTGAGCCATCTTAATAGCAAAAGGGATTACGAAAGGCTTCAACAAATGTCCACTATCTTCGAATATGTCTGTGGATAACCATAAGCAGAAGAAAGCGGCAACAGGTAACATATCGGTGATGGGACTATCAGAAACTTCATCTCTTGGCCACCAACGTGTCAACCAATGGGCATAACAACCTTTACTACCAGACGCCTTGTTCACTTCTTCCATCGCAGCTGTCAGAGTGTCAAAAAACACTTTTTCCTCATCCGAAAGACCTCTAGAGAAATTAAATGTAATCGGGAGATGCATCAAAGCAGCCACATCTTCTAAGGTAACAGTAAATTCTCCCCATCTACATATGAAGGTATGAGTGGGAACACACCAACGATCCAGCAAATCCACGATACTTTTCACATCATGATTAATAGACAAGTCTCCAGAAGCTTGAATAGCTCTCGTCACTTGCGCCTGGTTGAGCATAGCCCTGACATGAGGGAAACCCAACATATGCCTTTGCCATCCAAAATTTTTTCCCAAAGGGCGTCGAGAAAGCTTAAACTCTATGGTCGATGCAAGGAAAAGCCCTCGTTCGAGACAAAGTCGTATTACCATCTTCGGGGTCACCAATTTCTTCTGAGTCACAGTCCTAGGGTTGATCAGAGGACGATATACTGGGGACTTGAGATATGCTTCAGCTCCTTTTGGATCCTCCTCAAAGAATGCGTCGTCTATATTCGGAATGTTCTTCACGCCAGTGGCATCCTCCTCTTCTTCACCAATGGAGGTATCGTGCATGCGTGCATCATCCCTGGAGATGTCATCATCAGAATGCGATTCGTCCCTTGAAGTATCGTCGGCTGAGGAATTGGTCATTTTGCTAAAACAATTGCAAAGTCCACATTACATTCTACTTCAGTATGCTGTCCAGACACGAATCAAGGAAATAAAGAAAAAATGGAACCTCTTAACTCTTACCTTTTGTACTTCCACTAACAATAGTGATAGTAACGGTAGAGTTAACACCTCAAACTCGTTCGTCTCTTCGAAAACTGCAAAAGCGAACGAAACTTTATTAATTTCGAAACTGATTTTTCATAAAATCACGAACACAATTTTCATAATGTGAACATTCACACAACTTACCTATGAAGTTCATAACAATAAAATATTTCATCATAAATATATTGTCTATCTTCGAAGGTTCCTCAAAACCCACGTTTCTGATTTTTCGAAAAAACAGAAATTAATGCAACATTGCTTACATAAATTCTCAAGAATTTTATCTAATGAAAAAAAATTCATGCAAATAAAATATACCATCATATTTTACACAATAAATGTCATGGCTGCATATATATATATAAAAAAATATTTTTCCTTCGTATCGTCGTTATTTGTCTTTAAAACGAAGGTTTATTTCAAAAAATATTGTGAAAGATCACATCTCATACGTATGATAAAGTTTTGTATTTACATGAAATCTCATAAGCAAAATTTTATCACTGGACACAAGTTCATCATACATATTTTCCTTCGTGCCATCGTTATTTGTCTTTAAAACGAAGGATTATTCCGATTTCATGAAAATTCACTTCTTTTATGATAAAACCTTGGTACACATGAAAACTCATAAACTAAGTTTTATCACTGGACCTAGGTTTATATAAAAAAAAATCTCTCCTAAATCAGGGATTATAGTTAGTTTTCAAAACTAACGATTGAACGAACATACATTTTCAAAAAACGAGGTTTTTTTTTCATAAAACTCACACTAATATACACACATGTATATAACTTCATCAAGATCAAATCATGGACAACTCATGAGGATCATAAACATCAGCAAACAAAAAAAAAAACGTACCTGGGAGCGCCGGCCGGAAATTGGCTGAGGGCGGCAACGACGACGACCGGCGGCGGCGGGAATCTTCTCCTGCTGGCGTGAAGGTGCAGAGATGATGGAGAGCTGGTCGTGGGGAAAAAAAAATATTAATCCCTTTTATATCAATTTTATTTCCAAAACCTAATTTTCTAAGGATTTCCTTATTGGGCCCGACCCGCGAATCCTAACTGACCACGGACTCGTCGTCCAAACCAGCGGTTCAACACCAATTTCTACTCATCAAACGACGCTCCAATCATGACATTGAAGACTTCATCAAGTCGTGGTTTGCTCATGCTCTCTAAATCCGTAATGTCTCAACTTACGACTAAGTTCAATTACTCGTATTATTATTTATGATCGGAAAATCACCATTTAATGCTGACTGAGGAACACAGCTTTCCTCAGTAAGCAGGGGACTTAATATAGATGGTGGATTTTCGACAAAGGCTAAATTCGTAAACTCGTAATTATACGAAGCTCTGATTCAGCAATCAGACATGAGTATCGAGACACGGGTCTCTCATCGAATTCTCAACGGAGAGTACTTTCTCTCAGAGTACATGTAGATATGTAGTCTCACGACTGGACAACGGCATATCTCATGAATACTGAATACTTTCAGTGATTATTTCTATATAGCATCACGAGATGGACGGCTCATAGACATCTTGCTCTGCTAGTATAGAGCGATAACGTCTTCAGGAACAAACAACAAGTTTACCCTGACTATATAAAGGATATGACTTACCGGCAAGCTCATATCGGAATAATTAATGCTCCTAGACAGCTTGCTTTGCTAGTATAGAGCCACAAAGTTAATTATTCCTATTCCATGGCTGAATCCACGACTGGTCCCATGGAATGGCAATAACGATTGTTCCGATTCTATGATCGAATCCACGACTTGATCTCATAGAATAACAATAACTATATTATCTCATTACTCTGATTTCATGATTGAATCCACAAATGGTCTCATAAATGGTAATAGATAAATCTTAATTACTCTGATTCTATGGTCGAATCTACGATCCCATGGAATGGTAATGCTCACTTTATTATTATGAACTCGTAGTCGAATCCTCAGCTGATCCTATGAATTAATAATAAACATCTTATTACTCAGTTTTGTGAATTATTCTCCACTGAATTCCACAATTAGTAATAAATAATCAACATCTGGGCGTCTGAGCTATCTCTAAGTAATCCCCGATTCAAATGGTGAAGGTGCATTCAACGACGATACACTAACAATCACCGCACGAACGAGTATTTCAAAAATACAACGAAACGATGAACCTATGCGAAATAGAGAAGAAAATAATAAATAATTAAAAATATTGACCAGGGTGCTGGGAGCACGGACACACGATCGACCGACCGTGTCGTGGTCAATCCCACGCCAGTTTTATAATTTTAATGCATTTTTATTATTTTCCATGATTTGATGAAAATTCTCTCATTTTATCAAATCTCCTTCGTCTCGAGGAAATTCCTCGGTTTCATGGTACTTCCATAAATCCATAAAAAATAATATAAAATTAAGGAAAGGAGTGTGGGGCGTGACCATTGGCCAACCGGCCATGCCTTGATCCCAACCGGCCGTACACCCCACGGTTCCTTATTATTTTATTATTATTATTATTATTATTATTATTATTTCTCTAATTTCATGAAAAACTCATTGATTTCATGGTATTTTTGCACAAATCATCAAATAATAATAAAATAAAATAAATTATGAAACTTGTGGGACCGGGCCTTGGCCGGCCGGCCATGCCCTAGCCGGTCCCACACGCCCCTTTGTTTTATTATTTTATTATTAGTTTTCTTTGATTTCATGGTATTTCTCTGAAATTAGGAAAACTTCCCTCAATTCATCAAAAATACATGAAAAATACACAAAAATTAGGGAAACTCGTGGGACCGGCCCAAGCCGGCCGGCCATGCCTTCCACGGTCCTACACGCCCTTGTTTTTATTATTTTAATATTTTTTGCTTCCTTGAACTCATGTAAACTCCTTCAATTCATGGAAACTCCCTAAATTCATCAAATTTCTCAAAATTCATGAATTTTTCATAAAATCATCAAAATATTATAAAATTAAGGAAAAGGCACCACGGGACCGTGGTCACGACCGGCCGACCATGCCTTGAACATGGCGGTCCCACGCCTCCTCATTCCTTATTTTATAATTATTTTTCATCATCTCATGGTGTTTTCCTCAGTTTCGTCGAAACCCTAATTTTGGCATATTTTCTCGAATGGATGCTCAATTGCACACCAGAAAATATCAAAATTCTCAGGACTGAGAAGCGGAAGCCTTGGGGACACGAGCACGTTATCTTGACCAACCAAGATTGGATTTTTGGCTCACGGAAGCCGGTCCCATCAATTTTCACAGTTTTGACCTAATTTGCACAATTGCTCGTATTAGGTCCAAAACTCTCCCAAACACTTTAGATTTTCATGAAGTGATCGTCAGGTGGTAACGGGACAACCTAGGTCCGGTTTCATGACTCCATGGTCGGTCCCTCGCCTCGTCATAATTAATTAGGTTTTCTCACCTAAGGCTCAGACGAGCATTTTTGAATAAATGATTAAGCCAGCATTTAATCATTCTTCCACCAACAAATCGTCAACTCTTCAGGAGTTCTTCGTATTTGCTCACGTGAGCATATGGAAACTACATGGTTGATCCACGGTCCCATGTAGTCGCTCCCTCCTTCGTCCCATGGTTAAACTTCTGACGAACCATGAATTGATCATCAATTGATCAAATTAGGGTTTCTGAATCCAAGGATCATCACTCCAGATTCCAACCTTAATAATTTTACGACGACCTCATGGTCATTAATTTTATTAATTATGCTCGGTTCAGCGACCAGTATTCTAATTAATATTTTTGGTACGCTGCCAATAATCCATCAGACGAGCAACACATGCTAAGACGATCAAATATTCAACAATTCATCACATGAGCAACACTTGATCAGATGATAAATATTTGCTCAAACCAAGGAATATTGGTTCAACAATCAATATTCAACGATCCACCGAATGAGCAATACTTGCTCACTTCATCATAAGAACTATACCTCTGTCTCATGACATGTTCAATTCATAAGTTTCAGAACATCATGTTCGACACTCAACAACTACATGGACTCATCATCCCATCAAACCACGAAGTCATCAATTTACTAACATACCACGAGACGTCAATCGTGTCACTTTGGGGGGGATACCACTTAGGGTTTTGGTCTGGCGGTCTACAGCACGTGTGTTCAAACACACGATGGAATGTGAGAAAGTCGTGCAATCAGTTGAAGGAATTCACGAGGCAGTGGGTGGAAAATCGACCAAGTCTCCACACGTTGAGTAACTGGTTTCAAACACGATCTCCACTTCCCCACTCCTCGATTCCATCAACTATCACACTTCATGGAATCATGGTGTCTAAAATTCCAGCAATATAAATAAGTCTCTGAATCATGATTGAATCATCATCATCAGTATCATCAATCTCACGACAAACTGACAACACGAGATCATCAACTCATCATTGAGCAACTACTCTCAATTGAGCAATTTCAATCACTCAGAGCTTATCGTATTCAGAATTCACACACCCACAATCTTTGATTACCATTGATTCTACACATTTCTCAGCTTCCCTCCTACAGATCAACCCATCCTCTCTTGTGACCGAATTTACTCTGGAACGGTCATTGTCTTGATTTAGGCCGGAGTACTACAAATTGATCTCTCGAATCTAAAGCATCCCCTTTTACAGCAGTGCATCTGTGTGAGGTTTAACATTTCGCTCGGTTCGAGGTGTCTCCTCCATACGGTCTTCTCCTCAATCCCTTAAAAGCCAGCAAATCGTTTTTCCCCATCTACAGATTGGCGACCACAGTGGGAGATTAATCTCTCGGTTGCAATCTAACAATTTCACAAGATGGTTGATCTCAGGTCAGGTTCAGTTACGAATCCTAACACAAACCGTACTAGCACTAGCAACAAAAAAAATTAGAATATCCCGGAGACAATTCCGACCTCCAACACTGATGGTGATGACACTACTCCTCCTCACGCCGAAGGTCATCCACTGTTTGGACGATACCCTGAAGAAGTCAGAGGAGATCCACCGCCTACCATTGCTGATTTTATCAAAGCGCAGGAGACTCTTACAAAGAACCAGACTGACATGGCTGCTACATGGTTAAAGATTTTTCGTGGTTGTAGTAATGAGGTTCAAACTCTCGGACTTGTGAAGGATAATTTTTTTAGAAAATAAATATATATACAAATATTGACAAATTGGTAGAGAGGTACTGGGACTAGGATTCCGCCAAATTCATTTCTTAAGGTTCAAATAATAATTCTTTTATCAATAATAACTCGAAAAATATATTAAATATATCAACTCTAATTTATTGCCAAGATAGATTCTCAAAATATTAGGTGTAAATGTTAAGCATGGGACATCAAATCATCTAAGCTAAGCATGACCCATCAAATCAAATCACAACTAATTAATTTAAATCATAATTTCAATTAAAATTAATGCAAAAGTCATGAAAAGAATTAAATATAATTACCCAAGTTTAAAATAAGGCTTCCTCCATCGCCCCAGTGTTGGGTTCTAACTCCGCATATCGGAAACACGCTCAAAGGAATTTTTCATTGCTCAAAAGAGGTGTACAAATGATGAAATGGAGATAATAATGAAAATCGGGTGTTTGCAACGTTTTTAATTGTTGCAAACACCGTTACAAAGAAAGATAAATGGAAAGTGCTGTAGTATACAGAATACTACGACCCACAGTTGACAGTCGTTGTTGCTGTAGTATGAACGACTGTCTCTGATTGTCTAATGTTCTTCGTGTTCTTAAGTTGCAGCAGCAGAAATGGTGGCTCTGCAACTCGATTTTTCTTCACTCTGTAGCCTCCAAAGCTTCCTCAAACTCTCGACAACCCTTCTAGGCAACCATAGAAACATATTTATAGCCAACAGACCCATCGAATCTCGCTCATTCACTCCATATAATTCTCTTTAACTCGGCAGTAAAGAAAGATATTCTTGGGAATATTTTCTTTCCATTCTTGCTCTGGTACGCATAGATTTCCATCCTGGTCACTCTAGAAGTGTTTACACACGACCCACAACATTGCTAGAGCCCTCATGCATGATCAGAACACGCTCAAATCTTCTCCAATCCCGTGTTCAACCCGTGTTTCCCTGTTTTGCTTCCGTGAATTGTCCAGCTAATTATGGCCAAAGTTGATCGAACCAAAAGCCCAAAACGTGTTTTATAGGACATAACACAACTTCCTACCAAAAATCAGCCATTGAATCGCCTTAGAACACGTTCAAAAATTCCAACAAACATCTGCCAGTTGATATATTTTTTTCCCGCCAATTTTTGGTTTTTGAATTTGGGAAGAAGATGTCCTTCCCCTAACCAGAACTGGGGTGTGAATAGCAGCTTCCTTGGGGGTGACCTGGGGGTGCCCCTTAGTAATTAGGTTACCCCTTATCCAAAAGCGAGAGTCCGAATAACACTTGTCAAAATCAACTTTTCGAGCCGAATTTTCCAAAAATATTTATTTCCAAAAAAATACCTACAAATACATAAAATAACAAAATCAGTACAAAATCGAGTGCCAGCAATATATAGTATTGAGATCAAATTAGACACAAAAATGTGTCTATCAAATACCCCCAAACTTATTATTTGCTAGTCCTCGAGCAAAATTTATTCTTGAAAAGTGACAGAGTTAATCTCGGGTGGGTTTATTAGAGGTGTACCCACAAAAACCAATACTCCAGACCCTAGCTATCTACGCAGAACCTTGGAAAGCACTAAAGAACCTCCTTGGTTGGCATACAAATATTGACTCTAAGAGGAAGAACCCTGATGCGAAATTCCAATTGCTGTACACGAGTTTGCACTCAAGCATACTAAAATTCATATAAGTGACAGAGCTCTACTAAGATAGTTTCACAATGGACATCATACTCGGAGTCAGACTAATCACATGAAAAGATTAAGAAGATGGAAAAAGAAAAATGTAGATGGTTGAAAAGTGAACGGTGTTTCCCATATCTGTCTGAAGGCCTCTGCCAAGATGAACCTATCCTAATGGACTGAGATATCGGTCTGACTAATATCAACACAACTGGCATACACAAGGGAACCAGTGGTCAATAACTTAAATCTAGATCAACAAACTGGCAAATACAAGGGAACCAGCAGTTGACTACACATAACAATAACCATTTTTTTTTAACTTAACGGCATGAATAGATCTTTTTGATCCAAGCGCATGCTTCTTGTCAGCAGATTACACGATAGTTCCCACGGGTCCTGCATTCCACGCTTGCTTAGGCGACGGAAACAGGGAGAACACACACATATTGCTATCCAAGTGTTAGTATTTATTCCGATTGGTCTACTGGTCTGGTCTTTTTTTTTTTTTGAAAAGGTAACTCAGTCAATCTATTTCACCCTAGCAAAGGTAACAACTTGAATCCTGTTCCCCACCAAATCACTTGACATAAAAGAAAACTAAAAATAGAAAGTGAAAAGGACTCGACGAGATATGGCGAAACTATCATGTTAATTCTAACACCTAAGCTCTGTGCTTTTATGAATAGACTCTATAGATGTTTCCATCTAGTCAGATTGGTTCCTCAACTCCTAAAACAAAAATGTTTCCATCCACTTAGATTGGTTAGTGCTATCCTTAATAGGCGTAAATTTCTAGGCTGTGGAGTTTATTTATTGCAACTTAAAACTAACAAAAAGTTTCTTCCCCACCCCCAAACTTAAATCTAACATTGTCCTCAATGTTCTAAAGATAAAATTAAAAGCATGAACAAGGAGAAACTGTTACCACTTGAAGAAAAAGAGTTAAGGAAAGATATTACCATGTTGCATGAGATTGGGTTACCTCCCAAGAAGTCCTAAGTTTAAAGTCTTCATCCAGACATCGTAAGGAATTAGTCCCCTCATAGAATCATATAGAAGTAGTCGGAATAACTGTGGGTCATCTGGATCAAAAAATATTACCCACAAGAAGAGGAAACTGCAACGGACCAAAAAGATGCCGAACATACCCTTGTTTAAGACAACTACATCTAGTTGTGGCTCAGGTTCAGGTTCTATAACTGGGTCTAGATAAAAGGTTTTCATCGGTTGGGTTTCCTCAAAGCTAAGATCCGGTTCAGGTATTAGAGTCTGGAAAAACTCAACTAAGAACTTATAAGCACATAACAACAACCTGAATAACTGGGGATCCTCTAAGTCAATCAGATTTGACTCACACATCTGATCACAATGAAAGAGGTGGTCTTCCTGAAGAAAATGTGTCGACCCTAATATTCTAAAGTGATTAGGTTTAGTCTCAAAACTTAATAACCGACACATCTTAAAATCAAAAGTTCCCACAATTGGTTGAAAAGTTTTTGGTGGGAAAACAAAGCCTGGGTTAACCACATCAACCAGAGGATGGTTTCTAACAACTGAGCTTCTTTCTGGACATCATTAGGTTCGGAAAAACGTGTATGAAGATAATCTTGTAAGATGGTTGAGGCACAAATGTCAAGTCCTACAGGAGGGTACTTACTAAGAATTAAAACACACGGAGAATGATAATCACCCCCAAACTTAGAGTTTTCTGTGTCTCTAGAAAGATTAGTCACAACTTCCCTAATTTCTAGGTCATCAGATTCCTGGAAATGGTCAATAGATTCTTCTAAGTTGGGTTCATCCTCACTCATTTCTACGAGTTTATCATCTTCTAAGACTAGTGTTTCTAAATCGCTAGATTCTAAAACAGTATTCTCAGGGTAAACTCTTTCCTCTAAACCATCATCACAATCATATAAAGGATTATCAGAGAAAGGCTCATAAACTAAGGTTTTAATCATAGTTACCTCCTCCAATTCACTGATAGGCACATCAAATAATGGATTATCCAACATACTGCAGGCTAAAGGATCATGAACTACATCGTCTAAAACGGTGGTATCTCTAATCAAATCCACATCCTTTTGAATAGGTGAATAATCATAAAAATTATTTGGATTTGAACTAGAAATAATATAATCACTATACAACTCAATTGGATTACTAGACTCCTGATCACTATGCCTACATATTTCAGATTCTTCATTACTGCTATCCTCATCATCATAGTACGAAAATGATTGAACCTTATCTAAATAAGTTGTGTATTTTATTCTAACCTCGTCCTCTAAATTAGGCAAATATTCACTATTTACATCAAGGGTAAAATTGGAAGAACTATTTTGGAAATTTAGATTTTTTAGAGAAGTTCTATTCTGGGTCTCTAACAAAAGCTTTTGGGCCGACTCACACGAATTCCTGACGTAATCTAGGAAATCAGGTAAAGAAAGTTCACTCATTGCATTATTTTCGTCCATAACTAAGTTATTGATTTCAGCGAACTTACGTGTTGTCTCAGCTAACTTACGTGTCGACTCAAGTAAAGAGGAATTAGCAGAATTTTTCTCGTATGACTGATGGTTGTGAGGATAGTGATTGGGCTCACCATGGTATGAACCATAACCTTGAAGAGTTTGGCGTTCCCAACCACTATTCCCACCATGGTAATGAAACTGATGATGTCCATATTCAAATTCGGGTCGATATTCATTGTATTGGCTTCTATCATACCAGCTCGACATTCTTAGTTGCAAGGGAATTCTACACAATCACAAACAAGGCCGACTCGACTCCACCAAAACAAACCTAAAGATTTCTAGCAAACAAAAAGCATGATGGCTCCACTTAGATTGTTTCTAGACCAGCTTCTATCTTTCGAAAGGGAATTCGTTGCAGTTTGAGCAAACCCCTCTGGAATCAATCCGAGTCAAAGTAAGTTGAATTGAGGCGAGGGAAGCTCAGTGGAGCTTTGATACCCAAGGCCTCACCGCTATCACAAGGCGGCGCAGTCACGCATTCAACTCACAGAAACCATCATGAACTTTGGTGTGTGCTTAAAGAGCAACCAATATTTTTCGAACGAGTTTCCTATTAAGCTCGTTACCCTATCGGTCTCGTTCTATTCCAAATTTTAAGCTTGGGTTCGCGTTAGGTTTCGTTTTCCTAAGGCGGGCAAGAAGGGAACGGTGATGAAATCCGAACCCTTATCTTGTTTAGGCCAGGCCTTGCCCTTTACTAGGAAAATAAAGACAATCCGGTTCGTCCTCAAACAATTATCACCTTAAGGCAGACAGTAACCCGCTTGCAGGAGATTCGCGGGTGTTTCGATTGGACTTACCTCCCGTACCAGACGGGCGATGAACCGTTGTCGTCGACTCGGGCCACGACTCCTATGCCGTGTGCGAACCCGAGGGGCCGAGACGATATAGTAATCGTCGTCCTTCCCTGCACACAGTTTATATAATAATTTTTTTTTTTAATAATAATACCCTTCCGTAGGGTTAAAAAAAAACAAAGTCCAATTGTTTAAAGTCCAAAGTCCAAAATAAATAAATAAAAAATTACAGTTTTCCTCACACACTCTAAAAAAATTACAAATTAAAAATTAAATCCTAAAATTGTCCTTTTTTTCTTCTCTTTTCGCTTTTCGCTTTAAGATTTTTCCTCTCCAAGTCCTTAGTTTTCACTTTGAACCTGCAAAATAAAGACAAAAAGAAACGTAAAAAGGAACAAACAATTCTAAAAAATAATAAACCTAAAAAAAATAAATCAATCTATATACAAGTCCGCGTCGGCGGCGCCATTTTGTTGTTAATATTGAAAGTGGTAGTAAAAGTTCGTTGCTCGGACTTGTAAAGATTTAAAAATAAAAATATATGCACAATATTTGTCACAATGGGCGAGAGGTACTGGGACTAATGATTCGACCAATTTTCATAACATAGGGCTCAATGATTTATTCTCAACAATAATCGCTCAAAACATAAATTATATGGACTCTTATTTTGCCAAAGTAGATTTTCAAAACATTGATTGTAAGTCCTAAGCATGATGTATCAAAACACCTAAGCCAAGCATACATCATCAAATTAAATAACAACCAATTAATTCAAATCATATTTCAATTTTAAATTAATGCAAAAGTCTTAAAAAGAATTAATGAAATTACCCCAAGTATGAAGTTTGGCCTCCTCCGTCGTCCCAGTGTTGGGTTTTAGCTCATCATAGTAAAAATGCTCTCAAAATAATTATTTATTGCTCAAAAAGTGGTTTACAAATGATGAAAAGGTGTAAAACAATTGAACAGAAAAATCGCAACAGAAATAACTGTTGCAAAGGCGCTGTTCAGCTGTTACAAGAGGAACGATAAATGATAACTGCTGTTGTACGACTAACTACGACCCACGAGTGTGCGTCTTAGATACTGTTGATAAACGACTGCTGCTGCGAGTCTGTTCTTCGTGTTCTTCATCTTCATCAATGGCGGCAGCAGCAGCAGAGAGAAATCATGGTTCTCGATTCTGCAGCGTTCCTTCTCTCCTCCCAACTCTCGACACCAAACTCTCGACAACCCTTCTAGGCAACCATAGAAACATATTTATAGCCAACAGACCCATCGAATCTCGCTCATTCACTCCATATAATTCTCTTTAACTCGGCAGTAAAGAAAGATATTCTTGGGAATATTTTCTTTCCATTCTTGCTCTGGTACGCATAGATTTCCATCCTGGTCACTCTAGAAGTGTTTACACACGACCCACAACGTTGCTAGAGCCCTCATGCATGATCAGAACACGCTCAAATCTTCTCCAATCCCGTGTTCAACCCGTGTTTCCCTGTTTTGCTTCCGTGAATTGTCCAGCTAATTATGGCCAAAGTTGATCGAACCAAAAGCCCAAAACGTGTTTTATAGGACATAACACAACTTCCTACCAAAAATCAGCCATTGAATCGCCTTAGAACACGTTCAAAAATTCCAACAAACATCTGCCAGTTGATATATTTTTTTCCCGCCAATTTTTGGTTTTTGAATTTGGGAAGAAGATGTCCTTCCCCTAACCAGAACTGGGGTGTGAATAGCAGCTTCCTTGGGGGTGACCTGGGGG